>NC_092713.1:167879816-168190913 GCF_047496885.1 Scyliorhinus torazame | reverse complement strand
AATATTGGCCTGGACAGGAGTGAGATTTCCTCTGCACGAAATATTGCTGTGGGATCCTTTATGCCCACTTGAGAGCTAATGGGGCCTCAATTAACAGCTCATCCAAACAAATGGCACCTCTGACATAGCAGAATTCCCCCAGCACTGAGCTAAAAGCAGAACTTGCTGGAAAAACGCAGCAGCATCTGCGGAAAAAGAAATAGAGTTGGCACTGTGATTATCAACCTGGTTTATATGCTCATGTCATTAAAACGGAGCTTGACCCCATGATTTTCTGATTTCAGAACATGAGTGCGAGCAGTGAGCTACAGCTGACACTCTGCTCATGGAAAACATTTTCTTGAATTTCCAAGTTAATTAAACATCGAATTTTGCACCTCAGTCTATTACTAATTGATATTCATGAATAGCTAAGTGCTATTGATTGAACATTCGATTAAACTAGGTTAAGTCTGTGTATGGGACAGAATTTGAGCCATATAGTCGAATAATTACAAAAGATTGATTTCTGGAGTGAGAAATTGGCGGTGTTTGCACCCTTTTTTGAGACACCGAATGTGCATAGTGCTCCAAAATGGTGTCTGCAGTGCAGGTGCGAATCTGTGAGAATCACACAGCATACCATGTTGCTGAGGGTGTCAGAGTATACCGTGAATGATCGCTGGAGGTATACAGGTCATGCAGCCAATTAGCAAGCAACACTGATTGATCCGGTGCTATTTTGAATCTCAGCACTCCAACCAATGTCATCCCTCAACATTGCAAAACTGAGCGCGTGTTCGTTCAACCACAGGGAAGACCCCCAACCCACTATGCCACCAATGCGACATTGAGGGATCATTTAGTTGGCTTATCAGGCCGTCGCTTTGCTTCTGAATGTGTTTGCTGCTTTCTGTAGTTGCTTAAAGTTGAAAATTGTTACAGGGAGTGTTGTAGTTTTTCTGACTCTTAAGACTTCCTTCTGCACAGGCGGTTACTGCCGAAATGTCTGTGGCAGTAGCTATCCCATTCTAAAATACAACATGACCTGGAGAATGAGAAGATGTCGCTCAGAGCAGGACAAGCTGCTGGAAGGAGGAGGGGGAGGAGCGACAGAAAATCAGGAAGCCATTCTGTCTAGAGTGTTCAAGAATCAATTCTTGCACTTGACTCGTGAGGAATAATGTGGGAAATATCTATGCTTTACTAAGGATGCTGTCACTGAAATTGGACACCTGCAGTTACAAAATCAACCGCAGAACTGGGGAAGGATGGCATTGCCAGCAGCTGAGAAGATGATAGCAATGAATGTTTATGCGGTGGCTTCTTCCACACTGGAGGTGGAAATATTTGCAACATCCAGCAGTTTACTGTCCACTGTTGCCATGGGGAGGTTACTTGGGCTTTCCACTTACTGAGAGCTAACAACATTTCATTCACTCCTGGCAGAGAAAAGCAGGCAGAGTGTCCATACACCGTTGCTCGGGTTGTAGGCTCCTCCATGGTGCAGGGTTGCAAACGCTCCATACATTTTGCTTTTCAGGAACCACATGATAATTCTCCCTTATACTGGAATCGAAGTGGATTCAACTCCCTATTGCTGGCTATAGGCTGCAGAACATGTGGGCCAATGCACAGTTTTTCTGAAAGCAATGCTGAAACCCTCATTCTGTGGCCGTCCTCTGTGCCTGCTACATCTGAGTCACAGTGGCAATGCTGGGCATCAAGAGCTAACTGCTCACCATGTAACTTGTGCCACACGTGTGGTGTGCACACGGTGTAATCCATGCTACCACGCTAATCTGTCTGGAGAAGATGGTTAGTGTGCTAAAACAAAGGTTTCGGTTTCTGGACCTCTCTGGAGGAGCCCTGCAGTACTCAGTTGAGTGTGTGTTAGGTTTTGTGGTGATCTGCTGAATGTTGCGCAGTTTGTACAGTTCTAGCAAAAAATCACTGTTCTTATACTGCAACCCTCTGCTAATAAAGGCAAGTATTCAGTCTGCCTCTTCACCACCTCATCTATCTGCCCCACTACTTTCAGGCATTTATGGACATATACTCCACTTCCTCTACACTGATCAGAATCTTCCCATTTATTGAGTATTCCTTTGCCTTGTTTGTCTTCCTCCAAATGTATTACCTCACACTTTTCTGGATTGAATTCCATTTGCCATTTTTCTACCCAGCTGACCAATCCTATCTTCCTGCAGTCAACAGCTTTCTTCCTCACCACCAGCTACATGCCAACTTTTGTATTACCTGTAAACTTCTTAATCATGACCCCTACATTTAACGCTAAGCAATTGATAGGTGCCATGAATAGCAAGAGACCCAATACAGCTATGTAAAACTCCACCGGAGCCATCCTTCCAGTCACAGAATTGTTCTTCGACTCGAATTGTTTGCTTCCTGCCACTGAGCTAATTTCTGATCCAACTTGCCTCTTTTCCTTTTAAATTACTGACCATGTGGGACCTTGTCAAAAGTCTTTCTAACATTCACATAGATTACATTAACCGCACAACCCTCATCAATCCTTCTTGTTATTTCCTTTAAAAATTCTATCAAGTTAGTCAATTGTGATCTTCCTTTTACAAATTCATGCTCACTGTCCTTGATTAATAAGTGCCTTTTGAAATGATGATTTATATGGGGTACTCAGTACCAAATCAATTAAAGAACATAAGAACTAGGAGCAGGAGTAGGCCATCTGGCCCCTCGAGCTTGCTCCGCCATTCAATGAGATCATGGCTGATCTTTTGTGGACTCAGCTCCACTTTCCGGCCTGAACACCGTAACCCTTAATCCCTTTATTCTTCAAAAAACCATCTATCTTTATCTTAAAAACATTTAATGAAGGAGCCTCAACTGCTTCACTGGGAAAGGAATTCCATAGATTCACAACCCTTTGGGTGAAGAAGTTCCTCCTAAACTCAGTCCTAAATCTACTTCCCCTTATTTTGAGGCTATGTCCCCTAGTTCTGCTTTCACCCGCCAGTGGAAACAACCTGCCCGCATCTATCCCATCTATTCCCTTCATAATTTTATATGTTTCTATACGATGCCCCCTCATCCTTCAAAATTCCAACGAGTACAGTCCCAGTCTACTCAACCTCTCCTCGTAATCCAACCCCTTCAGCTCTGGGATTAACCTAGTGAATCTCCTCTGCACACCCTCCAGTGCAGTACGTCCTTTCTCAGGTAAGGAGACCAAAACTGAACACAATACTCCAGGAATGGCCTCACTAACACCTTATACAATTGCAGCATAACCTCCCTAGTCTTAAACCCCATCCCTCTAGTAATGAAGGACAAAATTCCATTTGCCGCCTTAATCACCTGTTGCACCTGCACACCAACTTTTTGCGACTCGTGCACCAGCACACCCAGGTCCCTCTGCACAGCAGCATGTTTTAATATTTTATCATTTAAATAATAATCCCTTTTGCTGTTATTCCTACCAAAATGGATAACCTCACATTTGTCAACATTGTATTCCATCTGCCAGACCCTAGCCCATTCACTTAACGTATCCAAATCCTTCTGCAGACTTCCGATATCCTCTGCACTTTTTGCTTTACCACTTATCTTAGTGTCGTCTGCAAACTTGGACACATTGCCCTTGGTCCCCAACTCCAAATCATCTATGTAAATTGTGAACAATTGTGGGCCCAACACTGATCCCTAAGGGACACCACTAGCTACTGATTGCCAACCAGAGAAACACCCATTAATCCCCATTCTTTACTTTCTATTAATTAACCAATCCTCTATCCATGCTCCTACTTTACCCTTAATGCCATGCATCTTTATCTTATGCAGCAACCTTTTGTGTGGCACCTTGTCAAAGGCTTTCTGGAAATCCAGATATACCACATCCATTGGCTCCCCGTTATCTACCGCTCTGGGAAAGTCCTCAAAAAACTCCACTAAATTAGTTAGGCACGACCTGCCCTTTATGAACCCATGCTGCGTCTGCCCAATGGGACAATTTCCATCCAGATGCCTCGCTATTTCTTCCTTGATGATAGATTCCAGCATCTTCCCTACTACCGAAGTTAAGCTCACTGGCCTATAATTAGCCGCTTTCTGCCTACCTCCTTTTTTAAACAGTGGTGTCACGTTTGCTAATTTCCAATCTGCCGGGACCACCCCAGAGTCTATTGAATTTTGGTAAATTATCACTAGTGCATTTGCAATTTCCCTAGCCATCTCTTTTAGCACTCTGGGATGCATTCCATCAGGGCCAGGAGACTTGTCTACCTTTAGCCCCATTAGCTTGCCCATCACAATCATCTCAAGGTCCTCACCTGCCATAGCCTCATTTCTATCAGTCACTGGCATGTTATTTGTGTCTTCCACTGTGAAGACCAACCCAAAAAACCTGTTCAGTTCCTCGGCCATTTCCTCATCTCCCATTATTAAATCTCCCTTCTCACCCTCTAAAAGACCAATATTTACCTTAGCCACTCTTTTTTGTTTTATATATTTGAAGAAACGTTTACTATCTGTTTTTAAATTCTGAGCAAGTTTACTCTCATAATCTATCTTACTCTTTGTAGCTTTTTTAGTAGCTTTCTGTTGCCCCCTAAAGATTTCCCAAGTCTTCTAATCTGGGCCACTAATCTTTGCCACTTTGTATGCTTTTTCCTTCAATTTGATACTCTCCCATATTTTCTTAGATACCCACGGTCGATTACCCCTCTTTCTACCGTCCTTCCTTTTTGTTGGTATAAACCTTTGCTGAGCACTGTGAAAAATCGCTTGGAAGGTTCTCCACTGTTCTCAACTGTTTCACCATAAATTTACCCACCAACAAAGTTAGACTGCTTGGCCTGTAATGACTCAGTATATCCCTTCCTTCCATTTAAAAAAATTAGTACTTTTCAGTTCTCTGACACCATGCCAATAGCCAGAAGGAATTGGTAAATAATGGTCAGGGCCTCCACTATTTCTTCCCTTAGCAGCCTGGGATACATTTAATCTGATCCTGGAGGTTTATCCACTTTCAAAGTTGTTACACATCTCAATATCACCTCTCTCACTCTGTTTATTCCATCCAACATTTCGCACCCCTCCACTTTAACTAAAATGTAAAATGTCTGCTTTGTCTCTCTCATTTGTGAAAACATACCCAAGTATGCATAAAGAATGCATATTTGTGGAACTTGTTGCCCCATTGTGCGGTGGAGTCTAATTCATTAAGTGGTTTCAAGAAGGAGATACATGTGTTTCTCGATAAAACACGGGTGACAGGGATATGGGGAACAGATAGGGAAGTGGATTTGAAATCAGGAAGTGATCAGCCATGATCTGATTGAATGGCGGAGCAGGCTCGAAGGGTTTAATTTCCTACTTCTGCTCCTAATTCCGATGTTCCTATGTAAGAACCATGCTCACATCTTCTTCCTCCAAGCATTAGTTACCTTTTTATCTTGACCCTGCTCTATACCTAGTTATCCCCATATCCTTATGTAGTTATAAATCATCTTGCCCAGGGGGGCAAAGTAGCACAGTGGTTAGCACAGTGGCTTCACAGCTCCAGGGTCCCAGGTTCGATTCCCAGCTTGGGTCACTGTCTGTGCGGAGTTTGCATGTTCTCCCCGTGTCTGCGTGGATTTCCTCCGAGTGCTCTGGTTTCCTCCTGCAGTCCAACGATGTGCAGGTTAGGTGTATTGGCCATGCTAAATTGTCCTTAGTGTCCAAAAAGGTTAGGTGGGTGTTATAATCTGCCTGCTTACCATTGGCTGGGGACTAATGACAATCCCACAATCCTGTGGGAGTATGAGCTTCCCCAATGAGGGAGGCGGAGAAATCATTAGCAGACTCCCTGTATAAATAAAGCTGGCCAGTTTGGAACCAGCAGGAAGGAGTAAGCAGCAAGCGAGGTTGCTGCTGTTGTGTATATATATGTTATTGTAAATAAATTTTATTTCTTTGTATCCTTGAAACTCGTGCTGGATTCTTCATGGCCCTCACAAAACTGGCGACGAGGGTTAAAGTGAATAGCTGTCTACACTGCTGAAGCCACCTCCCTGGATTTTTTGTTGGATACAGGTTGGAAGTTGTTTTCTATTACACCATGCCTTTGTATGGATGTTTGGATGTTTTTGATGCTGCGATGGAAAGTTGGAACCAGTAAGCACAACGGATGCGTTACTATTTCCGGGCAAACAATATCACCGAAAACGAGCGCCAGGTGGTCATATTGCTCACCGCCTGCGGCCCGCATACGTTTGGGGTGATTAGGAACCTTACGTACCCAGCTGCGCCGGACACCAAAACGTTTGATGAACTTGTGAATTTAGTGGGGCAGCATTTTAACCCAACCCCGCCCACGATAGTCCAATGTTACCGGTTTAATACCGCTGAGAGGACTCCAGGAGAATCCCTTGCTGACTTCCTATCCAGGCTATGCAGGATTGCGGAGTACTGTGACTATGGTGAGCCCTTGTCAGAAATGTTACGCGACCGTTTGGTTTGTGGTATTAATAATGCGGCCACCCAGAGAAAGTTGTTAGCTCAGCCAACATTGACTTTTCAACAGGCCATTCAAATAGTATTGTCCCGAGAGAGCGCAGAACGAGGAGTGCAGGAGCTACAGGGAATGGAAGTGCATGCCTTGGGGCGCAATCCCTTCCGTCCGAAAACATCCCCCCGCACTCCTGCGGTACCTTGGGCGAAACGACGTCCGGATTGACGCCAGTGGCCGTCGGACATTCCTCCCCGAAGGGAGCCTTCTCCAGAACCAATGGATGATGAGCCATGTCCGTGTCAGACTTGTAGGCGCCGACCCCGTCGCGGACGCCGGTCCTGGGGCGCCAGAGGCGCTGTCGTTCTCACCGAAACTGGGACCAGCCCAGGGGCCGTACCTTACATGTGGATGAACCTGCGGCGACTACTCCTGAGGACATGGAGACGGAGGACGACTGCCTGCAGCTGCATTGTGTGGCAGATCTCGGTGTGGCCCCCATTAAGGTGACAGTATGGGTCAATGGTCACCCGCTTGAGATGGAGTTGGACACTGGCACAGCGGTCTCGTGATCGCCCAGAGGACATTCGACCGCATCAAGCAGGGTATACAGACCCTTACATTAACCGACACACAGACCAGGTTGGCCACCTACACGGGGGAACCATTGGACATTGCAGGAACTACGATGACCCCCTGTTGTTTATGGACGCCAGGAGGGGGGTTTCCCACTTATCGTGGTGCGCGGCCATGGGCCCAGCCTGTTGGGTCGGGACTGGTTGCGCCATTTGCGCTTGCAGTGGCAGCACATCCTCCAATCAGTTTCTGGAGGGTTGACTGAGGTGCTAGGACGATACCCAGATGTATTCCAGCCCGGTTTGGGGAAAATAAAAGGGGCCGTAGCCCGTGTCCAAGTCGAACCAGGATCCACGCCGCGCTATTTCCGGGCGCGCCCGGTGCCTTACACCTTGCTCGAGAAGGTAGAAGGGGAACTCACTCGTTTGAAAACTTTGGGTTTCGCTGACTGGGCAGCACCAATTGTACCTGTAATGAAGCTAGATGCCACAGTTCGCTTGTGCAGCGACTATAAACTTACAGTGAATACGGCTTCCCGACTTGACCGATATCCAATGGCTCTCATAGAGGATCTCTACGCAAAGCTTGCAGGTGGACTCTCGTTCACAAAATTAGATATGAGTCACGCCTACCTACAGTTGGAGCTGGACCCTGCCTCCCGACCATATGTAACGATTAATACACACCGGGGCCTGTATGAATATACATGCTTGCCCTTTGGAGTATCCTCTGCCTGCCCTATTTTTCAACGTGTTATGGAGGGCATTTTGAGAGGTTTACCGCGTGTCGCTGTCTACTTAGATGACGTTTTGATCACAGGGACGTCGGAGCAGGAGCATTTGGAAAATGTGGAGGCTGTCTTTAGATGCTTTTCGGAGGCTGGAGTCCGTTTACATCGCACAAAGTGCGTCTTTCAGGCGAAGGAAGTAGTCTACCTGGGTTATCGGGTGGACCGCGAAGGTTTGCACCCCGTTACAGAGGAGGTGCGCGCGATTCAACAGGCCCCTGCCCCGACTGACACTTCGCATCTTCGTTCTTTTCTCGGCCTTGTACACTATTACAGGAAGTTCCTCCCCAATCTGGCAACTACGCTGGCCCCGTTGTATCTTCTGCTAAAGAAAAGTCACACCTGGGTTTGGGGTCAGTCGCAAGAAACCGCTTTCCGCCAGGTAAAACAACAATTGCGTTCGTCTGGGTTACTAACCCACTATGATCCTGGAAAGCCTTTGCTCGTCACGTGATGCATCCCCGTATGGTATTGGGGCCGTCCTGTCCCACAAGATGGAGAACGGGGCCGAGCAGCCGATAGCTTTCGCCTCCCGTACATTGACTGCAGCGGAAAAAAAGTACGCGCAGATCGTGAAGGAGGGCCTGGCATTGGTCTTTGCGGTGAAACGTTTCCACCAGTACGTGTATGGTCACCACTTCACTATTGTGACTGATCAGAAGCCTCTGCTGGGACTTTTCAGAGAGGATAAGCCAATACCGCCCATTGCTTCCGCACGGATACAGCGCTGGGCTTTGTTGCTTGCTGCATACGAGTATTCTCTGGAGCACAAACCAGGAACGCAGATAGCGAATGCCGACGCACTGAGCCGGTTGCCTTTATCGACCGACCCCATGTCAACCCCCACGACCGGTGAGGTGGTTGCAACCCTAAATTTTATGGATACCTTGCCTGTCACGGCATCACAGATCTGTGAGTGGACCCAGGCGGAGCCAGTCCTGTCAAAGGTTTGACACATAGTCCTGTATGGTGGGCAGCATAGACAGCTCCCAGGCGAGTTGCGGGCATTTTCCTACAAGCTGTCAGAATTCAGCGTGGAAGACGGCATCCTCTTGTGGCGGACGCGTATGATTGTCCTGGAAAAAGGACAGGAGCTGACACTAAGAGACTTGCACAATGGGCATCCAGGTGTGACCAAAATGAAAATGTTGGCCCAGAGTTATGTTTGGTGGCCAGGCCTCGACGCCGACATTGAGAAGGTGGCCCAAAACTGCTCCATTTGTCAGGAGCATCAGAAGCTTCCGCCGGCCGTGCCCCTACATCACTGGGCATGGCCAGGGCAGCCTTGGGCGCGCTTGCATGCGGATTTCGCCGGCCCTTTTCAAGGATCCATGTTCCTTTTATTAATCGACGCCCAGTCTAAATGGCTAGAGGTGCATAAGATGCAGGGGACAATGTCCTGCGCAACAATTGAGAAGATGCGTTTGTCTTTTAGTACACATGGCCTCCCCAAGGTGCTGGTCACGGATAACGGCACTCCATTCACGAGTGAGGAGTTTGCGAGGTTCATGAAGATGAACGGCATAAGCCATATCCGCACTGCCCCTTACCACCCGGCTTCAAATGGGTTGGCGGAGCGCGCAGTGCAGACATTCAAACGAGGCCTAAAGAAGCAGTCTTCCGGGTCAATGGACACGAGACTGGCTCGCTTTTTGTTTTCGGATAGGACCACCCCCCCATGCGGTGACTGGGGTAGCTCCCGCAGAACTCCTAATGGGCCGGAGACTTTGCACCCGCCTTAGTGTGGTTTTCCCAGACATTGGTGCAAAGGTACGTCGCACACAAGAACGGCAGGGGCAGGGTTTTTCTCGGCATCGGCCAATTCGGCAGTTTGCGCCTGGTGACCCAGTGTTCGTTCGCAATTTTGCTGGTGGTGCCCAGTGGGTCTCTGGCGTAATCTTTCGCCAAACGGGCCCTATATCTTACCAGGTGCAAGCCCAGGGTCGTCTCCAGCGCAAACATGTAGACCACGTTCGGTCCAGAAGACTATCCCTTCCAAAGATTCCCCGCCCCCGGAGCTCATTTCTCCAGCCGCAGAGACCAGAGACAATGGAAAGTAGTCATCACAATCTTCCTCTGGTGCCTCACTCAAAGCCTGTGCAGGTCGTTACAGAACCACACAGAGATAGAGATGCCGAGATGACAGAGGCAGCAGACTCTGACTCCGAGATGGAGACACAGGACGCATCAGAGAGGGAATCCTCAGGTCCACGGGCCGTGGATGTACAACCATTACGCCGTTCATCACGGAAGCGCCGGTCTCCGTCTCGTTACACGCCGCCCGATCCAGCGCCTCGTGCAAATTGTGTCCGGCCTGCGGCAAAACAAGTCCGACGCCCTCCTTCGCCAGGGTCTTTGGTGGATTCCTTGGACTTTGGGGGGGGAGGGATGTTATAACCTGCCTGCTTACCATTGGCTGGGGACTAATGGCAATCCCACAATCCTGTGGGAGTATGAGCTTCCCCAATGAGGGGGGCGGAGAAATCATTAGCAGATTCGCTGTATAAATAAAACTGGCCAGTTTGGAACCAGCAGGAAGGAGTAAGCAGCAAGCGAGGCTGCTGCTGTTGTGTATATATATGTTATTATAAATAAATGTTATTTCTTTGTATCCTTGAAACTCGTGCTGGATTCTTCGTGGCCCTCACAAAAGTGGGGTTACTGGGTTACCGGGATGGGGTGAAGGTGTGGGCTTAGGTGTAGGTGCTCTTTCCAAGAGCAAGTGCAGACTTGATAGGCTGAATGACCTCCTTCTGCACTGTAAATTCTATGATCTTTGGATTTTTATGACTTTCCTAATTTCCTTTTTTTTAGTTTCGTGCCTGCACTTTCTGTGCTTTTCTAGGCTTTTCTGAAGTATCTTGACATAGAATCATAGAATCCCTATAGTACAGAAGGAGGCCATTTGGTCCATCAAGTCTGCACCGACCCTCTGAACGAACACCCTACCTAGGCGCCCCACCCCCCGCTATCCCCATACCCCCACCCAGGGGCAATTTAGCATTGCCAATCCACCTAACCTGCACATCTTTGGACTGTGGGAGGAAATCGGAGCACCCGGAGGAAACCCACGCAGACACTCGGAGAACGTGCAGACTCCACACAGACAGTTACCCGAGGTCGGAATCGAACCCGGGCCTCTGGCATGTGAGGCAGCAGTGCTAACCATTGTGCAGTGTACCGCCTATAAACTTCCTTGTTTTGGCTACTCTGTCTACTCTTTGACATCTATGGGGCCTGGATTTGGGAATACCATCATCTTTTTGTGGGAACATATTGGTTTGAACACTGTCCAACTTATCCTCCGATAACTCCCACTGCTCTGCTCTGACACTGAATTACCTTCACGCAGTTATTCCCTGTTCACTTTAGCCAAACCACATCTCAACTTAGTAGAATTCGTCTTTCCTCAATTTAAAATGTTTGGTCTATCTTTATCCACTACTCTGAACTTAATTTTTTTTGTTTAAAAATGTTTTTATTGGATTTTCATATTTTATATTTAACCGTTCACATGTTACAAATTACCAAACTCTACCAAAAAGGAAGAAAAATAGAAACAGAAACCAACATATATATTTACAAGCAAGGTCTTCACTCCAACTGTGGCCATGACCCCCCTTTAGACAGCATACATATGTTGCAATCTCCAATATGGCCAGAGCACATATTTACAAGTGTCTGTGTCGTTTGGTTTGTGCTTTAGCTTGCCCTCGGACTAGTCCCCTGCAGCTTTGTCCCTCACATTCTCTTGGTGTGCATTCGCCCCCCCACTCTTCCCTCCATTCCCCCCTGTCCGTGTCTCTCTCTCTTTCTCCCCCCCCCTTTACTAGTTTTACTGGCTATGAACAGGTCTTGAAACAAGTTGGTCACCGTCTTCCACATCCTGTGGAAGCCTTCTTCCGACCCTCAGATGGCAGATTTCATTTTCTCCAACCTGAGAAAACTGTCAGTTCAGACAGCCAGTCTGCAGGCTTGGGGGTGTTGCCGATCGCCAGTCGAGGAGCTTTCTCTGGCGGGCGATCATGGAGACAAAGGCTAGGGCATCAGCCCTCCCCCTCCCGATGAAGAGATCTGGATGATCTGACACCCTGAAGACCGCCACTAGTGGGCATGGCTCTACCCTCACACCCACAACCCTGGACATGACTTCAAAGAAGAACGTCCAGCACCCGACAAGTCTGGGCAGGTCCAGAACATGTGGGTGTGGTTGGCCGGATCTCCCTGGCACGTTTTCAGTTGTCCTCCACCTCTGGAAATAACCTACTCATTAGGGTTTTGGTTAGGTGGGCTCTGAGCACCACCTTTAGCTGCGACGCAGCCCTGCATACGTGGAGGTAAAGTTCTCCATGTGCAGTGCTTCGATCCAGAGTCCTCCTGCTATCCCTACGCCTAGTTCCACCTCCCATTTTTTCCTTCTTTCATCCAGGGGACAACGTACCTCCTCCAACAGTCGCCGTACAAGTCCGCACAGTTTCCCTTCCCTAAATTGCTCTCGTCCAGCAGTTCTTCTGGTAACAAATGTCCTTCTATTTGCGGGTATGTCGTTGTTTCCTTGCGAAGGAAGTTTTTGATCTGAATGTATCTGTACAACGTTTCCTCTTGGCAACTGGAACCTCTCCGTGAGTTCCCCTTTGTATATGTCCCTAACCATCAGAGTCACCTCGTCCTTTCTCCATCTTTTGAAGGTGGCATCCATTATTGCAGGAGTGAATCTGTGGTTGTTGCAGATGGAGGCCATTTTGATTAGGTCGAAATGTTGCCATATTTGGTACTACGCCTGGAGCTCAGCTACTACCACTGGGCACCTTGAGTATTTGGTGGGGTGGGGGATGGGAGAGTGGCCATGGCTAGGGCTCAGAGAGGCGTAACTATGCAGGAACCCTCCGTCTTCACCTACTCTGCTCCCGGTTCCCTAATCCATCCCCGCACTTTTTCTGCAGTGGTTGCCCAGTGGTAGAACTGTAGGTTAGGATGGGCCAGGCCTCCCACATTTATTTTCCTTTGTAGGACCTTCATTTGGATCCTCGACCTCTTTCCCCTCTTCCTCCTCCACACACAAACACCATGAATAGTTTGTCGACTGTGTTGAAAAAGGCCTTGGGGATGTGGATCGGGAGGGATCTAAAAGGAAAGAGGGACCTGGGCAGATTTTGATCATCTGTATTCACCCAGCAAGGGAGTGTGGGAACAGGCCCCACCTCTGCCAGTCTTTTTGACTTCCTCCACCAGACTTGTAAGGTTCCATTTGTGGATCCGGGTCCAGTTGTGGGTTATTTGGATCCCCAGGTAGCGGAATTTGGTCTGGGCTTGCTTAAACAGCAGTCCCCCCAATACTGTAATTCCCTCCGCCCCCCTCAGCCCAGGTTAAGTTTGTAACCTGGGAAGGTCCCGAACTCCTTCAGGAGTATCTTTATCTCTTCCATGCTGGTCTCGGGTTTCGAGATGTAGAGGATCAGGTCAGCAGCCCCCTTCCTCTGTTAATACGATTCCCCTTGCTAAAGTATCCCTTCTTATGGCCCGCTTGGTGACCCGGATGTTGGAAGGGTTGTGCTTTGTTTTCCTTGGTTGGTATCATTTTTGTGCCTAGCTGGTCAAATTGGAATAGATCTGAATGCATTCAACTCAAAAAGGGAACAAGGTTTTCTATTTCTGTCACTAACTTCAACCCACTGAGTGTGAGTATCTACTTCACTCAAATATGCAGACTCATCTGCAACATTAGTCAAAGAAAGTATGGGGGAGGGAGGACAAATGATATTCAATCTGAGTTTACCCTTCTGCTAATTCCCACTCCAAACTCTTTGCTCAGACCTTGTTTATTTGATGTCCAGGGGATTTAAAATGCAATTTGTGCTAATTCGGCAGAAATGCCTCTCTCCAGTGTGTTCGAAGCATATGAATGGGATTGTGGTTTGAGGAATGTGACAGTGATAATCTATCACTTCGACTCATTAACTCAGTAACACATCAAACTATCACTTGTGTGAAGTTTGATCACAATGTGATAGAAGGTCGCTGCTTGAGGCTTTGTGTCTGTTCCCTGTTGCACTGCAAAGTTTCTTTATGCAGATTTGCTCCTGCGGCTCCCTTTCCTGTATGAGAGTTGGATACACTCAGGTAAACAGAAAGAAAGTCTTGCATCTGTGTATCGCTTTACATAAACTCAGGATATCATAAACTCTTACAGTCAATCAAATCCTTTTGGACTTAGTCACTGCAGTAATGTAGGAAATGTGAAAGTCAATAGCACACATCAGGTGATACAAACAGAAATGTGATAATGACCCGATATTCTCTTGCTGAAGGGATCAATACTAGTCAGGACAACAGGGAGGAGCTCCCCTGTTTATCTTTGAATAGTGTTTTCTGATATTTTACATCCACCTGAGAGGACGGATAGGGGATCGGTTTAATGTTGTTACGAAAACCTTGGGCGAGTGCGCGGTCAATTCCAGCCCCATAGACCGCGAAGTCCCAACATAAGTGAATTAACCAATAACTTGTGAATTTTCCCCAGATGTGTAAGTAAAATATTAACAAAACTGTTTATTTATAACAAGAGTAAAAGATATAATGGTCAGAATGGAACAATGGTCTGGTAATCTGATTATTCCACAAACCCCATCCCACCCTCCACAGACACATACAAGACAGACACACAGTGGGGGTAGGGAAATGATTGAAAATAACAGGGATTAAAAGGGTGTGAGGTGGTTCTTTGCTGAGGTAGCGGTTTTTGTAGCTGACGGGCTTCCAAGGTCGCGAAGCGTTAAAATCATCAGTTGGTTTGGATCTTCTAATGGTTGTCTTCAGTTAGAACATGCAGGCTGCAGAATTCTCTCTGGAGAGTCACTTTCAGTTGAATGACCTCCACCAGACTGGCTCTCTGACTCACTGAGACAATATCAGAATCTTTCACCTGGTGATTTCAAATAGACTTTTAAACAGCCCACTTTTCCTGCAAATGGTGCTAGTCTGGAACCAGCTGCAGGTTGAGCTATCTGTAGAGAGAACAATTTTTAAACCCAGGCCACCAGTTGAGATCGATCAGATTCAGCTCCCCAGCCTTTTAATCAGAAGTGAAACTTTCACACCAGGCTGCATAGAGACAGTGGTTTCAACCTGCTCCTTCAAACAGAGACCCATCATAGAACATAGAACATATAACATTACAGCGCAGTACAGGCCCTTCGGCCCTCGATGTTGCGCCGACCTGTGAAACCACTCTAAAGCCCATCTACACTATTCCCTTATCGTCCATATGTCTATCCAATGACCATTTGAATGCCCTTAGTGTTGGCGAGTCCACTACTGTTGCAGGCAGGGCATTCCACACCCTTACTACTCTGAGTAAAGAACCTACCTCTGACATCTGTCTTATATCTAGCTCCCCTCAATTTAAAGCTATGTCCCCTCGTGCTAGACATCACCATCCGAGGAAAAAGGCTCTCACTGTCCACCCTATCCAATCCTCTAATCATCTTGTATGCCTCAATTAAGTCACCTCATAACCTTCTCTCTAACGAAAACAGCCTCAAGTCCCTCAGCCTTTCCTCATAAGATCTTCCCTCCATACCAGGCAACATCCTGGTAAATCTCCTCTGCACCCGCTCCAAAGCCTCCACGTCCTTCCTATAATGCGGTGACCAGAACTGTACGCAATACTCCAAATGCGGCCGTACCAGAGTTCTGTACAGCTGCAACATGACCTCATGGCTCCGAAACTCAATCCCTCTACAAATAAAACTAACACAGCGTACGCCTTCTTAACAACCCTTTCAACCTGGGTGGCAACTTTCAGGGATCTATGTACATGGACACCGAGATCTCTCTGCTCATCCACAATGCCAAGAATCTTACCATTAGCCCAGTACTCTGTCTTCCTGTTATTCCTTCCAAAATGAATCACCTCACACTTTTTTGCATTGAACTCCATTTGCCACCTCTCAGTCCAGCGCTGCAGCTTATCTATGTCCCTCTGTAACTTGTAACATCCTTCCGCGTTGTCCACAACTCCACCGACTTTAGTATCATCTGCAAATTTACTCACCCATCCTTCTACGCCCTCCTCCAGGTCATTTATAAAAATGACAAACAGCAGTGGCCCCAAAACAGATCCTTGTGGTGTACCACTAGTAACTGGACTCCAGTCTGAACGTTTCCCATCAACCACCACCCTTTGTCTTCTTCCAGCGAGCCAATTTCTGATCCAAACTGCTAAATCACCCTGAATCCCATGACTCCGTATTTTCTGCAGTAGCCTACCGTGGGGAACATTATCAAATACTTTACTGAAATCCATATACACCACATCAACTGCTTTACCCTCATCCACCTGTTTGGTCACCTTCTCAAAGAACTCAATAAGGTTTGTGAGGCACGACCTAGCCTTCACAAAACCGTTTTGACTATCTCTAATCAAATTATTCCTTTCCAGATGATTATACATCCTATCTCTTATAAACCTTTCCAAGATTTTGCCACAACAGAAGTAAGTCTCACTGGTCTATAGTTACCGGGGTTGTCTCTACTCCCCTTCTTGAACAATGGGACAACATTTGCTATCCTCCAGTCTTCTAGCACTATTCCTGTAGACAAAGATGACTTAAAGATCAAAGCCAAAGGCTCATCAATCTCCTCCCTAGCTTCCCAGAAAATCCTAGGATAAATCCCATCCGGCCCAGGGGACTTATCTATTTTCACACTTTCCAGAATTGCTAACACCGCCTCCTTATGAACCTCAAGCCCTTCTAGTCTAGTAGCCTGAATCTCAGTATTCTTCTCGACAACATTGTCATTTTCCTGTGTGAATACTGACGACAAATATTCATTTAGCACCTCTCTTATCTCCTCGGACTCCAAGCACAACTTCCCACTACTGTCCTTGACTGGCCCTACTCTTACCCTAGTCATTCGTTTATTCCTGACATATCTATAGAAAGCTTTAGGGTTATCCTTAATCCTACCTGCCAAAGACTTCTCATGTCCCCTCCTGGCTCTTCTCAGCTCTCTCTTTAGGTCCTTCCTAGCTAACGTGTAACTCTCGAGCGCCCTAACTGAACCTTCATGTCTCATCTTTACATAAACCTCCTTCTTCCTCTTGACAAGTGTTTCGACTGCTTTAGTAAACCACGGTTCCCTTGCTCGACCACTTCCTCCCTGCCTGACAGGTACATACTTATCAAGGACACACAGTAGCTGTTCCTTGAACGAGCTCCACATTTCCATTGTGCCCATCCCCTACAGTTTTCCTCTCCATCCGATGCATCCCAAGTCTTGCCTCTTCGCATCATAATTGCCTTAACCCCAGATATAACTCTTGCCCTGCGGTATATACCTATCCTTTCCCATCACTAAAGTAAACGTAATTGAATTTCGGTCACTATCACCAAAGTGCTCACCTGCCTCCAAATCTAACACCTGTCCTGGTTCATTACCCAGTACCAAATCCACTATGGCCTCGCCTCGCGTTGGCCTATCTACATACTGTATCAGGAAACCCTCCTGCACACATTGGACAAAAACAGACTCATCTAAAGTACTCGAACTATAGCATTTCCAGTCAATATTTGGAAAGTTAAAGTCCCCCATAACAACTACAACTATCAGATCAGAGCGACCAGATCTTGTACTCCCGATTCAACCAAAAACTAACTTGGAGAAACAGTCTCACAGAGAATGCCAACCAGACCAGCTGAGGAGAAAACAGTGCCTCCAACTGCGGTTTTTGGGCGAGAACCACTCCCTTCAGGGAGAGAGAACTCAAAGCCTTCTTCAGCTCTGTCCCAAAAATGAAACTGAAACCTGAGAGCCAGCCAGCCTGTCTTTCTAGAAGCTTCTGAAGGGTTCCACCAATCACAATCAACAACAGGAGTTGCCCCGGGACTCTAGAGAGCTGATTGGCTGCTGGCCAAGCCTGTCAAAATGGGTCTTCGCTGATGTCAGAGCACACCTGCTATTGTTTTGGTTTAATTAAAGGGGTAGGCCCCAGCATTGCCCAGGTGCAGGAAGTATAACAGCCAAAAGAACAGAAATTAAAGGAAACAAAGGTATGATGATTCACAAGAGGGTGCCTTCTCATGTCTAATCTGAAAGGGGGTCGGTTAGCCCAGTTGGCTGGGTGGCTGGTTCTTGATGCGGAGCAATGGCAGCAGTGCAGGTTCAATTTCCGTACCGGCTGAGGTACCCTGCCTTCCCAACCTTGCCCCTAGCCTGTGGTGTGGTGACACTCGGGTTGAATCGCCCCAAAGGAGAGAGCAGCATATGTTCCTCTGTGACAGTTGGCAACATTTACATTTTAATCTAAAAGGCTAGCAGCACAGCACTCTCTCAGTACCAGACTGAAAAGTCAGGCTGATTATGTACTCAAACCTCTTGAGTAGAGCTCAAACCCATAACCTACTGGGTAAGAGCCACGGCTAACCCTAATAGACATTCTTTAGCTTTGAGTTTAAACGTTGGTGAATTATCACTGAATAATACTTCCCCCCCCCCCCCCCCCCCACCACCAAACGTTTCTATTCTGCAGTATCCATTCACAGTCCTCAGAGGACCTATACAAAAGCAAAATACAACAGATGCTCAATACGGAAAATAGAATCTGAAAGTGCTGGAAACACTCAGCAGGTCAGACTGGTGCATTGGTCTGAAGTGAACTCCGACGCCTTGACACGTCGTCAGAAAGATTCATTGCCACTTTGCTGTCAACACCAGTGCCATCCAATGATCCTGTGCTGCTCCAGGGCAGCATATCTTCCTGAAGACTCAGTAATGTGTCAGCATCTGAGGCACTCTGAATTTCTTTGCCACTTCGAGTCGAATGGTTGTGAGTTCCAGTCACACACCAGAGCACAAAATCTAGGCTGACTCTCCTGAAATAGTTCTACTCAAAGACACAAATGACATTCCAGTAAACTCTCCTTCCTCGTCCATCTCAAAGCATCAGCAGTCTTTGATACGGTCAATCATCTCCTCCACCATCCAGCTGGGTGGGACTTCTCTCAGCTGGTTTTATTCTTATCTATCCAGTCAGAGACAGAGAATCACTTGCAATGGCTTCTCTTCCTGCTCCTGCACTATTATCACTGGAGTTGCTCAAAAATGTACCTTTGCCCAAGCTATTTCTCATCAACATGCTGACCTTTGGCGACATGATCGCAAAGCATCACTTTCTAAGTATACGCTAATGACCCAATTTCAATTGTGTTTTCATAGAATCCCTACATTGCAGAAGGACACCACTCAGCCAATCAGGTCTGCACCGACCCTCTGAGAAAGCACCCCACCCAGGCCTGTTTCCATGCCTTATCCCAATAACCTCTTAACCTAATCTGCACATCTTTGGAGACTAAGGGGAAATTTTAACATGGCCAATCCACCTAAACGGCATATCTTTGGACTGTTGAGGAAGCTGGAACATCTGGAGGAAACCCACGCAGACATGGGGAGAACGTGCAGTCTCAACGCAGTCCCCCAAAGTCGGAATCAAACCCAATCCCTGGTGCTTTGAGGCAGTAGTGCTGATTACTGTGCCACTGTTTTTGTGCCTTGGAATTATGCAGAGATGACTTTCACCAGGTTCCGGGGCGGCATGTTGTCACAGTGGGGTTGGCATGGTGGCACAGTGGGGGTGGCATGGGGCACAGTGGTTAGCACTGCTCCCTCACAGCTCGGGGGTCCCGGGTTCAATTCTGGTCTCGGTGACTGTGTGGAGTTTGCACTTTTCCCCGTTTCTGCATCAGTTTCCTCCGGGTGCTCTGGTTTCCTCTCACAGTCCAAAGAAGTACAGGTTAGGTGAATTAGCTGTGCTAAATTGCCCCTTAGTGTCCAAAATGTTAGGTGGGGTTATTGGGTTATGGGGTAGGATGGAGGCGTGGGTGTACGTAGGGTGATCTTTCTAAGGGCCGGTGCAGACTCGATGGCCGAATGGCATGCCTCTGCACTGTAAATTCTATGGAACAGTACTTTATTGCAAAAGCTTTTTTTAAATGTCTGCAGTCACATGTTTCCTTTCAGTTTCTCTTTCTCTGTAATCACACCCACAGGTTTAACTAAGAGACACAGAGATCAATCAATGGACACACAATCAATCACTGAACAATCCAACGCAACACTTAAATGACCTATCTTGACTGCTCTACTGTCTCCAAATTGCTTGCCAACATGCAGTTCTACATTTACAGAAATCTCCTCCAACAAATTATCGGGACAAATGGGACAAAGTTTGTTGGTCATCATCACAAAGTCCCTGTCCTATCACCAGCTCCAACCCTCTTCCTGGCAACTTTCTAAGGCTGAATTAGAGTATTCACATCCTTGTTATCATATTTGATCCCCAAACTGAACTTAAAATAATAATAATAATCTTTATTGTCACAAGTAAGCTTACATTAACACTGCACTGAAGTTACTGTGAAAAGCCCCTAGTCGCCACATTCCGGCGCCTGTTTGGGTACACTGAGGGAGAATTCAGAATGTCCAAATTACCTAACAGCACGTCGTTCGGGACGTCTGACCAAATAACTGCATTATGCCTATTTCCACCTCCATAATATCATCTGACTTTGTCCCTGCTCTGCTTATCAGCTGCTGAAACCCTTAACCATGCCTTTGTTACCCATGCATTTGTCCATTCTAATTCTCCCCTGAGTTGAACTCCCATCTTCCATAAACATAAGCTCATCCAAAACTCCTGTCTCCATATCCTACCTCAAAGCAAGTCCCATTCCCCTATCACCCCTGTTCTCACTGGCCTTTGATGGCTCCCATTAAGGAGCACCTTGATTTTATAATTTTCATCCTGGTTTTCAAATTCCTCTCTGGCCTCACCCTCTCTCTATCTCGGTAACCTTGTCTATCACTACTAGGCTCCAAGGTTTTGCTGAGTTAAAGGTACCATGTAAGTGCCAAGTTGTTGCTGTATTGCTGGAGGATCAGATATTAAACCCGTTAGGATACCGGACCAGACTCCAGCTTTTGTTAGAATACCGGACAAGAACCCCAAACAATTTTTCTATTTATAAAACTGTGAGGAAAGGATACTCCACCTGCAGGAGTGAAGACTCTGACCAATAGGTATCTTTTATGTTAAAACAAACTTTAAAAGAAACACAGAATTAACCACATTAAGATCAAATAAATAGTTTTACAATTATCAGTTAAGCAGTTCATAAATAAAAGGAAAAACTTTAACTTATTATTTAACTACTGCCATTAATTCCACTTCATTAACCCAATACAGTTCAAATGCCACTTATAAATAAAGTTAACAAAACAGGTTACTTGCTTATCTGTGCAGCGACATTTGGAGAGTTCCTTCACAAAACAATTCCAGTTGCTTCTCAACCTAACAGCATTTGGCAAAACCGCTGTTCAACTTAAAATCCTAAACTGCAAAAACTACAGACAGACTAGCTCTTCACATTAATTACATGATCTGTATCCCACTGAGTTCCATGATCTGCTTAGCTGGAACAAAATACAGTCACTCAAATTATCTACATCCCAACAAACCACCCAACTCGTGGGCAGCACGGTAGCATAGTGGTGAGCACAATTGCTTCACAGGTTCAATTCCCAGCTTGGGTCACTGTCTGTGCGGAGTCTGCACGTCCTCCCCGTGTGTGCGTGGGTTTCCTCCGGGTGCTCCGGTTTCCTCCCACAGTCCAAAGATGTGCAGGTTAGGTGGATTGGCCAAGCTAAATTGCCCTTAGTGTCCAAAATTGCCCTTAGTGTTGGGTGGGGTTACTGGGTTATGGGGATAGGATGGAGATGTGGGCCTGGGTAGGGTGCTCTTTCCAAGAGCCGGTGCAGACTCGATGGGCCGAATGGCCTCCTTCTGTACTGTAAATTCTATGATTCTATGATTCGAACTCACCACCACCTTCTGAAGGACAATTAGGGATGGACAATAAATGCTGGCCTAACCAGCGAAGCCCACATCTCGTAAATGAATTAAAAAAAATATAAACAATGTCCCATTAACCCTTTCTTTAACCAATGGTTGAAATGAATGTTATCTCACCTTTTACTACGCTTTAATTACAGCTTTAGGAGACACACAGCCTGTATGTATTTGAACCCAGGTTTTTTTAATAACATTACTGCATCAGAATATAAAGTATAATGTATAACAATTTCTATATTCATCACAAACTGAGGCCCTGTCTCCCCCTCAGGTGGGTGTAAAAGACCCTATGGGGACTTGGGGTGGGGGTGGGAAGCAAAGCTGGGTAGTTCATCCCAGTATCCAGGCCAAGGGGCTGGTTTAGCTCACTGGGCTAAATCGCTGGCTTTTAAGGCAGGCCAGCAGCACGGTTCAATTCCCCTACCAGCCTCCCCGAACAGGCGCCGGAATGTGGCGACTAGGGGCTTTTCACAGTGACTTCATTGAAGCCTACTCGTGACAAGAGGGGCTGGTTTAGCTCACTGGGCTAAATCGCTGGCTTTTAAAGCAGACCAAGGCAGGCCAGCAGCACGGTTCAATTCCCGTACCAGCCTCCCTGAACAGGCGCCGGAATGTGGCGACTAGGGGCTTTTCACAGTAACTTAATTGAAGCCTACTCGTGACAAGAAGCAAATTTCATTTTCATTTCATTTCATTTCATTTCAATTTTTATCTCTCACTTACCCCTGAAATAGAAAATGTGGTCATTAGTACACTTCCACTTGAGAGACCTTGCTGAGTGAAAATGTGCCTGTTATTCAATGGCTGGACTCTCTCTCCATTTCCTTCAGTTGGCAATTTGGGGCTTTTCACAGTAACTTCATTGAAGCCTACTTGTGACAATAAGCGATTATTATTATTATATTATTTTATTTTCAGAACCCTCGTATTAAGCCTCTGCTCACTTCCATTACTGTTATTCAGCATTACTCCCATTACTACTGTTATTCTCCATTACTTCCATTAATGTTATTCAGCATGTATGCATTCTTACATCTTACAGTAAAGCTACCATCTGCTGGTCTAACTCTTCAAACCCCATTGTGTTGCCGACTGTTACAACTGTCCTTTTTGACTTCCAAAGTAAACTCATTAGCACAGAGCTTACTGTAGCTTCCAGTTACGGCTGCAACCAACAGCTGGACTCCATTGTCACGTGAGAGTACCCTTTAAGAAATGGGTATTTAAGAAGTGTATCTTTAAGAAATGGAGCTGCTCATGTTACTGGAGTGATGTCAGAGTGTGGGTGGAGTTGAGCTCTACTTCTGCCTTTTTTAGTTTCAGTTTGAGAAAAGCTTAGGTGTGTCTGTGAGCTGCCTGCTGTTGATCTCTGCCACAAAAAGACTATCTACGGATCATTTGGGTGAACTCAGAATTGTAAAAACGTCTCAGTATTGAATATAAATCTAATGTGCTCCTGTTTGAAGGTTTGTTAAGTCTTTTGGATGATAAAAAGGACAGCATACAGGTTGCTTAGTGTTTTATTCTTTGGGGGTGTATTTGATTTACTGGTTGCTAAGATATTCACTTTGTTTTAAAAAGGTTAACTTGAGTTCATAGAATAAACACTGTTTTGTTTTAAAAACCACTGGTCCATTTTCTGCTGTACCATACCTGTAGAGTGGGCCGTGTGCTCCCCATACCACAATCTATTAAAAGTTGCGGGTCGGGTAAACTCCATGATACATTTTGGGATTCTCTAAACCCTGGCCCATAATAAATGGGGGGATATAAGTCTATCTATTGGATTGGCTTAGTGAACTTAAAGACAGTGAGGGGTGAGCATATTGTGGTTGCTTTTCAGGTGTAGAATTTTAGTTTATGTGGGAAATGTGTTGTGGACAATGGCTCTTCCAGAGGCTCAGAGGTTTTTGGGGGTGGAGATGGTCACACGCAGTACCTTACGGACAGATCCTAAAAGCAGACTGTTAGATTTGGCAAAAACATTGCAGTTAACATTACCTGACAAAATGCGAAAAGATGAGGTAATTATGGCGGTGGTTAAGCATTTAAAGTTGTCTGAGATGCAGTTTGATTCATTGGAAATGGCAAAAATTCATTTGCAAATTAAACAAATGGAACATGAGAAAGAATTATAGCAGCTTGAATACGAAAGACAGAGAGAGCGGATAAAGAAAGAGAGGGAGAGAAGAAAAAGAAAAGGAGAGAGAAGAAAGGAGAAAAGAAAGAATAGCCCCAGCAGAACAAAAAGAAAGAGAAAGGGTGATACAGATCAGGGAAAAAGATAAAGAGAGAGAGTGTGAACTTCAGAAAATGGCCATGAAACATGACAGTCAGTTAAAATTGGCAGACGTAAAGGGAAACATGCAGTTGGATGACAGTGAGAAAGAGCGTCAAAGTCGAAGGCTTGGTGGGAATCTATTTAAATATGTCCAAGCATTGCCAAGGTTTGACGAGAAGGAAGTGGAAGCCTCTTTCATTTCATTTGAGAAGGTAACTAAACAAATGAAATGGCCCCAGGACATGTGGGTGTTACTGATTCAAACAAAGTGGTAGGTAGAGCTAGTGAAGTGTTTGCATCACTACCGGAGGAGGTATTTGGGACGTATGAGGAGGTGAAAAAATCCACCGTAGGTGCATATGAACTAGTGCCTGAAGCTTACAGACAAAGGTTTAGAAATTTAAGGAAAGAATTTGGTCAAACATACATGGAGTTTGAAAGGATCAAACAGAGTAATTTTGATAGGTGGATAAGGGCTTTGAAAATAGATCAAACGTATAAAGCTCCCAGAGAAACTATACTTTTGGAGGAGTTTAAAAATTCAATTCCTGATGTGAGAACTCATGTGGAAGAGCAGAGGGTTAAAACTGCGAGATTAGCAGCAGAAATGGCAGATGATTATGAATTAGTTCATAAATCAAAGCTTGGTTCCGACATCAGTTTCAGCCGGTGAGGGATAGAAACTGGGGACATGAGAAATACTCAAGTGGCAAAGATAAAGGTGATCTGATGGGAGATAACAAGGAGAGTGTACCTCAGATTAAAAAAGAAATCCAGGACGGTGGAAGAGACATGAAAAGTTTCAAATATTTTCACTGTAATAAACTAGGCCATGTAAAGTCAGTGTTGATGGTTGAAGAAAAGCACTGGGAAGGCTGATGTGGTAAAACAGGACAGGACAGTGGGGTTTGTTAAAGTGGTGAAGGAAAGCCCAGGTGAAGCAAAGGACGTGCAAAAGATTGTACAGCCTGATCAAGAGGTGATTGATAAGAAGGTGCCAGACCTCTTTAAAGAATTTACTTGTGTGGGTAAAGTTTACTCGTGTATCAGGAGGAGCAGGTAAAGAAGTCACAATTTTAAGAGATACGGGAGCTAGTCAATCTTTAATGGTAAGAGATGAGGGGTTATGTAGTTTGGGAAGGAAAGGTGAGAATATGTGGAATTGAGGGAGCGGAGTAGCGTTCCATTATATAAGGTAAGGTTGGAAATTCCAGTGAAGAGTGGTGAAGTGGTAGTAGGAGTAATAGAGAAACTATCTTGTCCAGGAATACAGTTTATCTTGGGTAATGATATAGCTGGATCGCAGGTGGGAATGATGCCTACTGTGGTTGATAAGCCAGTGGAAAATCAGACAACTGAAGGGTTGAAGGACGAATATCCTGGGATTTTTCCGGATTGTGGAGTAACAAGGTCGCAAAGTGACAGGTTAAGAACAAGAGGAGAAATCAAAGAGTGAAGATGAAGTGGAAGTGCAATTATCAGAAATGATTTTTGATCAGATGGTTGAAAAAGAACAAGAACGATTTCCGGTTGCGGCGAGGATGAGCTAGCCGCACGTTTCGGCGGCTCCAGCTCCGACGGACCTTCGGGCTCTTTTAAGAGCCCCAACGGGAATTTTTTCGGCCGAGCAACCCGGTGTGGGGTGTGTGGGAAGGGAGTCCCCCCCCGAACGACGGAGGAAAAAACCGGCGGCAGCGGCTGCAGCCCGAAGAATCTTCAACCATAAGGTCAGAGGGAGAGGAGAACAAAATGGCGGCGGAGAAATCGCAGGCGGCATGGGGGCCTGAGCAGGACGAGGTCGTGAGACGGTGCGTGGACCTGTTGAAGAAAGAGGTACTGACCCTGATGCTACAGGCAATTGAGGGGCTGAAGGAGACTTTAAAGACCGAGGAGACTGAGCTCCGCGTGGTGGAGCAGAAGGTGTCAGGTATTGAGGACGAGGTCCTGGGCCTGGCGATTCAGACTCAGACGCACGAGGCACTTCATAAAAAGTGTGCTGAAAGGATCGAGGCCCTTGAATACGGAGCGCGAAGGAAGAACCTTAGGATACTAGGTCTCCCTGAGGGTGTGGAAGGAGTGGACTGTGGAGCGTACGCAAGTAAGATGCTGAGCTCACTGATGGGTGCTGAGGCCCCCGCGGGCCCCATGGAGGTGGAGTGGGCAGGTCGGATCCCGGCGAGAAGACCGAGATCCACCGAGGGCGATAATCGTGCGATTCTACCGCCTCAAGGACAGAGAAGAGGTCCTGAGATGGGCTAAAAAGGTGCGGAGTAGCAGATGGGAGAATGCAGTGGTACGGATATACCAGGACTGGAGTGCGGAGGTGGCGAGAAGGAGGGCGAGCTTCAACCGAGCCAAAGAGGTTTTGCACAAAACGAAGGTGAAGTTTGGGATGCTGCAGCCGGCAAGACTATGGGTCACGTATCAGGAGAGTCACTATTACTTCGAGACGGCGGAGGAAGCATGGATCTTTATTAAAGAAGAGAAACTGGACCGGAACTGAGGGACTGATGCTGCAGGGAATTGTTATTGTTATTGTTCTTGTTAATGTTATGGTGAAAGTTACTCGAGAAGTAAACAGGGAAGGGGGGGACACTGGGGAAATGTGGGCGCTGGTGAGGGGGGAAAGACGGGACATAGTCGGAGAATGGGGGAGAGGGAGGGGAAAGGGAGCTGCGCCATAAGAGGCGGGTCAGGTAAAGGGATGTTCCCGCGCCAGAAAGAATAAGGCGGGAAAACAGGCGCAACTGGGTTGCTGCTGCGGAATTCCAAAAGGGAATGGCTAAAGAGTGGGTGGTCGGGGACGGTGTGCGACGCTGGGGGAGCGAGCGGGAGCGCGGAGGCGGGATATGGGACTGGCCTAGAGAAGGTAATGGCTAGTCGACACGGGAGGAGGGCAGGTAGCCCCCTAGTGAGGCTGATCACGTGGAACGTGAGAGGCCTGAATGGACCGATAAAAAGGGCCCGAGCGCTCGCGCATTTGAAAGGACTACGGGCAGACGTGGCTATGCTCCAAGAGACGCACCTAAAGGTGGCAGACCAAGTTAGGCTAAAGAAAGGATGGGTGGGACAGGTGTTCCACTCAGGACTGGACGCAAAGAACAGAGGGGTGGCCATTTTGGTGGGGAAACGGGTAGCATTTGAAGCAAAGAACATCGTAACAGATAGCAGAGGTAGATATGTAATGGTGAGTGGTAGGCTGGAGGATATGGAGGTCGTGTTGGTTAATGTGTATGCCCCAAATTGGGACGATGTGGGATTCATGAGACGGATGCTGGGGCGTATACCGGACCTGGAGGCAGGAAATTTGATTTTAGGAGGGGACTTCAATACAGTGCTGGACCCGGGGCTAGATAGATCCAGCTCAAGGACCGGAAGAAGGCCGGCAGCGGCCAAGGTACTTAAGGGGTTTATGGACCAAATGGGGGGAGTGGATCCATGGCGATTTCTTAGACCTAGGGCTAGGGAGTATTCCTTCTTCTCCCATGTCCATAAAGTGTACTCCCGGATAGATTTTTTTGTTTTAGGAAGGTCGTTGATCTCTAGGGTGGAAGAAGCTGAATACTCAGCCATAGCGGTTTCGGATCATGCCCCACATTGGGTGGACCTGGAAGTAGGAGAGGACAGGGAGCAGAGAACTCTGGCGATTAGATGTGGGACTGATGGCGGATGAGGGAGTGTGTGCAATAGTGAGGGGGTGTATTGAGAGATACCTGGAGGTCAATGACAACGGCGAGGTCCCTGTGGGAGTGGTCTGGGAAGCACTAAAAGCGGTGGTCAGAGGAGAGCTGATCTCCATTGGGGCCCACAAAAGGAAAACAGAGGCCAAGGAAAGGGATAGATTACTGGGGGAAATTTTAAGGGTGGACAGGGAATTTGCAGAGTCCCCGGAGGAGGAGCTGTACAGGGAGAGGAGGCGACTCCAGACAGAGTTTGACCTTCTGACCACCAGAAAGGCGGAGGTACTGTGGAGGAAGGCACAGGGGAGGAGGTACGAATATGGGGAAAAGGCTAGTCGCCTGTTGGCGCACCAACTGCGAAAGAGGGCAGCAGCGAGGGAGATAGGAGGAATTAGGGATGAAAGGGGAGACACTGTGCGAAGGCCAGGAAAGATAAATGAGGTGTTTAAGACCTTTTATGAGGAACTGTATAGGTCTCAGCCCCCAGAGGGAGAGGAGGGGATGCGGCAGTTCCTGGACCATTTGAGGTTCCCGAAAGTGGAGGAGCAGGAGGTGGCAGGCCTGGGGGCGCCGATTGAGGTGGACGAGGTTATTAAGGGACTGGGAAGCAGGGAAGGCTCCGGGGCCGGACGGGTTCCCGGTGGAATACTACAGAAAATATGTGGACTTGTTGGCCCCGTTGGTGGCGAGGACGTTCAATGAGGCCAGGGAAGGGGGGGCTCTACCCCCGACGATGTCAGAGGCGACGATATTGCTAATTTTGAAGAGAGACAAAGATCCGTTGCAGTGCGGGTCCTATAGACCTATTTCACTATTGAATGTGGACGCCAAGTTGCTGGCAAAGGTACTGGCATCGAGGATAGAGGACTGTGTCCCGGGGGTGGTGCACGAAGACCAGACAGGGTTCGTAAAAGGGAGACAACTGAATGTTAACGTGCGACGACTATTAGGGGTGATAATGATGCCCCCAGTGGAGGGGGAGGCAGAGATAGTGGCGGCAATGGACGCAGAGAAGGCATTTGATAGGGTGGAGTGGGAGTATTTATGGGAAGTGTTAAGGAGGTTTGGGTTTGGGAACGGGTTTATTCGTTGGGTTAGACTTCTTTATGGGGCACCAACGGCAAGCGTAGTTACAGGTCGACATAGATCGGAGTATTTCCGATTATATAGGGGAACAAGACAGGGATGCCCGCTGTCTCCATTGTTGTTTGCGTTGGCAATTGAACCTCTGGCCATGGCGCTGAGAGACTCCAGGAAATGGAGAGGGGTGATTAGAGGGGGAGAAGAACATCGAGTCTCGTTATACGCGGATGACCTATTGTTATACGTGTCGGACCCAGCGGGGGCGATGACAGAGGTTATGCGAATTTTGAGGAGGTTCGGGGAATTCCCGGGGTAAGGCTAAACATGGGGAAGAGTGAACTATTTGTGATACATCCAGGGGACCAGAGTAGAGAGATAGAAGGCTTACCGTTAAGGAAAGTGGAAAGAAACTTCCGATACCTGGGGATTCAGATCGCTAGGAGCTGGGGAACCTTGCACAGACTTAATTTGACACGGCTGGTAGAACAAATGGAGGAGGACTTCAAGAGGTGGGACATGCAGCCTTTATCGCTGGCGGGCAGGGTGCAAGCAATTAAGATGATGGTCCTCCCGAGGTTCTTATTTGTATTTCAATGTCTCCCTATATTAATCACCAGGACCTTTTTTCATAAAATAGATAGGAGCATCACGAGCTTTGTGTGGGCAGGGAAAGTTCCGAGAGTAAGGAGGGGGTTCCTTCAGCGTAGTAGAGATAGAGGAGGACTGGCACTACCGAACTTGGGAGATTATTATTGGGCCGCCAATGTGGCAATGATACGTAGATGGATGATGGAGGGGGAGGGAGCGGCGTGGAAAAGACTGGAGAGAAAGTCCTGTAAAGGGACGAGTTTAGAGGCGCTGGTGACGGCACCGCTACCGCTCTCACCTAAAAAGTATACCACGAACCCGGTGGTGGCGGCAACACTGAACATATGGGGACAGTGGAGGAGACAGAGAGGGGTGCGGGGAGCCCTGGTGGGGTCCCCTATCAGGAACAACCATAGGTTCGCCCCAGGAAGAATGGATGGAGGATTTCAGAGCTGGTACCAGTTGGGAATTAGGAAGGTGGGAGATTTATTTATAGATGGGACTTTTGCGAGCTTGGGAGCATTGGACGAAAAGTATAAGTTACCCCGGGGAAATTTCTCGAGATATATGCAGGTGAGGGCGTTTACTAGACAACAGGTGAGGGAATTTCCGTTGCTCCCGACACAGGGGATACAGGACAGGGTGCTTTCAGGGGTGTGGGTCGGAGAGGGCAAGGTGTCAGAGATTTACCGAGAGATGAGGGAAGAGGGGGAGGAGTCAGTGGGAGAACTAAAGGGAAAGTGGGAAGAAGAATTAGGGGAGGAGATAGAAGAGGGTATGTGGGCTGATGCCCTAAGCAGGGTAAATTCCTCCTCCTCATGCGCCAGGCTTAGCCTGATTCAATTTAAGGTGCTACATAGAGCACACATAACGGGGGCAAGATTGAGCAGGTTCTTTGGAGTGGAGAACAGATGTGGGAGGTGTGGCGGGAGCCCGGCAAACCACGCACATATGTTTTGGGCGTGCCCGGCACTGGAAGGATATTGGAAGGGAGTGATCTCGCAGGTGGTGAATGCCCGGGTCAAACCAAGCTGGGGGTTAGCTCTATTTGGAGTTGCGGATGAGCCGGGAGTGCAGGAGGCGAAAGAGGCCGATGTCGTGGCCTTTGCCTCACTAGTAGCCCGGCTCAGGATCCTACTTATGTGGAAAGAGGCGAAACCCCCCGGACTGGAGGCCTGGGTAAACGATATGGCGGGGTTTATTAAACTGGAGCAGATAAAGTTTGCCCTGAGAGGATCGGCTCAAGGGTTCACCAGGCGGTGGCAGCCATTTCTCGACTACCTAAGGGAACGTTAGAGGGAAGACAGATGACCAGCAGCAGCAACCCAGGGGAAAGGAGGGGGGGGTTTAGTTTAGTATAGGTCAATAGATAACGGGGTTTTGTCACTTGTGTATTGTTAAAAATTTCTATTTTGTTATCGTTCCGTTTGGTTTGTAAGAGGGAAAAATGTTGTTTAGAAATTTTTTTTTCAATAAAATATATTTTTTAAAAAAAAGAACAAGAACAGGTGGAGGATGAGGCGGATATTTTTAGGTCAGGAAAATTGGTGGAGTTACAACAAAAAGATATAGAAATAAAACAGATGTATCAGAAAGCATACACGGAAGAGGAATCTGCATGTATACGAGTGTTATTACCGTAAAAGTAATATCTTGATGAGAAAATGGAGACCTTTACATCTGCAGGCGGATGAAAAGTGGGCAGAAGTTCATCAAGTAGTATTGCCGGTAGGGTATAGAAAGGAGGTGTTGCGAGTTGCACATGAGGTACCAGTGGGAGGTCATTTGGGGATAAGGAAAACTCGAGCTGAAATCCAGAAACATTTTTATTGGCCTGGACTACATAAAGATGTGGTTAAATTTTGTCAATCATGTCACACATGTCAAGTGATAGGGAAACCTCAAGCAGTGATAAAACCAGCGCCCTTAATACCCATTCCAGCATTTGAGGAACCTTTTACAAGGGTCCTAATTGATTGTGTAGGACCGCTTCCTAAAACAAAAAGTGGGAATCAATATCTTTTGACGATAATGGATGTGTCTACTAGGTTTCCAGAGGTCATTCCAGTATGTAACATTACAGCTAAAAAGATTGTGGAGGAGTTACTTAAATTCTTTACTAGATATGGACTACCCATAGAAGTACAATCGGATCAAGGATCAAATTTTACCTCAAGGTTATTCAAAGAAGTTATGGATAACTTCGGAATAAAACAATTTAAATCAACTGCGTACCATCCAGAATTGCAGGAAATGTTAGAAAGGTGGCATCAGACATTAAAGACAATGTTGAGGGCTTATTGTTACGATTTTCCAGAGGATTGGGATAAAGGAATTCCATTCGTACTGTTTGCAATTAGGGATGCGCCTAATGAGTCAACCAAATTTAGTCCTTTTGAACTAATGTTTGGTCAGGAGGTAAGAGGACCACTTAAATTGATTAAGGAAAAATTGGTGGGTGAGAAATCGAAAATTACATGATTGGATTACGTGTCAAATTTTAGGAAATGATTAAATAGAGCAGGTGAATTGGCTGGACAACATTTGAAAGTTGCACAAAATGTGATGAAACGAGTCTACAATCCAAAGATTGTAGTTTTGCCAGTGGGGATAAAGTTTTAGTATTGTTACCAGTGGTAGGTGAACCTTTGAAAGCAAGGATTTGTGGACCATATCGGATTGAAAGGAAATTAAGTGAGGTGAATTATGTGGTAAAAACACCAAATAGAAGGAAGAATCACCGAGTGTGTCATGTGAATCTGCTTAAAAGGTACTTTGAAAGGGAAGGAGAGAAAAAGGTGGAGGTGTTAATGATTCTAACTCAAAGTGCCGAACCAAATCCAGATGACTGTGAATTTGACATATCTCAAATTAAATTTGAAAATGAGGATGTTCTTAAAAATTGGGATAAATTGTTGAGTTATCTTCCAGAGGAAAAACAAACTAACCTGAAAGAGTTATTGATATCACATGGGCAAGTTTGTGGAGATAAATTGGTAAGTACTAAAATGACTATTCATGATGTAGATGTGGGAAATGCTGTTCCAATCAAACAACATCCATATAGACTTAACCCTTTAAAATTGGCATAGGTTAACAAAGAGTATGCTTAAAAGTGGCATAATTGAAGTGGGTTGCAGCCAATGGAGCTCACCCATAGTAAACCAGACGGTACCCAATGGTTGTGTGTGGACTATAGAAAGGTTAATGCAGTTACAAGAACGGACTCTTATCCTATCCCATGTTTGGAGGATTGCATTGAGAAAGTGGGACAATCAGCTTTTATTTCCAAGTTGGATTTACTTAAAGGTTACTGGCATGTACCTTTATCTGAAAGGGCGAAGGAGAGTTCAGCTTTTGTGACTCCAGATGGTGCATACCAATTCAAAGTTATGCCATTTGGCATGAAAAACGCCCCAGCCACATTTTAACGGTTAACGAACAAAGTCGTTTCAGGATTACCCAATTGTGCGGTATACATCGACGATCTGATCATTTTCAGCCCGACATGGAAAGATGTTAAAACATCTGATGAAGTTATTCGATTGACTTCAGGAAGCGGGTTTGGTGATAAACCTAGCCAAAAGTGAATTTGGAAAAGCCCGAATCACTTTCTTTGAGTTTTCAAAACCCTCAAGACAAAGGGAAATAATGCGATTTCTTGGCATGAGTGGATTTGAGCGAACATTTGTGCAAAGGTTTTGTAGTGTGATTGCTACACTGATGGACTTGCTTCAGAAACGTCAAAAATTCCAATGGACAGCAGACTTTCAACAGGCATTTGAAAGCCTGAAAGCTGTGATAACCAATGCTCCTGTGTTGGAGAATTGCAAGGGACTCTGTGATCAGATTGAACTAAATTATCTGACTTTAAAGAGAAATGTCGACGTGTAGAGCAATGGACAGATAGTGCAGAGACCTTCTTTTTCAAAGAGACTGTCAATCATGAAGAATTTCAGTTGGAGGAAGAAGAACAGAAAAAAAATAGACTATATTATTATACCTGTTTGCGTGTTGTTTTTTTGAATCAAAAAAGTATATTTACTATGTGCATTTCTTTAAGGATGGTGAAAAGGTGAAAAATGAAACCATCTTGAAGTTGATGGGTTTTTTTTCTTGGTGGGGTGGGGCGGTGTCACGTGAGAGTACCCTTTAAGAAATGGGTGTTTAGGAAGTGTACCTTTAAGAAATGGAGCTGCTCATGTTACTGGAGTGATGTCAGAGTGTGGGTGGAGCTGAGCTCTACTTCTGCTTTTTTAGTTTCAGTTCGAGAAAAGCTTGGGTGTGTCTGTGAGCTGCACTGCTGTTGATCTCTGGCACGAAAAGACTATCTATGGATCATTTGGGTGAATTCAGAATTGTAAAAAGGTCTCAATATTAAATATAAATCTAATGTGCTCTTGTTTGAAGGTTTATTAAGCCTTTTGGATCATAAAAGGACAGCATACAGGTTGCTTAGTGTTGTATTCTTTGGGGGTGTATTTGATTTACTGGTTGCTAAGATATTCACTGTTTGTTTTAAAAAGATTAACTTGAGTTCATAGAATAAACATTGTTTTCTTTTAAAAAACCACTGGTCCATTTTCTGCTGTACCATACCTGCAGAGTAAGCCGTGTGTTCCCCATACCACAATCTATTAAAAGTTGTGGGCCAGGTGAACTCCATGATACACTTTGGGGTTCTCTAAACCCTGGCCCACAGCACCATTGTATTCTGCTATTTTGAATATCGGACAGCTTGGCAGTGTAGCTGTAGATGTTGAGTGTATTGTCTCACAGTGAGCTTGCCTTACCAATCCACTTACAATGACAAAGTATTTGCAGATTCATTAAATGAGCTTGCCAGAAGCTTTCCCTTTGAGATCTCTGTAGGCTTGACAGCGATTGCACAGGCATTATGGGTTACCCCATAATAATCAGTAAATGAATCCACTAATAACACAGAGTTCTTCCTTTGTACTCATTAAATGAGATTAAGCTGGACACTCTAAGATTTGCAGAATTTTATCCATACTCTCTGTTCTGGCTCGAAATTGGCCCAACTCTCTGCTTGTCCTGAACAGAGGAACAGAATCTTCTTCCAGAGTGGGTGTTGGTCTTACCCAACTGACAGAAGTGACTGATTCCTGACCTCTTTTACATATGAATGATCATTGACCCCTCATACAGACACAACTGAATTTCACAACAATATTCCATTGTCCCAGCCACCCTCTTGAAATTGACCTTTCCAGCCACTTTTACTGCATCTATTGTGCATCTCAGCCTCTCCTTCTATCCTATAGATTCTTCTGTTGAAAGCCAAATCCAGAACAATGTCTGGTTTGATTGTATTAAATGGCAGAACAAGCTCCTATTTTCTTATGTTGAAGGTGGTTGGGACGTTACGAGGAACTGTTGCAACAATGCCCTGGGGCTGAGATGATTGATCTTCTACAACCACAACCTTCTTCCTTTGTGCTAGGTATGACTCCAACCAGTTGTCAAGAGCAGTCACTTTTACCTCACCTCAGGAGTTCAGCTCACTTGTCAACCTTTGGACCAAGGCTGTGATGAGGTCAGGAGCTGATTGGTCCTGCTAGAACCCAAACTGAGCATCCACGAGCTGATTATAGCTGCGTAAGTGGCATTTGATAGTTCATAGAGTTCATAGAATTTACAGTGCAGAAGGAGGCCATTCGGCCCATCGAGTCTGCAGCGGCCCTTGGAAAGAGCACCCTACCCAAGACCACACCACCTGTAACTCAGCAACCCCACCCAACCTTTTTGGACACGAAACAATTTATCGTGGCCAATCCACTTAACCTGCACGTCTTTTGACTGTGGGAGGAAACCGGAGCACCCAGAAATGTGGGGGAATGCAGGGTTTAGTGAGAGGTAGGAACTAATATTGGTGAGTTTGACTTTGTCAGGCTGTTGTTGACTAGTCTGTGGGGCAGCTTTCCCTATTTTGGCACAAGCACCCAGATGTAAGGAGAGGTTTGTATGATCGACTGGGTTGGGTGTGCCTGTTGCCTGGTTCCATCAGGTTATATATCTTTTTGATATTCCTGTTGTGAATTGGTTTGCTCGGCCATTTCACAGAACATTTAACAGTCAACCACATTGCTGAGAATCACGCAGACACCGGGAGAACATGCAGACTCCACACACACAGCGACCCAAGCCGGGAATCGAACCTGGGACCCTGGAGCTCTGAAGACACAGTGCTATCTACTTGTGCTACCGTGCTGCACTGTTGATGTCACCTTCCATCACTTTACTGATGATCAAGAGTAGACTGATGGGGTGGTAATTGATTGGAATGGATTTGTCCTGCTTGTTGTGTACTGGACATACCTTGGCAATTTTTCACATTGCCAGTGTTGTAGCTGCACTGGAACAGCTTGGCTAGGAACGCGGCTCGTACCAGAGCAGAAGTCTTCAGTACTATTGTCAGAATGTTGTCAGGACCCATAGCCTTTGCAGAAACGAGTGCCTTCAGCTGTTTCTTGATATCATGTGGAGTGAATTGAATTGGCTGAAGACTGACATCTGTGATGCTGTGGTCCTCGGGAAAAAGCTACGATGGATCCTTCATGACTGGATGCAACAGGCCTGCAGAGCTTTGATTTGATCCGTTGTTTGTGGGATTGCTTAACTCTGTCTATCACAAGCTGCTTCTGCTGTTTGACACGCAGGTAGTCCTGTGTTATAGCTTCATCAATTTGACAACTTATCTTTAGGTATGCTTGGTTCTACTCCTGGCATGCCTTCCTTCACCCTTCATTGAACCAGGGTTGATCCTCTGGCTTGGTAGTATGTAGAGTTGGGGATATGCTGGGCCATGGAGGTTGAATACAGTTTGCTGCTGTTGGCACACACCACTTCAAGGATTCCGAGTTTTGAGCTGCTTGGTCTGTTCTGAATTTGCCCCATTTAGCATGTTGATAGTGCCCCACAACACGATGGTGGGACTTCATCTCCATAAGAACTGTGCTATGCTCACTCTTAACGAATACTATCATGGAAAGATGCATCTACGACAGGTAGATTAGTGAGGATGAGATTAGGTAGGCATTTTCCTTTTGTTGGTTTCTCATCAATTGTCGCAGACCCGGACTAACAGCTAGATTCTTCAGGTACATGAAGAGAACAGATTGGTGAAGACAAATGTCTTAGAGTCAGAAACAGAAGTTTATAATGGGAAACAAAGAAATGGTTGAGCAACTAAATACGTACTTTGGTTCTGTCTTCACAAATGAGATACCAGAAATGTGGGGGAATGCAGGGTTGAGTGAGAGGGAGGAACTAATGGAGATCAATATTGGTGAGTTTGACTTTGTCAGGCTGTTGTTGACTCGTCTGTGGGGCAGCTTTCCCTATTTTGGCACAAGCCCCCAGATGTAAGGAGAGGTTTGTATGATCGACTGGGTTGGGTGTGCCTGGTTCCATCAGGTTTTATATCTTTTTGATATTCCTGTTGCGAATTGGTCCAACTAAGTGGTTTGCTAGGCCATTTCACAGAACATTTAACAGTCAACCACATTGCTGAGAATCTGGAGTCACATGTCGGCCAGACCAGGTAACGACGGCAGACTTTGTTTCCTGAAGGACTTTAGTGAACCAGATGGGTTTTCAAACAATCCAGTAGTTTGGTGATTATTAACACTGAAAACTAGCTTTCAATTCCACATTTAGTAAACATTTTTGAATTGATCTGCTCTTCTGTAGCTTTACCAATCTTGGATGCTTCTCAGTTGCACTTTCTGAGATTTAGGACCACGCGATTTAATGTTATTTTATCCTCACTGGGCTGGTTTGTGTGGCTATGGGGGCAGAGGCATTGGGATCCTTGCCTGGGGCTTTTATAAATCTCTCATTGTCTCTCACGTGAAGCTGACGGGGCTGATCTGCACGTGAGTTGATCAAAACAGGTTAGGTTAGAGAGTGAGTGAAGTTGTTTGTGGGGAGGGGGGAGTGGCTCCAATGGTGCCTTGGTACATAGTGGTTCCAAAGTTTTCTCGAGAGGCCATGAAAAACGTTGCTGCCCCTTCTGAGCTCCAAGCAAATGCTAAGCGTGTTAAATTAATTCTCACCGGGGCCTTTTGAGGCCATGGTCGTGCCAGGTTTTGTTGGGTATCTCAAGTTGGAACCGGAGTCCGAATGTCATTAGTGGATCCAACATTTCAATATTAATGTGGTCCTTGCCTCAATCACAGGAATTAAAACCGCAGTGGGCACGAATGTGTCGGAAATACAACACATTGCCCCCACCCTAATGCTAGGGGCAATAGAAATCTGAACAAGACTAATAAATCCATTCGGGAGTTGAAGAGAGCCTCCCTTACCCGGTGGTTAGAATGTGGAATATGCTGTCTCCTAATGCTGATGGAATGGTTTTGATCTGTTTCGTTTCAGTTCTGTAAACTTCAATGGAACGTGGCCAGGGTTAAAGTTCGGCCTGAGGTTTTCACTTCAGATTCCTGCGAACAGTGTATTATCCTGATTCCTTATATTATTTCACTTAAATTCCTGTAATATTTGTCACAATCACTAACAATGCAAATGGTTAAATTTGAGCTCAGTGAGACCTGTTTACTGTGGGGAACCCCTGTATTTAAAACGTCCCACACCAACTGGTATGGTTTTCCTGTGATGTCAGTAAGAGGCATCAACAGCTGAAGGTTGAAAGATTCCCCATGTCACGGCAGCTGCTAATAGCCTGTGGCTTCTTGTGTGTGCCGGTCCATCCACTGGTGAGAGGGAATATTCTCATAGTTTAAAATTTAAATCAGAAATACCTCGCCCAATTTATCTATCTCGATTTTATATATTATATTATACTTTTTAAAATAAATTCAGAGTACCCAATTTTTTTTCCAATTAAGGGGCAAATTGGAGTGGCCAATCCACCTAGCCTGCACATCTTTGGGTTGTGGGGGCGAAACCAACGCAAACACGGGGAGAATGTGCAAACTCCACACGGAGAGTGACCCAGAGCCGGGATCGAACCTGGGACCTCACGCCGTGAGGCAACAGTGATACCCACTGCGCCACCGCGCTGCCCGTATTATATTATACTTTTAAGGCCAGTTTACGTTCTCAGCCTGAATTTTCACCTTTGCTGCTTATCTCAGTGATATTAAACCTGGTCACCTTTAACTACAATTGTTAGATTTGGGGAGATTTGAGTCACAGAGAATCAGGGACAGAGACTGGGAGAGATTGGGGACAGAGGGAATGAGGGACAAAAAATGGGAGAGATTGGGGATGGAGGGAATGAGGGACGAAAATTGGGAGAGATTGGGGACAGAAGAAATGAGGGACAGAGACTGGGAGAGATTTGGGACAAGGAGAATGAGGGAACGGAAATGGGAGAGATCGGGGACAGAGACTGGGAGGGATTAGGGGCAGGCGGAATTTCCAGAGGGACAGAGAGTGGGAGCAATTGTGGACAAAGTTAATGAGGGACAGAGAGTGGGAGCAATTGTGGACAAAGTTAATGAGGGACAGAGAGTGGAAGGGATTGGGGACAGAGTTAATGAGGGACAGAGAGTGGAAGGAATTGGGGACAGAGGAAATGAGGGATAGAGAGTGGGGGCAATTGTGGACAAAGTTAATGAGGGACAGAGAGTGGAAGGGATTGGGGACAGTGGGAATGAGGGACAGAGAGTCGGAGAGACTGGGGGCAGAGTGAATGAGGGACAGAGAGTGGAAGGGATTGGGGACAGAGGGTAGCAGAGATTTGGTACAGTGGGAATGAGGGATGCAGAATGGGAGAGATTAGGGACAGAGAGAATGAGGTACAGAGGGTCGAAGAGATTGGGAACAGGCAGAATAAGGTACAGAGAGTGGGAGGGAGTGGGCAATTCTTTGCAAAGCGGTGAATTCCCTGATTCTCCTTGAGCCATGGGAGATCTGACAATTTGATGTATATTGTGCATGCTGCACTCAAAGAATATGTGGACCCTGAGGAAATATAAACCAACTACAGCTCCTGTGATGACTAATTAATTTTTATTCTTCATGCAGGTTTCCATTCAGGAAAACGTTATTACCCGTGATATTAATCGCACTTTCCCAGCCCACGACTACTTCAAGGAAACTGATGGAGATGGGCAGGATTCATTGTACAAGATCTGCAAGGTAGGATATTGAAGCTAACCTCTGGTCAAGATCATTACCTGTGCATACAGTCAGACTGTTCATATGTGTGTGTGTGTGGCTGTGTATAGAATCATTTTGTTATTCATGTATGTATGTATGTGTGTGTGTGGGCTATGTATACAGTCAGATTGTTCCTGGGTGTGCCTGCGCGCCTGCGCACACATATGCTGTGAATACTCTCATACTGTTCCTGTGTGTGTTCGTGGTCTGTGTATCGAATCTCACTGATTCTGACAGAGGGACATTGCTGATGGTTGTGTGAGCTGCGTATAAAGTCACACAGGTAAACAAAGCAGGGATATTGGGAACAGGCAGAGTTGGCTGAGAACTGGAAATGGAAAGTTAATATGTTAATTTCCCTGTCAATCTATCTAACATTTCCACAGCTTGGTACATTTGCGTGCACAATTATATTTTCAGAGGAAGAATTTCTGGATGCAAGCTGTGTCCTTTTAACCCTGTCAGTCTCCTTGAAAGGCTGAAGGTTGATGAGTGTGCTTGAAGCAGTGCTTTTGCTGCAGTGTATGTTCCTGCAGAACTGGCTGACATTCTCACACTTCCCGACAGTCAAGACTCTGTTCCATTCTCCCAGCTCCTTGTCTTCATCACATCGGCTTCAATGATGCAGCCTTCCACACTAGTGTTTCTAAAATGTCTTCTGGTTTCCTCAAGGATCCGCCCAGCCCCGCCCCCCCCCCCCCCCCCCCCGGGCAACATTGTGTTTGAGATCATGTCTGTCTGTCCCATTTACATATACCTGTCCTCTCCTCTTACCCTCTCTCGCAGAATGAGGTTCAGGTTCCCCTTGTCCTAACCTTCCACTCCACCAGCCGCCGCATTCGACAGATCATTTTTTTGCCTTTTCTCCCACCTCCACAGTGTTTTCACCATCAAACACTTCTTCCCTTCCTCTTTCAGCATTCCGATGGGACAATTCCCTCATTCATACACTGGTCCACTCCTCAGTCACCTCTATTCATGACACCTTTCCATGTAAACCTGACCTTTTACCTCCATTTTCCTCACTGTCCAAGGCCCCAAACACTCCTTCCAGTTGAAGCATTGATTTACTTGTGCTTCTTTCAGCTTAGTATGCTGTTCTTGTGATGAATGTAGGAATTGCAAATATATTGTATTATAGATATTTGGTAAATTAAGGGTTAAAAGTCGGGGATAGTGTGTGTCTGACTGCAGCGTCATGTTTGAAAAGAATCCTGTTTTGGGAGCCAGGGGTGCAATTAGGGCACTGTAAAAAGCTTGGACAAATGCAGTTTTGTTTGGATTTGCTTCCTTATGGGGTTAATTAGGTTTCAGCTTGGTAAGATAGTTACTGGGTGCAGTCAAGGCATTTTTCAGGAAAGCAGAGTTTCAGTTGAGAGTTAGATGGAGCTGTGACATGGGACACAACCGACAGAATACCCTTCGTCGTCCAGTACTTCCCCGGAGCGGAGAAACTACGTCATCTTCTTCACAGCCTTCAACACGTCATTGATGACGATGAACACCTTGCCAAGGTCATCCCCACACCCCCACTACTTGCCTTCAAACAACCGCGCAACCTCAAACAAACCATTGTTTGCAGCAAACTACCCAGTCTTCAGAACAGTGACCACGACACCACACAACCCTGTCATGGCAATCTCTGCAAGACGTGCCAGATCATCGACATGGATACCACTATTACACGTGAGAACACCACCCACCAGGTACGCGGTACATACTCGTGCGACTCGGCCAACGTTGTCTACCTCATACGCTGCAGGAAAGGATGTCCCGAAGCGTGGTACATTGGCGAGACCATGCAGACGCTGCGACAACGAATGAACGGACATCGCGCAACAATCACCAGGCAGGAATGTTCCCTTCCAGTCGGGGAACACTTCAGCAGTCAAGGGCATTCAGCCTCTGATCTCCGGGTAAGCGTTCTCCAAGGTGGCCTTCAGGACCCGCGACAACGCAGAATCGCCGAGCAGAAACGTATAGCCAAGTTCCGCACACATGAGTGCGGCCTCAACCGGGACCTGGGATTCATGTCACATTGCATTCATCCCCCACCATCTGGCCTGCGAAATCCTACCAACTGTCCTGGCTTGAGACAATTCACACCTCTTTAACCTGGGGTTACCCCATCTCTGGATCTGTAAAGATTTAATCACCTGCTAATGCTCGCATTCCTAGCATTGTTTGGCATCTTTGAATTTGTCTATATATGTGTTTCTGGAACAGACCTCTTCATTCACCTGAGGAAGGAGCAGCGCTCCGAAAGCTAGTGACATCGAAACAAACCTGTTGGACTTTAACCTGGTGTTGTAAGACTTCGTATTGATTAGTATTGTCTTAGGTAATTGTAAATTATTTTCTGGTGTGATGTGAAAGATATTTTATACTGCATTAGGAATAATAGCAACTAACATGCCAACTAATTCCAATCTGGTTGATTTCTACCAGTGAGAAATTGCCTAGTCTCATTCTAAAAGTTTTCTTAGCCTCAACGAGATTTTTCAGAAAGAATTGTGTTTCCTTTCTTTGCTCCTTTTTATTTTAAATATGAGGATCGCCTGCAGAAACCAGATTGCTTTGAGCCTGTCTTTGCCATCAAGTATTATCCCTATAGTTTGCTGTGCATTCTTGGGCTATTAATAGATTTATTTGGACCTGAATCCAGTTGAGTTCCATTTGTTAACTGGATTCACTCTGGTTGATGAGGTCAAAACCAAGACACAGCCTTTCTTTGCTGAGAATTCATTGACTTTGTTCAGTGTCAACACTCCTCACCCAGTGTCCCTTTTTTCATTTTTTCCTTCCCCTAAAAAGCACATACAGTTCTTCAGAGATCTCCATAAGGTACAGACAGCTACCTCTGGCTGTTATAATTATCGAGTATTTTTTCTCTCCGTCTCCCGGCTCCTCTCTCTCCCCTCCAATTTCTCAGGCCTTATGGACTCAGTCCTCGAGGTGCCAGGCCCCTGAAACCCCAGTAGAAGGAGCAGGCTTTCTGGCAGATTGAGTCCCAAGGCAGGTAGAAACAAAACAGCAAAGAAGAATAGTGGACTCTCCCAGCTCCTTCCAGCAAGCAAGTTAGGAACAGGCTTCTCCAAGTTGAATTTGCTCCAGAGCAGAACACTCCAAGGCACAGCATCACCCAGTTCTCCCTTATTTCCGATTTTTTATTTAAAAAACATTTTATTAAGGCATTTATAAATTTTTAACAACAATTTCAAGAGGAAAAACAACAAAATAAGTAAGACCCACCCAACCAACAACCACACCCAGCAAACATGGCTTACATAAACAGTTCCCCAGTCCCCCTCCCCACTAACTAGTTCCGCCTCAACCATCCCACCCTACCTCTCTCCCTCCCTAAACCCCCCCCCCCCCACTTTTGTATCTGCTGACAGCTTAATTTTCCCCAAAGAAGTCAATAAACGGCTGCCACCTCCAGGCGAACCCTAACATCGATCTTCTCAAGCCTGAGAAACCCAGCCATGTCACTAACCCATGCCCCTGATTCCGGGGGCTCTAAGTCCCTCCACACCAATAAGATCCATTTCCGGGCTACCAGGGAGGTAAAGGCCAAAACATCAGCCGCCCTCTCCCCATGGACTCCCGGGTCTTCCGACACACCAAAAATGGCCACCTCTGGACTCAGAACCACCCGTGGACATGACATCGGCAAACCCTTGCCAGAATCACCTAAGCTTCGGACATGCCCAAAACATGTGGACATGATTCGCAGGCCCTCATGCACATCGCCCACACCTATCCTCCACCCCTTCAAAGAACCTGCTCATATGAGCCACAGTCATATGCGTCCTGTGGGCCACCTTGAATTGTGTCAGGCTGAGCCTGGCACACGACGAGGACGCGTTAACCCTACACAAGGCATCTTCCCACAATCCAGCATCTAATTCCTTGCCCAACTTTTCCTCCCATTTTCGCTTAACCTCCCCTATCGGGGTTCCCTCCCATTTCATGAGTTCTTTATAAATTTTGTAAGACCTTCCCCTCCCCGACTCCCGTTTTCAAAAGTACCTTGTCCTGTATCCCCTGGGGCGGTAGGTGCGGAAAGGTCGAAACCTGCCTCCATGCAAAGTCCCTCACCTGCAGATAGCGGAACCCATTCCCACCTGGCAGCTCAGGCTCATCCTCCAAGCACGGAAAGCTGCCGTCAATAAACAGGACCCCGAACCGCTCAATCCCAGCTCGCTGCCACCTCTGAAACCCCCCCATCTAGCTACCCCTTCACAAACCAGTGATTGCCACGAATTGCAGCCCATACGACGCTCCCTCCACTCCCATGTGCTTCTGCCATTGTCCCCACACCCTCAAAGCCGCCACTACCACCGGGCTTGTGGAGTACCGAGCCGGCAAGGACGGCAGAGGTGCCGTTACCAGTACCCATAAACTTGTGCCCCTACAAGATGCAGCCTCTAGCCTGCACCCGTTCCCACACCGACCCTTCCTCACTACCCATATTTCCTATTTGTATGTATTCAAATACCCATCACCTGTTTCCTTTAAAAAAATTTTTTAGAGCACCCAATTCTTCTTCTTTTCCATTTAAGGAGCAATTTAGCATGGCCAATCCACCTAGCCTGCACATCTTTGGGTTGTGGGGGTGAAACCCACGCAGACACGGGGAGAATGTGCAAACTCCACATGGACAGCGACCCAGGGCTGGGATTCAAACCCGGGTCCTCAGCGCCATAGTCCCAGTGCTAACCACTGTGCCATCGTGCTGTCCTGGTATCATCTGTTTCCCTTAACAATGTAATGACATTAACAAGCTGTAACAATGCAATTGATAAGACATCAACATTCTTGAGCCGTTTTGAGCCCCCAACAGATGAGCACCAGGCCAGGACAATGTACCAGGACACCCAGGTTCCCCTGTACCTCCAGAATCAAGTTCTTTCCAACATACTGCTTTTTTAATCTTCCTGCCAAAGGGAAGAAGTTTGCACTTTTGCATTATATTCTACATCTGTCAGATTTCTGCCCGCTCACTCAATCTATCTATATCCCTTTGCAGGGTTCTTATGTCCTCTTCACAGATTACTCTTCTATCTTTCTTTGTGTCATCAGCAAATGTAGCAATCATACATTCAGTCCCGTCATCCAAGTCATTGATGTAAATTGTGAATAATTGAGGCCCCCTGTGGCACTCGACTTGCCAACCTGAAAATGAGCTATTTATCCATGCTCTCTACTTCCTGTTAGCTAACCAATACTTTATCCATGCTAGTATTTTGCCTCCAACATCACAAGCTCTTATTTTGTGGAGGAACATTTGATGCAGAACCTTGTCAAATGATCAGGTGCCTTTTGAATCCCAGGTACACCACATGTACAGGTTCCCCTTATTCACATTGATTGTTTTTTCCTCAAAGAACATTGATAAGTTAGTCGAGAATGATTTCTCTTGCACAAACCCATATTGCTGTGCCTTATGACAGTAAGGGTTTCTAAGTGTCCTCTGAGAACATCCTTAATAAAAGCTTCTGGCATTTTCCTTATGATTGCTTTCTGACTCCCTTCTTTCTTGAACAGGGGAGTTAAATTCATTATTTTCTAATCTGCTGGGAATCTGGAGAATTTTGGAAAATTACAACCAATGCATCTACTGTCTCAGCAGCCACTTCTGCGAAGATCCTAAGATGAAGTCCATCAGGACCCGGGGGACTTGTGAAACTTTAGTTCTCATAGTTTTCTCAGTACCCTTTCCCTTGTGCTTGCAATTGTTTTAAGCTCCTTCTCCACTTTCACCTTTTTTTTTAACAAACAATTTTATTGAGGTATTTCTTGGCATTGTAAACAGTTACAGATTACAGAAATATGCAAACATCAACGGAAAACCAACACTTCAACCAAACCATAATGCACATACCCGCTCCTCTCCCACAGACACTACCGGGCTGGTGGAGTACCTAGCCGGCGCAGGCAGTAGGGGAGCCATGACCAGGGCTGCCAAACTGGTGCCCCTGCACGAAGCCGCCGCCACCCGCTCCCAGATAGACCCCGTACCCACCATCCACTTCCTTATCATGGCTATTCCCTGGCCCCTTGCCTGCACCACAAACATCTCACTCTTGGCCATATTTAATTTGTACCCTGAGAACCGGCCAAACTTCCTCAATGTTTTCAGTATATTTTCCATCCCGGCCAGTGGGTGCGACACATACAGGAGCAGGTCATCCGCATACAGAGAGACCCTGTGCTCCACCCTCCTCCATGTCGTTCCCTTCCACCCCTTTGCAGCTCTCAGCGCAATCGCCAACGGTTCTATGGCCAGCGCGAACAGCAACGGGGAGAGTGGGCATCCCTGTCTGGTCCCGTGATTTAGTCTGAAGTAATCTGACATTATCCTGTTCGTCCTTACGCTAGCTTTTGGGGCCTATCAATTAACCAGTCCCTCCCCGAACCCAAATCGTCCAAGCACCTCCCACAAATAGGCCCACTCCGCCCGGTCGAAGGCCTTCTCAGCGTCCATTGCCACCTCCTTGCCTGTCAGGGGCATCATAATCACATTAAGCAATCTTCTCAAGTTGGCTGCCTGCCTTTCACAAACCCTGTTTGGTCGTCCCCAATCACCTCCGGTACGCAGTCCTCAATTCTAATCGCCAGGACCTTGGCCAGGAGCTTGGCGTCCACATTGATCAGGGAGATTGGCCTGTATGACCTGCAGGATTCCAGGTCCTTGTCCTGCTTTAATATCAGCGAGATGGTGGCTTGCGACATCGTCGGAGGCAGGGTCCCTCTGTCCCTCGCCTCATTAAAAACCCTAGTCAGGACCGGTCCCACTTTCTCCGAGAAAGTTTTGTAAAACTCTACTGTGTATCCATCCGGTCCCGGGGCTTTCCCCGACTGCATGGCCTTTAGGCCCCCCAGTACCTCCTCCGCTCTAATTGGGGCCGCCAGCCCGTCCACTAGTCACCCGCCTACTTTTGGGAAGGTTAGTCCGTCCAGGAACCGTTTCATCTCCTCCAGGGATTCATAAGTGTAAAACTTACTATAAACGTCCTGAAATACCTTATTCAGTCCTGACGGGTCCTCCACTCTGCTCCCCTTCCCGTCCACCACTCTACTTATTTCCCTGGCCGCCTCCCTCTTCCTGAGTTGCTGCACTAGCAATCTGCTGGCCTTCTCCCCATGCTCATACACCACTCCCCTTGCCTTCCTACGTTGTTCCACCGCCCTAGTCGTGGATAGCACTCCCAGTTCCGCCTGCAGTCTCCGTCTTTCCCCGAGTAGGTCCTCCCCCGGGGACCCCGCATGCTCTTCGTCTATCCGGTGAATCTCCTTAGCCAATCTATTCATTTCTGCTCTGTCCGCCCTATCCCTGTGAGCCCGAATTGAGATCAGCTCCCCCCTCACTACTGCCTTCAACGTCTTCCACAGGGTCGCTGCTGAAACCTCTCCCATATCGTTCACCTGCAAGTAATTTTACATACACTTCCGCAGACTCTCACATATCCCCTCCTCCGACAACAATCCTACGTCTAACCTCCATTGCGGGCGTTGGTAATTCGCCCCACCGACCTGCAGGCCCACCCATGTGGGGCATGGTCCGAAATAGTGATTGCCGAGTATTTTGTATTCTTTACCTCCCCTACACAGTCCCAGCTCAAGATATAGAAATCAATCCTAGAGTATACTATATGAACATGCGAGTAGAACGAGTAGCCCCTTCCCATAGGCTGTCTGGCTCCACTGCCCCCATTTACTCCATTAACCCTTTCAGCTCCCTTACCATTGCTGGGAGCCTACCCGTTCTGGGACATGACCGGTCTAGCCCCGGGTCGAGGACCGTATTAAAGTCCCCCCGTCCCCCCCATCATCAACTTGCGTGAGTCTACGTCTGGGATCTTCCCCAGCACTCTTTTAATAAAGTCAGCGTTGTCCCAGTTCGGAGCATATATGTTCACCAGCACCACTCTCCTCCCCTCCAGCTTGCCCCTTACCATAAGGAATCTGCGCTCACCGTCTGCGATTACGCCCACCGCCACAAATTGAACCCGCTTCAGAATCACCGGCATGGTGCTTAAGAAAGAGATCCAAAAACCCACGAGCTTGGGACACACCCAGATCATGTGCACGTGGTTAACTCGACCTTGATCAGCGCTCGTACCTGCCCTCCACCCCTGTAAAGAAATTACTCATTCTAGACTCGGTTAGGTGCGCCCTAAAGACTACCAAGCAGTTGGATCAAACCAAGCCTCGTGCACGAGGACGTGAAATTCACCCTGCGAAGGGCCTCTCGCCACACCTCTTCATCTAATATGGGCCCCAACTCCTCCTTCCCCCTAACCCTAACCCGACACAGAATCTTCAGACAAAACCCCCGCCCATAAATATCGGGTGCCCCCTTCCTGCGACCCTGCAAGCAAAAGGACCCGCTCCATAGAGATGTTGGCAGTGCCATTCGGAATTTCAGGAAAATCCGTTTTGCAAAGTTGCGAACGTAAAGATATCTGAATGAGTCTAAACCCAGGAGGCCACACTTTTCCTTCAATTCTTACAGACTGGCAAACCGCCCCTCAAGGAACAAATCACCCACTTTCTCCAGCCTCTTCCCTTTCCACCCCCCTGAATGTGGCATCTAATCCCGTCAGCTCCCATTAGCACAGATGGGTACCATCTGACCCCATTGACACTGATCCCAATTTAAAATGTTGTCAAAATTGTCTCCATATCTTCAACCACAGGATTTGATGAATACTTTGTCGGTGAGAACGGGAGAGAGGCCATCACAAATTCCCCCAGACCAGACCCCCTACGTGACTTTGATTCTATCTGCACCTAGGTAGCTCCAGGATCACTACACCAATCCAACACCTTCTCTGGATTAGCTGCCCAGTAATAAAGTATCAAGTTCAGCAACGCCAGGCCCCCGACTTTCTATTCCTTTGAAGGACTGCCCAACGAATCCTAAAGGTCTTGCCCGCCGATATAAAGAATAATATCAACTTCTTGACCCTCCAAAACAAATTTAGGGAGGAAAACCGGCAGACTCTGGAATAAAGACAAAAATTGTGGCAAAATGTTCACCTTGATCGACTGGACCCTGCCCACCAAGGACAGGGAAAGGCTATCCCACCTTTGGTCTTGACTCTGCTTACCAGGTTAGTATAAATCACTTTTCGAAGTTGGGCCCAATCCCGAGCCACTTGGTACTTGAGATATCTAAAGCTAGAACCAGCCATGCAAAATGGTTGCACCCACAGATTGGCTCCCCTCTCCAAGGGGTTCACAGGAAAACACTGACTCTTATCCTGAAAAAGAGCCAAAGCACCTCAGTATTTCCATTATATCACGCATGGTAGGGATCAGGTCCATCACATAAAATAAAAGGTTATAAGCATATAGGGACACCCTATGCTCCACCCCTCTCCTAATTATCCCTCTCAACTTACCCAAAGCCCTCAAAGCGATGACCAAAGGCTCTATCCTCAATGCAAACGGGGGAGGGGGGGAATACGGTACTCCTGTCGTCTTCTCCTATTTAGTTGAAAATACCCCGGGCTCGTGGTATTAGTGTGGACACTCGCCGAGAGAGTCTTGTACAACAGGCATATCCAGGAAACAAACTTGGGCCCCAACCTGTACCTCTCCAAAACTGCAAAAAAATTCCTCCCTTTTAAATGCCTTTTTGGAGTCTAAAGAGAAGATTATCTCTGCATCAGGACCCTCAGGTGGAGAAAGCACCCTATTTAGCAATCGCCACCCACTAATAACAATTACCAGCCTTTGACAAATCCTGCCTGATCTTCCTCAATTACCCGATGAAGACAGGATTCCAACCTCAGCACTAACACCTTGGCCAATATCTTGGTGTCCACGTTAAGTAATGAAATAGGCAGTGCAACCCACATTCCGCAGGGTCCTTGTCCTTTTTCAATAGAAGTGAAATCGATACCTGCATTAGTGTCACAAGCAAGGAACCCCGTGCTACAGAATCTTCAAGTATCCCAATCTATAATAGCACCAGCTGTCCAGTGAACACCTTGTAAAACTCCACTGGGTACCCGTCTGGCCCCAGGGCCTTACGTAAGACCATAAGACATAGTAGCAGAATTAGGCCACTCGGCCCATCAAGTCTGCTCCGCCATTCAATCTTGGCTGATATTTTCTCATCCCCATTCTCCTGCCTTCTCCCCGTAACCCCTGATCCCCTTATTAATCAACAGATGTTTGCATCCATCCTCACTGCCAAGACCTCCTCTGGGCCCAACAGTTCTAGCTTTTAATGTTCTACCTCCCCCACCTTGGGAAATTCTAAGCCCTCTAAAACTTCCAACCTATCTGACCTCCCCCTGATGGCTCCGTACTATAAAGGTTCCTATAAAAAGTTTCAACGGCTCCATTAACTTTGTCCGCAGCGGGCACCAGCCTGCCACCCGAATCTCTGACCTGGATAATCTCCTGGGAAGCCCCTGCTGCCTCAACTGGCAAGCCAAGAGACAACTGGCCTTCTCCCCATATTCATCTGTAGCCCCCACCTCAAGCACTGCAACTGGCACACCGCCTTGTCCATATATAACAGGAAGCATCTTCAGCTTTTTTATGCTTGCCAGGAGCTCTGGGGTTGAGTCATTCGAATACCTGGGGTCTACTTCCAAAATGTCATCCACCAACTTTTGGCATTCCTCTCTAGCCTCCCTATCTATATATGCTTTGTACGATATGATCTCCCCTTTAATCATTGATTTTTGGGCCTCCCATAGAATGGAGCGCTAGACCGACCTATTCCCATTAAACCCCACATACTCGTCTATAGCCTCGATATCCATCCATAGAATCCCATGTCTGCTAATAACCCCACATCCAGCTCCGTGCCAGGTGCTGAGCCGAACATACCTCTAATACCGAATCTACTAAATAAGGTGCATGGTCTGAGATGACTATCAATGACACTCAGCTTTCCTCACCCCAGGAAACAGTCTATCCTAGAACATTATGTACTGGGGAAAAAAAAGAAAATGTCTTACACCCAGGCTGCATAAAGTGCCATGGATCGCGCCCCGCCCGACCTCTTCCATAAGCACCTTGACACCTTCAACTGGTCAAGTTTTAGGTGAAAAACACAATTCAAATCTCCCCCCAGAATCCATGTCCAAATTCACTCCTGTGGCCAAACATTTCATTAAAAGTATTACATCATCTCAATTTGTGGAATATACATTCACCAGCTAACCTCCAGCGTCCCAGTGACTATCACATACTTACCTCCCTGATCCACTAATACCCTTCCCGCAGAAAGCAGATCCTTTTGTTAATTAAAATTGCCACCCCCTGGCCCTGCTATCAAAGCCCGAGAGGAACACCTGGCTCACTCAGCCCTTTTGGAACATAGTCTGATTCCTCACCCGCAGGCGGTGAAGCACTGCATCGGCCCTTAAATTCTTCAGATGAGAGGAAACCTTTGATCGTTTCACCGGGCCCCCAGACTCCTAACATTCCAAGTGACTAGTCTGATTGGGAGTCTCTCTAACCCCCCCCCCCCTGCCAACTCAAGAACTTTCAAACTATCTCCCAACAAACGATGCTCCCTCCTCGCCACCCCCCCCCCCCCCACCCCCACCCCTCCAAACAAACATAAATTTTTCTCTTTTCTCATTTTCATTCCTTCCTCAGACTGAATGTGCAATTCAATCATGTTATGGCCACTACTACCTAGAGCCTCCTTTACTATGAGGTCATGAATGAATATTGTCTCATTGAGAATTACTAGGTCTGGAATAGCCTGCTCTAGGCCCTAGAAGGTGCTGCTCTAAGAAATTGTCGCAAAAACACTCTTATGACCTCGTCTTCCAGGTTACCATTGCCAATTTAATTTGTCCTGTATACCCTGCCCTACAATGTAGCTACTGTTAAGGGGTTCTGTAATCTACTCCCAAATGTGACTTCTTACCTTTGTTATTTGACACCTTGATCTTTAAACTGAAGGCCATATCTCACTATTGTATAATGTAATCCTTAATTAACAGAGCTACCCCATCACCTTTTCCTAGCTCCTGTCCTTCTGGCACTCTGTTGAGACAGTGAGTACTAGCAGCCTGTTCGATCATGGTGTCCATCACAGCTGAGGTCAGCCTGTTCCTCAGCTGACGTGTTGAGTTTGGAGCTTAGAACTGTCTTCTACATAATGATTATTAATACAATGTGCTTTAAAACACCTGAAGGAGCTTTGACTTTCTGCATGAAGCTGCTGCTTGGCGGCCTCATCATTGCATTCCTGACACGTGGGTATCAAACGTCTCATCGAACTGAAGGGATGAAATGGTCTCAGGTGTAGCTGCACTGCTGTGTAATGAGAGAGCTGAGTCTTAGGTTGCAAGGTCGAGGTGTTAATGACAAACCAGTCAAGTGGGCATTTGAACATAGGCAGTAAATTGAGTTATCTTGCACTCTGGGCAACCTTTCTATCTTATTGTGCATCATTGTTTCTGTGGTGTAGCTGGGTTCCTGAATCATTGCAGATTATTGTGCTCAAGCTTGATTCTGCGATCTTATCACCATCCCCACAAACCCTGCCAGTTCCTTTTCTCTCCAGTAATCAGCTCTGTCTCGGGCTTATCGGTTCTTTTAGCTGCTATAACTGAAACATTGAGAAAGTGGCCGTGGAGTGAGTGACAAGGATTTTTCAGCACCTTCCATATTCCAAAGGTTAATGCCAAAGGTGTGAGATTGCAGGTCTACTCAGACATTGTCCTGCGTCCTACTGTCCCAATAGCAACACTTGTATTTTTATAGGGCCTTTAATGGAACAAAATGCAATGGCAACAGGAGGAAAGCAGCGAGTGGTTCAGGTCTGGAATGCGCTGCCTGAGCGTATGGTGGAAGCAAGTTCAATTGAAGCATTCATAAGGGAATTAGACAGTTATCTGAAAAGGGAGAATGTACAGGGCTACAGGGTGAAGGCGGGAGAATGTCATTATTTTCAAGAAGAGTCGGGTTGTTCTTCCCAGTGTCCTGGCCAATATCTGTCCCTCAATCAACACCTAAAAAACAAATTTTGGGTCATTATGACTTAGTTGTTTCAGGAAGATTATTGTACACAAATTGCTGCCACATTTCCTACAGTGACTACGCTTCTAAATTACTTCAGTGGCTATGAAGCACTTTCCGACATCCAGTGATCATGAAAGGTACTATAGAATTCCAAGTCTTTAGTTGACTCTTTTAGCCTGACTAAACTAGGATCTGAAGGACATGTTCCTGTGAGATTGGGAGTACAGGGCGGCATAGTGGCACAATGGTTAGCACTACTACCTGACAGCGCCAGGGACCCGTGTTCAATTCCGGCCTTGGATGACTGTCTGTGTGGAGTTTGCATGTTCTCCCCCATGTCTATGGGTTTCCTCCGGGTGCCCCGGTTTCCTTCCACAGTCCCAAGATGTGCAGATTAGGTGGACTGACCATGCTAAATTGCCCTTTAGTGTTCAAAGATGTGCAGGTTAGGTGGAGTTACATGAGGAAGTGGGCCTAGGCAGGGTGCTCTTTCAGAGAGTCGGTGCAGACTCAGTGGCACGAATTGCCTCTTGATGCACTGTAGGGATTCTATGGAAAGTTCACTCCATTATTGTAAAGTTCTGTTTGAGGTTGTCCTCGTGTAAAGTTGGTAATATAGTGGGGCTATATTCAGCACTGAGGCTGTTATGATCACCTGAGAAACCAATAACCTTTTAAAAAGAAGTATGAACTTCTAGTTTGTAGCTGAAAGCATGACACAACATGTTTTAAGACTTTTACTGTAACAAGCAAACTAGGGGCAACATTGACTAAACATTATTTGTGTAGGCAACTTGTACTACTTCAAACAACCAAACAGAACTTTTCCCTTTTACATATAACACAACCAAAAAAATCCCACTTCACAATTATGCTTTACACTTTCTCTTCGGTAGATATTCAATTTTCCCAAAGTGAATCTTAAGTCCCTCGGGTGTACTTCTGATTTTTTCCTTTCCCAGCCTGGTAACCTTTAACCCCCAGAACTCTCATGTTGAGGGTTTTCTCTGGAGATTCTCCATCTAGCCCAAGCTAGATGAATCTTCCAAATTAGTTTCAATTCCACACAAATTTCATCCTTTCAATATGAGCTCAACCTCCCACTTGCATTCCTGAGAGGTGAACGTAGTTACATACAGCCTCTAGCTGCTCCCTCTCTCCTGGCAGACTAACTTGTCTGCCTGTTTCAGGAATATCTTTTCAGAAATCCCGTAACTTTATCTCACGTGGAGGTCCTCCTGATTCTTTCCCTCTCAAAGTCCAACTCCATGGAAATGTGAATCACATGGACCTTGTATCCACCCATAAAGGCTGATTAAGTATTCTTTAGACTTTCAATTCTGTTTTATTTTGAAATAAATGGACAATTTAAAGCAGAACTTTTACAACCCAACATTCTCAACACCATCCTGGCACTTTGGAGATTAGCAGTCTAACCACTGTAAATACAGATGCAAATGCTGCTACCATTGTCTTCCATGTGTGAACACGTTGTACCTTCTTTCCAGCAAAACAACCCAGATATGCGGGAGAGCATGTGCATGCAGGGGCACCCGCTTTAATCGTTAACAGCCACATCACCGAGGCCTGTTAGGCATACTTCAGAACGAGCCCCTTCATTTTATCCTAAAAAAGACAGTCCCAAAACATAGTGGTTTTTAAACCTCCTATTTGTAACAACCATTTGAAATTGACTCTGAAGCAGTAACTTGAATGGTTGGGACTGTGTTGCCCTTGATGTCTGCTAAAAGACAATGGCTGGATTTCTCCAGCCGCTTGCCTGGAAGGGAGGATTCTCTTCCCACCAGCAGAGCATCCTGCCCAGGAGTTCCCAGGCAGCATGGGGTGGCTTCAATGGGAATTTCCATTGTCAGTGGCAGGAGCAGAGGATCCCACTGCCAGCGAATGGCGCACCACCTCCCACTGCCGGGAAACATGCGGCTGGGAGGCCAGAGAATCCCTCCCAATGTCTGATCAGTTTAATTTGTTCTTCTTATTCTTGAAGTGGATGTTAGGAGAGAGAACATTTGCTGTCTGCTCAGGCCTCGCCTATTTAATGCATTGTGGTTTCAAAACAACCAGCGCTGACTAACCTCATTTGGGGACTTCTTAATTCTGTTGTGTTTGATGGTTTAGTAAGAAGCAATGCTGCATTGAAGGTTGGAAAGCCCATGGAGATGAAATGGGGTGGTGGAGAGGGAACCAGTGCAAAATGGGAGGTATGACTGCACTAGGGATGCAGAGTCTGTCATGGTATCTGTGATTGATTATGAATGCGGAGAGCGGCCCTTTAATATGCAGTTTGGGCTCAGAACAGTGGAGCTGAAGCGCTGAATGTATTTTTTACACCCGGTGTATTTTATATCAATACAATTCTTGAAATTGCCTTTTCACATTAAATGTTTGCTGGTATGAGGAGGACCAGGGGAATTGGAGCATTAAGGAATTTATGAAATTGTTTCCAAGGTTACTCAGTAAAGGTGCTGGTTAATTAATAGATTGCTCTGTCAGCCTGAACATTATTTTACACATCCCTTCAATCCAAAGAATTCTGCTCAGTTAAAGCTGGGAATTCCGTGTTTAACGATTGTCATCAGGAGTATGCAACACTTTCTCTGTTATTCGTACTTTCACAGAATTTTCAATTTTCCTTTCACATGGTGTGTTTCGCATTCTATTGTTCCACAGTAGTGCCTCATAGAATCCCGACAGTGCAGAAGGAGGCCATTTGACCCATCGAGTCTGCACCGATCCTTTTGAAAGATCACCCTCCCTAGGCCGAAGCCCCCGTCCCATTCCTGCAACCCCACCCTTCGAGGCAATCTACCTAATTGACACATCTTTGGACTGTGGGAGGAAACCAAAGCACCCGTAGGAAACCCACACAGACACTGGGAGAACGTGCAAACTCCACACAGACAGTCACCCGAGACTGGAATTGAACGCGGGTCTCTGGCACTGTGAGGCAGCAGTGCTAACCACTGTGCCACCATGCTGCCCCATGACTCCTGTTAAAAGTATTCAGTTTGCAAGCCATTACCAAGGGCGGCATGATGGCACAGTGGTTAGCACTGCTGCCTCACACTGCCAGAGACCCGAGTTCACGTCTGGCATTGGGTGACTGTCTGTGTGGAGTTTGCATATTCTCGCCTTGTCTGTGTGGGTTTCCTCCGGGTGCTCCAGTTTCCTCCTACATTCCAAAATGTTAAGTGGATTGGTCATGCTAAAATTACCCTTAGTGTCCATGGATGTAAAAACTATGTTACAGGGGATAAGGCTGGGAGGGTGGATGTGGGTAGAGTTCTTTTTCGGAGGCTCATTGCAGACTCGATGTGCTGAATGGCCTCCTTCTGCACTGTACGGATGTGACGATTCTGTTAAATTGTCTGGATTAACATCGGTGAATCTGACAGTGGGAGGTCAGAAAATGCATTGAATTACTTAGTCACCAGAGATTAAAGAATTTAATTTGACAATGTCAGCCATTTCCCCTGCACGTGCGCACACTCATCCATGCGCACACTCTTCCATGCGCACACTCTTCCATGCGCACACTCATCCATGCGCACACTCATCCATGCGCACACTCTTCCATGCGCACACTCTTCCATGCGCACACTCTTCCATGCGCACACTCTTCCATGCGCACACTCACCTGCGCGCACATACTTGCTCAACTCGCGGGTGCCCTTGCATGCACACGCTCTCCCGCATATCGCACAAGCCCTCTCCTGCATGCCCAAGCACACATTCCCCTTGTATGCACATGCACACACACGCTCTCCTGCATGTGCATGCATGCACATACGCACTCCATTCTTCCCCCTCATGTGCGCACACATACGCTCTCCCACATGTGCACGTGCATACATGCTATCCTGCCAGTGTACACAGCCACACACCCGCGTACACACACTCTTGCACACACTGTCACATGTTCTTACACACTCATGCTCTCACGCACTCTTTCGCACATACACGTGCTCTCACAGACAAACTTGCTCTTGCACAAGCTCTCACAAATGCACATGCTATTGCACGTGCACATACACATGCACACATACTCTATCATGCATATACTCTGATGAAAATGTTATTTTAATATTTTTGAAGATATAGTTTTGGTCTGTATATGCAATTAATTAAGCTGGGAACTGAGTGCCTGTGGAATTGAAACCGTCAAAAGGGCTAGATGTTAAAAGCTGGCATTTGAAGTGAATAGGGCCAAGTTGGAGGTCCTACAGGTAAACGCAACAAGGGTAGAAATTTGCATTAGGAGATAAGTGGGATGGGGGGTTTTAGCTTTTGAAATTAAAATTGAAGGTAAGTAGGAGTTTACAACTCAAGGAAAAGCAACGTTGAAATGTTATAAAGTATTATTTTGTCTGGGCAGCACGGTGGTGCAGTGGGTTAGCCCTGATGCCTCACGGCGCCGAGGTCCCAGGTTCGATCCCGGCTCTGGGTCACTGTCTGTGTGGAGTTTGCACATTCTCCCCGTGTTTGCGTGGATTTCGCCCCCACAACCCAAAGATGTGCAGGCTAGGTGGATTGGCCACGCTAAATTGCCCCTTAATTGGAAAGAATTAATTGGGTACTCTAAATTTAAAAAAAAGTATTATTTTGTCGAAGAGTGGGGGAAATAGTGAACATGAAAGATTTTTATATTTGACAATTAAGTTCAGAGAAATGTTTCGAACAATGGCTTTAAAGATGAAAGAGGAAAACCATCTTTAAGGAAAGGTTGGGAGCTGCATTGAGGGGAGAAGCTTCTTAAGACCCTGTGCCGTGTGCTGGAGAGAGTTGTAAAAAGAAGCAAAGTGAAGCAGTCTTCAACCATTCAGAAGAGTACCTGTTGTTTTCAGAAAGCAAGGTTTCTGTTCTAAAGCTTTTGTAATTCTCCACAGTGGAGTGAGGGAAGCCCTGGCATCTCAACAGCAACAGTGGATGCCTTGTAGTAATATTACTGGGATTTTTATAGTGTAATTATCCATGGAGACTGTTGCCTAAAGACATGCTTCTTGTGTGATTAATCTGGTGAAGGCCTTTTGGGGAGATGTTTTGTGAGACTAATTTCAATTATGTAAATATAATCTTGTCTGTTTAAGTTTTCTTTCCCTTATTTAATAAATGTTTTAATTTACGATTTAAAATGTGCAGAAGTGTTATTGGTAGTTGTGGCTCCTAACGTCAGCACACACAACTTCTCATAGTAAAAATACAAATTAAAATTCGTGAGAGTTTCCCTTTGGGTTTTGGTTTGCACGGCAATACCACCTGCCATATCATAGCAAAACGCACACACTCACATGCACATGTGCTCATTAACACTCACTCTTTAACACACACACACATGCTTGTTCACATGCAGGCGCACTTGTTCGCACTTCACACACTTATTCACATGAAGATACACTTGTTCACATGCAGACACACTCGCTCACACGCACTGTCATTGCACATATACTCATTCGCATGCAGACACGCAAGTTCTCACACACACAAACATACACACTCGTTCACATGCACACATACTTACTTACATATATGCAAACACACTTGTTCATTGCATACATATTTGCACACAGACACACTCATTCACATGCACACACACTCGTTCACACGCACACACACTTTGCAATAAAACACCACTACAGATTTTTAAAAAGGACCAGGTTGACTCTTAAGTGATTGCTAGAATTTTAGTGATTTCATGAGTGACCTTGTGAAACAAAGTATCCTAGAAGAGGGTGACTCTGTTGCCTGTTCCTTTAGAAACCGTGAGAATCCAGGGTAGAAATGCACAATTTTGCTAAACTGTAAACTCTTGGGACAGCCCTGGTAGGCGCGCAGCCTCTGCTAACATGGGAGCAATGGTTATACAGCTTGCTGACTTTCATTGTTGTTTTATCTTTTCCACAGGCTTACTCTGTGTATGATGAGGACATTGGCTATTGCCAGGGCCAGTCATTTCTCGCTGCTGTTCTTCTGCTGCATGTGAGTAGACTGTCCTACACATGAGAGATAGTTGTGCTACAATATGTGATGCTTCAGTCATGATTTCCAACCTGTCACAACAATCACTGTTCACATACCTGGTTGGGTAATAGGCCTATCAATGAGGCCAAGGTTCTGCAGTGGACATGTGGCCTAGGCTGAAACTCACCTCCATTATGTTTCATGTGAGAAGGTGCTCACATTTATCACATGACCTTCCAAACTGAAATGTGCAGGTTAGGAGGATGAAGGTAAAAGTTAAGAAAGACTTGCCATATGCAGGACCTGCCACAGCATGTCACAGTCAGGACATTTCAAGTACTTTTGCAATGCAGCTACTGTAGTTGCAGCAGACAATTTACTTATAACAAGATTCCACAAACAACAAACATCACACAGGTTATGCGGTCATTGGCATGGTGCTGTTAATGGGAGCTTGCTGTTTGAATATTGATTGCCACGTTTCTTTCACAATGACTAAATTTCAAAGTACTTATTCAGCAGGTGATTCTTTCCTTAGATTTCTAAACTTCTCTCTAGGCTTCTGGTACAAGTTCATATGCACTCTTATGTTTATTCTCACCTCACCATAATCCCTTGGTAGTGATGCAAACACTTCACTAACTCGACCTACCAACTTTATTTGAACCAACACTACCCACAAGGTCTTTGACCAATTCAATTGCTGAGCCATTTTCTCAAATGAGCTAAAAAAGGCTTTCACATCTTTCCTATCAAACCTTGGCAGTGCTTGAATATATTTAATCCTATCTCTACTAAGCTTTTGACTAGGAAGTGTTTTTTCCTTCCTCTAGACTTTCCTCAGCTTCTACCTTTAGCTCCAACATTTTCTGTTGATGGTCTCTTTGCAGTTCTAGTTTCTGAAGTCCAATTTCTCCCCCCTTTTCCTTTGTTTCTGCCATTGCCAATCTCTCTTTTTCCTTATCTCTTTCTTCCTTTGTTAATCTTACCATTTCCAGCTCAAACTTCCTCTTTTCCATTTTCTTTTGAAAAGCCCTCTTTTTTCCTTTTCTGCCCTCTCTCTTTCCTTTTCTACTGCCATTGCCAATTTCTCCTTTTCTTTCATTTCCAATTTATTCAGCTCTATTTATTCCTGTTCATCTTTTTCCTGCATTTCTAATTGTTTTATTTGTAATTGAATTCTAGCTAATTCCAATAATTCAGGCTGTGTCTCTGGCAAATTTAAATGCTGAGCTATTGCTTGTATTGTCTCTACCTTCCTCACCTCTTCAGATAAGGTTATCTGCAGTTTCTCCGCCAACCCCAAAAGTTTTGCTTTAATCACCCTTTATAAGCCTGCCTGAGTAATCTCTTGCACGCCAGGAAATGTTTTGCAACTGAAAGAGTCAACTCCAGTCAATCCCTATTTAAACTTCAAAACCTGAAAGAAAGCAATTGTTCCACACACACTCACTGTCTTTAAATTCGATAATCTCAAGCCAAACAAGGAACTGTATATTAATATCCCGATAAAGAGCCCCCACTTTTATTACGATCCCCGACCAGACCCCAACAATGGCTTAGAGTACTGGACCAAAACCCCAATAGTCTATATTAATTTTTTAAGTCTGAGGAAAGGATACCTCGCTTTGGGACTGATTTCACGCAAAATGGGGATACGGTATATTAAAACAAACTTTATTACTAACACAGTCTTAAAATCTTTAACATCACACCATAAAATACCTTACAATTTGCCTTTAAACAATGCTAATTAATACAGTGAATTAATACAATAACTGCTATCTTTATTCCCATAAAACAACAAAAAACCCATCTGGGCTCTCAATCCACTGTTAAACAAAGTTAGCACTTAAGAATATCTGCTTTCCAGAGGTGGAAAGAGTCTTTTGACATTGCTTTAAAGAAAATACCTGAATCCTGTCAGAACTATGCAAAAACTCTGGTTGTATTTCTTCAGAAGCTGCTTCAGCTTGTTTCAGCTCACCTTCTAACTACCTGGAAAGAAACTGCGAATCTGTTTACAGACATTTCTTTTAACTGAACTGAGATACTTAACTTCTGCTCACATCTCAATAGGATTTCTTTTAAAAACGTGACGGCAGCAGTCATACACACACTAACCAAGGCTTTTAACCCAACCCTTACTGCACCTAATACATAAAGTACAATATATCTGAAATTTCTACATTCATCACATAAGCGGCACTGTTTAAAATAAGAGGTCACTCATTTAAGACAAAGATAAGGAGATATTTTTTTCTCTGAGGGTTGTGAGGCTTTGGAACTCTCTCAAAAGGCAGTGGAAGCAGAGTCTTTGAATATTTTTAAGGCAATGCTGGATAGATTCTTGATTAACAAAGGGGTGAAAGGTTATCGGAAGTTTGCACTTTCTCCCCGTGTCTGTGTGGGTTTCCTCCGGGTGCTCCGGTTTCCTCCCACAGTTAAAAGATATGCACGTTGGGTGGATTGGCCATGATAAAAATTGGCCCTTAGTGTCTGAAAGGTTAGGTGAGGTTGCCAGGATAGGACCGGAAGAATGGGCCTGGGTGGGGTGCTCTTTCAGAGGATTGGTGCAGACACAATGGCCTCCTTCTGTACTGTAGAGATTTTCTGAATGGAGGAGCAGGCTTGAAGATCAGAGTGGCCGCCTACTGCTCCTAATTCGTATGTCCATATGTTCCCTGTCTAGTGGAGTCAAGGTGACAGGAGGACAGGAATTGCCTGCTGTGTAGTTTACAGAAGGAATGCTCCAAGCTGCTATTCTGAGTGTTATTAACCTGGCCCTCAAACCCAGGGTTGCTTCTTGCTGGTTAGCCTGTTTGAATCTTGCTGAATCTTGAGGTATCAGTGGTGGTTCATTGTAGTTTTCACTGGTTTGGGTGGTGAACTGATGATGCAGACACCGGTTTGCTAATTTTAGCTACATCCCCAATTTTCTGCTTAAGCCACACAACCTGGAATTAACTCTCAGCATTATTTGCAAATGAGTAGATTCCTGGAATGAAAATTAACATGTGAGCTCCAAGGCAGACCCATGTGTCTATGTTGCCAGTTAATGGGATTGCGTACAATATGAGCAGTATTGCTAGTGTTTTTGCACAGATAAAGATTGCTCAGGGCCCTCCCAGGACATGGCATCCAATACGGTGGGAGTAGATCTACGGCCTCAGGAACCAATTGAATATCGCTGCAGTCACTTGCGGTGGCTCCGAAATAACTGGAGCTCTGAGATTTCTGTCCTCCGAAATCCTTCCAAGATGCCCTTGGGGGTTTGACCCGCGCCACCCTTCACTTAGCCTCCAGAAGATTTACTGAGGATGTTCCAGGGGGTCTGTCAATACTTCCTCGATTAGGGCAGCGAGAAGCACATTTTTGTTCTTGTGAAGGCGGTAAAGAGAAAGTGCTGACATTTCTACAACACATTTCACAACTGCAGACATCCCAAAATGCTTTACAGCCAAATCTTGGCATTCGATATAGCTCTTGAAGGAATTTGAAATAGCTCTTGGGGCTCAAGGGATACGGCGGGGGGAAGGTGGAATCAGGGTATTGAACTTGGATGATCAACCATGATCATGATGAATGGCGGAGCAGCCTTGAAGTGCCAAATCACCACCTCCTGCTTCTATTCTCTATGTTTCTATGAAGTACTTTTGAAGTTCAGTCGCTGTTGTAATGGAGGGAACATGGCAGGATTCCACAAACGACAATATGATAATGACCAGATCATATGTCTCTGTGACGTTGGTTTAGGGATAAATATTCTCCCGAACACCTGGGTACTCCCCTGGTCTTTGAAAACTGCCATTGGAATTGTTCACATCTGTCGGAGAGGGCAGACAGGATGTTGATTTAGTGTCTTGTCAAATTTTGCAGTGCTCCTTTAATACTGCACTTGGTGTATCAGCCTAGGTTATGTGTTCAAGTTTCTGGACCCACAACCACTGACTCAGGAGGATGCTCCCCACTGGGCCACACCAGACATGAGTAGTTCATGCACTCTGTCAAAAAGCCTTACAGGGACTTTTGTGAGGGCCACGAAGAATCCAGCACGAGTTTTAAGGAGACAAAGTAATAACATTTATTTACAATAACATATATATATATACATAACAGCAGCAGCAACTTCCCTTGCTGCACACTCCTTCCTGCTGGTTCCTAAACTGGCCAGCTTTATTTATACTAGGAGTTTACTAATGGTTTCTCCGCCCCCCTCATTGGGGAAAGCTCATACTCCCACAGGATTGTGGGATTGTCATTAGTCCCCAGCCAGTGGTAAGCAGGCAGGTTATAACATCCCTCCCCCCCCCCCCAAAGTCCAAGGAATCCACCGAAGACCCTGGCGAAGGAGGGCGTCGGACTCGTTTTGCCGCAGGCCGGACACCATTTGCACGCGGCGCTGGATCAGGCGGCGTGTAACGAGACGGAGACCGGCGCTTCCGTGATGAACGGCGCAACGGTTGCACATCCACGGCCCGTGGACCCAAGGATTCCCCCTCTGATGCATCCTGTGCCTCCATCTCGGAGTCAGAGCCTGCTGCCTCCGTCATGTCAGCGTCTCTATCTCCATTCGGTTCTGTAGCGACCTGCGCAGGCTTCGAGTGAGGCACCAGTGGAAAATTGTGAGGACTACCTTCCCTTGTCTCTGGTCTCTGCGGCTGTAGAAATGAGCTCCGGGGGCGGGGAATCTTTTGAGGGGATAGTCTTCTGGACCGAACGTGGTCTACATGTTTGCGCTGGAGACGACCCTGGGCTTGCACCTGGTAAGATATAGGGCCCGTTTGGCGACAGATTACACCAGGAACCCACTGGGCACCACCAGCAAAATTCCGAACTAACACTGGGTTCCGGGCGCAAACTGCCGAATCGGCCGATGCCGAGAAAATCCCTGTCCCTGCCGTTCTTGTGTGCGGCGGACTTTTGCGCCAATGTCCGGGAAAACCATACTAAGGCGGGTGCGAAGTCTCCGGCCCATTAGGAGTTCTGCGGGAGCTACCCCAGTCACCGCATGGGGGGTGGTCCTATACGTAAACAAAAAGCGATCCAGTCTCGTGTCCATTGATCCGGAAGACTGCTTCTTTAGGCCTCATTTGAATGTCTGCACTGCGCGCTCTGCCAACCCATTTGAAGCCGGGTGGTAAGGGGCAGTGCGGATATGGCGTATGCCGTTCATCTTCGTGAACCTCGCAAACTCCTCACTCGTGAATGGAGTGTCGTTATCCGTGACCAGCACCTCGGGGAGGCCATGCGTACTAAACGACAAACGCATCTTTTCAATTGTTGCGCAGGACGTTGTCCCCTGCATCTTATGCACCTCGAGCCATTTAGACTGGGCGTCAATTAATAGAAGGAACATGGATCCTTGAAAAGGGCCTGCGAAATCTGCATGCAAGCATGCCCAAGGCCGCCCTGGCCATTCCCAGTGATGTAGGGGCGCGGCCGGCGGAAGCTTCTGATGCTCCTGGCAAATGGAGCAGTTTTGGGCCACCTTCTCAATGTCGGTGTCGAGGCTTGGCCACCAGACATAACTCCGGGCCAACATTTTCATTTTGGTCACACCTGGATGCCCATTGTGCAAGTCTGTTAGTCTCAGCTCCTGGCCTTTTTCCAGGACAATCACACACGTCCCCCACAAGAGGATGCCGTCTTCCATGCTGAATTCTGACAGCTTGGAGGAAAACGCTCGCAACTCGCCTGGGAGCTGTCTATGCTGCCCACCGTACAGGACTATGTGCCGAACCTTTGACAGGACTGGCTCCGTCTGGGTCCACTCACGGATCTGTGATGCCTTAACAGGCAAGGTGTCCATAAAATTTAGGGTTGCAACCACCTCACCGGTCGTGAGGGTCGACATGGGGCCGGTCGATAAAGGCAACCGGCTCAGTGCGTCGGCATTTGCTATCTGCGTACCTGGTTTGTGCTCCAGAGAATACTCGTATGCAGCAAGCAACAAAGCCCAGCGCTGGATCCATGCGGAAGCAATGGGCGGTATTGGCTTATCCTCTCTGAAAAGTCCCAGCAGAGGCTTATGATCAGTCACGATAGTGAAATGGCGGCCATACACGTACTGGTGGAAGCGTTTCACCGCAAAAACCACTGCCAGGCCCCCCTCCTCGATCTGCGCGTACTTTTTCTCCGCTGCAGTCAATGTGCGGAAGGCGAAAGCTATCGGTCGCTCGGCCCCGTTCTCCATCTTGTGGGACAGGACGGCCCCAATACCATACGGGGATGCATCACATGTGACGAGCAAAGGCTTTCCAGGATCATAGTGGGTTAGTAACCCAGACGACGACAATTGTTGCTTTACCCGCCGGAAAGCGGTTTCTTGCGGCTGACCCCAAACCCAGGTGTGATTTTTCTTTAGCAGAAGGTGCAAAGGGGCCAGCGTAGTTGCCAGATTGGGGAGGAACTTCCCGTAACAGTTTACGAGACCGAGAAAAGAACGAAGATGCGAAGTGTCAGTCGGGGCGGGGGCCTGTTGAATTGCACGCACCTTCTCTGCGACGGGGTGCAAACCTTCGCGGTCCAGCGATAACCGAGGTAGACTACTTCCTTTGCCTGAAATATGCACTTTGGCGACGTAAACGGACTCCAGCGTCCGAAAGGCGTCTAAGGACAGCCTCCAGATTTTCCAAATGTTCCTGCTCCGACGTCCCTGTAATCAAACGTCATCTAAGTAGACAGCAACACGTAGTAAACCTCTCAAAATGCCCTCCATAACACGTTGAAAAATTGCGCAGGCAGAGGATACTCCAAAGGGCAACCGTGTATATTCATACAGGCCCCGGTGTGTATTAATCGTTAGATATGGTTGGGAGGCAGGGTCCAGCTCCAACTGCAGGTAGGCGTGACTCATATCTAATTTTGTGAACGAGAGTCCACCTGCAAGCTTCGCGTAGAGATCCTCTATGCGAGGCATTGGATATCGGTCGAGTCGGGAAGCCGTATTCACTGTAAGTTTATAGTCGCCACCGAAGCGAACTGTGGCATCTGGCGTCATTACAGGTACAATTGGTGCTGCCTAGTCAGCAAAACGGACGGGCCTGATAATACCCAAACTCTCCAAACGAGTGAGCTCCCCTTCTACCTTCTCGAGCAAGGCGTAAGGCACCGGGCGCGCCCGGAAATAGCGCGGCGTGGCTCCTGGTTCGACTTGGATACGGGCTACGGCCCCTTTTATTTTCCCCAAACCAGGCTGGAATACATCTGGGTATCGTCCTAGCACCTCAGTCAACTCTTCAGAAACTGTTTGGAGGATGTGCTGCCATTGCAACCGCAAATGGCGCAACCAGTCCCGACCCAACAGGCTGGGCCCATGGCCGCGCACCACGATAAGTGGGAAGCGCCCCTCCTGGCGCCCATAAACAACAGGGGTCATTGTAGTTCCTGCAATGTCCAGTGGTTCCCCCGTGTAGGTGGCCAACCTGGCCTGTGAGTCGGTTAATGTAAGGGTCTGTATACCCTGCTTGATGCGGTCGAATGTCCTCTGGGCGATCACGGAGACCGCTGCGCCAGTGTCCAACTCCATCTCAAGCGGGTGGCCATTGACCCGTACTGTCACGTTAATGGGGGCCACACGAGGAGCTGCACACAATGCAGCTGCAGGCAGTTGTCCTCCGTCTCCACGTCCTCAGGAGTAGTCGCCGCAGGTTCATCCACATGGAAGGTACGGCCCCTGGGCTGGTCCCAGTTTCGGTTGGAACGACGGCGCCTCTGGCGCCCCCAGGACCGCCGTCCGCGACGGGGTCGGCGCCTACAAGTCTGACACGGACATGGCTCCTCATCCATTGGTTCTGGAGAAGGCTCCCTTCGGGGAGGAATGTCCGATGGCCACTGGCGTCGGTCCGGACGTTGCCTCGCCCAAGGTACCGCAGGAGTGCGGGGGGACGTTTTCGGACGGAAGGGGTTGCGCCCCAAGGCATGCACTTCCATTCCCTGTAGCTCCTGCACTCCTCGTTCTGCGCTCTCTCGGGACAATACTATTTGAATGGTCTGTTGAAAAGTCAATGTTGGCTCAGCTAACAACTTTCTCTGGGTGGCCGCATTGTTAATACCGCAAACCAAACGGTCGCGTAACATTTCTGACAAGGTCTCACCATAGTCACAGTACTCCGCAATCCTGCGTAGCCTGGATAGAAAATCGGCAAGGGATTCTCCAGGGGTCCTCTCAGCGGTATTAAACCGGTAACGCTGGACTATCGTGGATGGGGTTGGGTTAAAATGTTGCCCCACTGTATTCACAAGTTCATTAAACGTTTTGCTGTCCGGCGCAGCTGGTTTCGTAAGGCTCCTAATCACCCCAAACGTATGCGGGCCGCAGGCGGTGAGCAATATGACCACCTGGCAATACCATACGGGGATGCATCACATGTGACGAGCAAAGGCTTTCCAGGATCATAGTGGGTTAGTAACCCAGACGACGACAATTGTTGCTTTACCCGCCGGAAAGCGGTTTCTTGCGGCTGACCCCAAACCCAGGTGTGATTTTTCTTTAGCAGAAGGTGCAAAGGGGCCAGCGTAGTTGCCAGATTGGGGAGGAACTTCCCGTAACAGTTTACGAGACCGAGAAAAGAACGAAGATGCGAAGTGTCAGTCGGGGCGGGGGCCTGTTGAATTGCACGCACCTTCTCTGCGACGGGGTGCAAACCTTCGCGGTCCAGCGATAACCGAGGTAGACTACTTCCTTTGCCTGAAATATGCACTTTGGCGACGTAAACGGACTCCAGCGTCCGAAAGGCGTCTAAGGACAGCCTCCAGATTTTCCAAATGTTCCTGCTCCGACGTCCCTGTAATCAAACGTCATCTAAGTAGACAGCAACACGTAGTAAACCTCTCAAAATGCCCTCCATAACACGTTGAAAAATTGCGCAGGCAGAGGATACTCCAAAGGGCAACCGTGTATATTCATACAGGCCCCGGTGTGTATTAATCGTTAGATATGGTTGGGAGGCAGGGTCCAGCTCCAACTGCAGGTAGGCGTGACTCATATCTAATTTTGTGAACGAGAGTCCACCTGCAAGCTTCGCGTAGAGATCCTCTATGCGAGGCATTGGATATCGGTCGAGTCGGGAAGCCGTATTCACTGTAAGTTTATAGTCGCCACCGAAGCGAACTGTGGCATCTGGCGTCATTACAGGTACAATTGGTGCTGCCTAGTCAGCAAAACGGACGGGCCTGATAATACCCAAACTCTCCAAACGAGTGAGCTCCCCTTCTACCTTCTCGAGCAAGGCGTAAGGCACCGGGCGCGCCCGGAAATAGCGCGGCGTGGCTCCTGGTTCGACTTGGATACGGGCTACGGCCCCTTTTATTTTCCCCAAACCAGGCTGGAATACATCTGGGTATCGTCCTAGCACCTCAGTCAACTCTTCAGAAACTGTTTGGAGGATGTGCTGCCATTGCAACCGCAAATGGCGCAACCAGTCCCGACCCAACAGGCTGGGCCCATGGCCGCGCACCACGATAAGTGGGAAACGCCCCTCCTGGCGCCCATAAACAACAGGGGTCATTGTAGTTCCTGCAATGTCCAGTGGTTCCCCCGTGTAGGTGGCCAACCTGGCCTGTGAGTCGGTTAATGTAAGGGTCTGTATACCCTGCTTGATGCGGTCGAATGTCCTCTGGGCGATCACGGAGACCGCTGCGCCAGTGTCCAACTCCATCTCAAGCGGGTGGCCATTGACCCGTACTGTCACGTTAATGGGGGCCACACGGGGAGCTGCACACAATGCAGCTGCAGGCAGTCGTCCTCCGTCTCCACGTCCTCAGGAGTAGTCGCCGCAGGTTCATCCACATGGAAGGTACGGCCCCTGGGCTGGTCCCAGTTTCGGTTGGAACGACGGCGCCTCTGGCGCCCCCAGGACCGCCGTCCGCGACGGGGTCGGCGCCTACAAGTCTGACACGGACATGGCTCCTCATCCATTGGTTCTGGAGAAGGCTCCCTTCGGGGAGGAATGTCCGATGGCCACTGGCGTCGGTCCGGACGTTGCCTCGCCCAAGGTACCGCAGGAGTGCGGGGGGACGTTTTCGGACGGAAGGGGTTGCGCCCCAAGGCATGCACTTCCATTCCCTGTAGCTCCTGCACTCCTCGTTCTGCGCTCTCTCGGGACAATACTATTTGAATGGTCTGTTGAAAAGTCAATGTTGGCTCAGCTAACAACTTTCTCTGGGTGGCCGCATTGTTAATACCGCAAACCAAACGGTCGCGTAACATTTCTGACAAGGTCTCACCATAGTCACAGTACTCCGCAATCCTGCGTAGCCTGGATAGAAAATCGGCAAGGGATTCTCCAGGGGTCCTCTCAGCGGTATTAAACCGGTAACGCTGGACTATCGTGGATGGGGTTGGGTTAAAATGTTGCCCCACTGTATTCACAAGTTCATTAACGTTTTGCTGTCCGGCGCAGCTGGTTTCGTAAGGCTCCTAATCACCCCAAACGTATGCGGGCCGCAGGCGGTGAGCAATATGACCACCTGGCAATACCATACGGGGATGCATCACATGTGACGAGCAAAGGCTTTCCAGGATCATAGTGGGTTAGTAACCCAGACGACGACAATTGTTGCTTTACCCGCCGGTAAGCGGTTTCTTGCGGCTGACCCCAAACCCAGGTGTGATTTTTCTTTAGCAGAAGGTGCAAGGGGGCCAGCGTAGTTGCCAGATTGGGGAGGAACTTCCCGTAACAGTTTACGAGACCGAGAAAAGAACGAAGATGCGAAGTGTCAGTCGGGGCGGGGGCCTGTTGAATTGCACGCACCTTCTCTGCGACGGGGTGCAAACCTTCGCGGTCCAGCGATAACCGAGGTAGACTACTTCCTTTGCCTGAAATATGCACTTTGGCGACGTAAACGGACTCCAGCCTCCGAAAGGCGTCTAAGGACAGCCTCCAGATTTTCCAAATGTTCCTGCTCCGACGTCCCTGTAATCAAACGTCATCTAAGTAGACAGCAACGCGTAGTAAACCTCTCAAAATGCCCTCCATAACACGTTGAAAAATTGCGCAGGCAGAGGATACTCCAAAGGGCAACCGTGTATATTCATACAGGCCCCGGTGTGTATTAATCGTTAGATATGGTTGGGAGGCAGGGTCCAGCTCCAACTGCAGGTAGGCGTGACTCATATCTAATTTTGTGAACGAGAGTCCACCTGCAAGCTTCGTGTAGAGATCCTCTATGCGAGGCATTGGATATCGGTCGAGTCGGGAAGCCGTATTCACTGTAAGTTTATAGTCGCCACCGAAGCGAACTGTGGCATCTGGCGTCATTACAGGTACAATTGGTGCTGCCTAGTCAGCAAAACGGACGGGCCTGATAATACCCAAACTCTCCAAACGAGTGAGCTCCCCTTCTACCTTCTCGAGCAAGGCGTAAGGCACCGGGCGCGCCCGGAAATAGCGCGGCGTGGCTCCTGGTTCGACTTGGATACGGGCTACGGCCCCTTTTATTTTCCCCAAACCAGGCTGGAATACATCTGGGTATCGTCCTAGCACCTCAGTCAACTCTTCAGAAACTGTTTGGAGGATGTGCTGCCATTGCAACCGCAAATGGCGCAACCAGTCCCGACCCAACAGGCTGGGCCCATGGCCGCGCACCACGATAAGTGGGAAACGCCCCTCCTGGCGCCCATAAACAACAGGGGTCATTGTAGTTCCTGCAATGTCCAGTGGTTCCCCCGTGTAGGTGGCCAACCTGGCCTGTGAGTCGGTTAATGTAAGGGTCTGTATACCCTGCTTGATGCGGTCGAATGTCCTCTGGGCGATCACGGAGACCGCTGCGCCAGTGTCCAACTCCATCTCAAGCGGGTGGCCATTGACCCGTACTGTCACGTTAATGGGGGCCACACGGGGAGCTGCACACAATGCAGCTGCAGGCAATCGTCCTCCGTCTCCACGTCCTCAGGAGTAGTCGCCGCAGGTTCATCCACATGGAAGGTACGGCCCCTGGGCTGGTCCCAGTTTCGGTTGGAACGACGGCGCCTCTGGCGCCCCCAGGACCGCCGTCCGCGACGGGGTCGGCGCCTACAAGTCTGACACGGACATGGCTCCTCATCCATTGGTTCTGGAGAAGGCTCCCTTCGGGGAGGAATGTCCGATGGCCACTGGCGTCGGTCCGGACGTTGCCTCGCCCAAGGTACCGCAGGAGTGCGGGGGGACGTTTTCGGACGGAAGGGGTTGCGCCCCAAGGCATGCACTTCCATTCCCTGTAGCTCCTGCACTCCTCGTTCTGCGCTCTCTCGGGACAATACTATTTGAATGGTCTGTTGAAAAGTCAATGTTGGCTCAGCTAACAACTTTCTCTGGGTGGCCGCATTGTTAATACCGCAAACCAAACGGTCGCGTAACATTTCTGACAAGGTCTCACCATAGTCACAGTACTCCGCAATCCTGCGTAGCCTGGATAGAAAATCGGCAAGGGATTCTCCAGGGGTCCTCTCAGCGGTATTAAACCGGTAACGCTGGACTATCGTGGATGGGGTTGGGTTAAAATGTTGCCCCACTGTATTCACAAGTTCATTAAACGTTTTGCTGTCCGGCGCAGCTGGTTTCGTAAGGCTCCTAATCACCCCAAACGTATGCGGGCCGCAGGCGGTGAGCAATATGACCACCTGGCGATCGTTTTCGGTGATATTGTTTGCCCGGAAATAGTAACGCATCCGTTGTGCGTGCTGGTTCCTAAACTGGCCAGCTTTATTTATACTAGGAGTTTACTAATGGTTTCTCCGCCCCCCCTCATTGGGGAAGCTCATACACCCACAGGATTGTGGGATTGTCATTAGTCCTCAGCCAATGGTAAGTAGGCAGGTTATAAGAGGGACTGAATGCCTGTGTGCAGCAAACCCTTGTACATCAACCATGCCACTCTGCAAACAGATTGTGTGTGTCTTTCTCCACATTGTTTTGATGCAAGAAAACTCTTTTCTTGAAGGTGGGATGTAATATTCATTTCTTTCTTGCCCAGTGTCTCCAGTTTCACTTCTTGATCATTGAAAGTTGACCAGCTGATACTGCAGTGTGCAATCATGCTGTGAATTGAGGCTACAGCCGGTGCCTCTTCTTAGTGTTGCTAACATTGGTGTGATGAATGTGCTGATGCCTGTGGAGTCCTCAGTGGCAGTCCCTGATCTGAAGAACTGGCGTCTGAATTAGATAATCGCAATTCCTTTATTTTTAACCATTCAGGTTGAATCTTGTATTTGGAACCCAAATATTAAGAGTGAATGTACACTGTCTGGTGTGTGTGTGTGCGTGCGTGCGTGCACGGTTCAGTGTGTGTGCACGGTTCAGTGTGTGTGCACGGTTCAGCGCGTGTGTGCACGGTTCAGCGTGTGTGTGCACGGTTCAGTGTGTGTGTGTGTGTTCGCACGGTTCAGTGTGTGTGTGTGTGTGTGTGTGCGCACGGTTCAGTGTGTGTGGGTGTACTGTTTGGTGTGTCTGTATACCATCCAGTGTGCATGCGTGCACTGTTCAATGTGGACACTGTCCGGTGTATGTCCATGCAGTGTGTGCATTGTCCGGTGTGCATTGTCCAGTGTGTGACGCTTGTGCATTGTCCAGTGTGTGAGCGCTTGCACTATTCAATGTGTGTGCAGTGTCTGGTTTGTACACGATCTGGCGTGCTGGTTTGTGCACGGTCTGGTGTATGTGTGAGCTCGCACTGTCTGGTGTATGTGTGTGCATGCACTGACTAGTGTGTGTATGCATGCACTGTCTGGTGTGTATTTGTGCAGTGTGATCTGTGCGCATTGCCTGGTGTGCACGTGCATTGCCTGGTGTTATCGCACACGCCCTGTCTGGTGTGCGCGTGCACTGTCTGGTGTGTATTATTACAGTGTGGTGTGTGGGTGCACTGTCTGGTGTGTATTTGTGGACTGTTTGATGTGGAGGTATGCAGTAATGTGCACTGCACTCATGCACCATGCAGTACATGCAAACAACAGGCAGTTCACACAAACAGCGGGTATTGCTCATATACACCGGACACAGTACACACACACATAACAGTCCAAGTGCACACAGGTCAGTGCAAGGATAAGCCACACAAACCAGAAAGTGCTCGTTCAAACTTGAAAATGCACATGAACAGCAGATATTGATCTCACATGCCAAGCAATGAGTGCACACTGGTGTGTGTATGTGCACTTCCCATGATGCGCATGTGTAAGCACTGCGCAATGTATGGGCATTTGTCTATGTGTGTGTCTGTGCATTGCCCGATGTGTGTGTGTGCACTTCCCGACGTACGGGCGGGGGGGTGTGTGTTCACCGCCTTTACACAAATCTCGTCCTACATTACAACATTGACTACATTTCAACAATTCTTCCATAAGCGTAAAGCACGTCGAGACATTCTGAGGATGTGAAAGGAGCCACTGAAATGCAAGTCTTTCTTAAAAGATGTTTATTAGAATAGGTTTTTCCACAGATGCTTTTTCAATCCATATGTGCAGACAAATGCTCATTTTTGAGTGGGTTTCCGTTTGATTGGGGCCTCCTGCAGTGTTAAGTGAAGTGATGAGAGAATTGAGTCACCCAGACTGCACCCTGTGATTGAAAAACACGTGCAATTTTTTTTTGTAAATATTTTTATTGAACATTTTTTATGAACATATACAAATGCAAAAACATGACACAAAAACAAGAACAGTCCCCCAAACTCCCTACACCCCCAACAGCTGAAGGTGACCAGCTTTTTAAAATACATAACAAATGGTTTCCATCTTATATAGAACCTCCCAATCGATCCCCTCAGCGTGTATTTAACTTTTTCCAAATACAGAAATTCCAGGAGGACCCCCAGCCACACCGTGGCACTGGGTGGAGAAGCTGACCTCTACTCCAGCAGAACGCATCTACGAGCAATCAGCGAGGCAAAGGCTACTACATCTGCCCCCGCTCCCGCCTGCAACTCCGGCAACTCTGACATCCCGAATATGGCCTCTAGGGGACCCGGCTCTAGCTCCCTGCTGAAGATCGCCGACATGGTGCTCAAGAAAGAGTCCCAAACGTTTGCTAGCTTAGGACGTGCCCAGAACAAATGTACCTGATTCGCTGGCCTCTCCAACCCTTGCACTTATCTTCTACCCCTTCTAACACCCAACTCATCCTTGCCCTTGTTAAGTGTGCCCAATGCACCACATTCAGTTATAGGAGCCTGAGCCCTTCACACGATAACGTGGCAGTCACCCTGGTAGGCCAGCTACTACCCCTTCCTCCACTTCAACCCCCGGGCTGCTCCTCCCATTTTGCCTTAATCCCCTCCAACAAGGCCCCGACCTCTGACAACAGTCTCCCATAGATATCTGAAGTTTTACCCTCCTCCAATCCGGCCAGCGACAGTACCCTATCCACCAACGACGTGGACAGCGCAACCAGAAAACTCGAATAAGCCTTCCATGCAAAATTTTGGACTTGCAAGTACCTGAATGCCTCCGACTGCGAGTCCGTACTTCTTCACCAACTCGCCAACTGCTCCTCCAGGAACAAACTCCCCATTACTGCCACCCCCTTATCTCCCCATACCCTAAACCTGGGATCCACCTTAGACGGCTTAAACACATGGTTGTCCCTGATCGATATCATCGTCGACCCTCTTCCCACTTTTAAGTGCTGCCGTGATGGCCTCCATGCTTTTAGCGTAGCCACCACAACCGGGTTACCCGAAAACTTCCTCTGGGAGAACGGGAGGTCACCGCAACCATTAAAGCTGGTTCGGCAGCCCATCCACCCTGACTGCCAGTTGTCTGTAGGACCATTCTTTGGATCCTCGCCACCTTCCCTCCCCATATAAACGCCAAAATCATGCTTCCCACCCTACGTTAGAATGCCTTTGGTAGACTGACAGGCAGGCATTGAAACAGAGACAAGAACCATGGCCAGATGTTCATCTTCACCGATTGCACTCACCCAGCTCATGACAGTGGGAGACTATCCCATCACTCTACTCAGCAAGCTTGTAAAATTTTGCTTCAGAAGCTGCGCCTAGTCCCTTGCCACCTGTACCCCTGAAATGCGAGTTCGTCAGTCTGAACGGCAACACCTTCAAATTAATTCCCATCCCGGCAGGATGACGGAAAACATTCCCTTTATTCCCAATTCAGTTTGTACCCAGTAAAAGCTCTGAACAATTAGTGTCCCCATTATGTCCCTCATCGTCAGAACCAGATCCTTGACGTATGGCAACAGGTCACCGGCATTCAGAGACACCCTATACTCCTTGCCCCCCTCATTATTCCCCTCCACTTATCCAAGCTCCTCAAGGCAATGGCCAAAGGTTCAATCAATCGGCAACGCGAATAGGAGAGGGGACATAGGGATCCCTGCCTCGTTCCCCTATGCAGTTGGAAGTAGCCGAGTTTACATTATTTGTCCGGACAGTAGCCTTTGGCGTTTGATGCAACAACTTAACCCATGTCACAAACTTCGGCCCTACCCTAAATCACTCCAGCACCACGAACAGTTACCTCCACTCTACCCTATCAAAGGCCTTCTGTGCATCCAGCATCATAATCACTTCCTGCTCATCCCCTCTGCCTGAGACAACACCACATTCAACAGGCACTGTACGTTGGAAGACAATCGCATACCCTTCACAAATCCTCATGAACTTCCCCAACGACCTGCAGGAGACACCACTCCAACCTGAGTGGCAGCACCTTCGCTAAAATCTTTGCAGCCACGTTCAAAGATGAGATAGGTCCGTATGACCCACAATCCACCAGGTCCTGATCCTTCTACAAAAGGAGTGAAATGGAGGCCTGACTTATTGTTTCTGGGAGCACTCCCTGAGCCACCGCATCCTCAAACGCTCCCACCGGCAGTGGGACCAACCTGTCCGTGAATATTTTATAAAACTCCACTGGGAATCCCTCCAGCCCCGTCTGCATATTCCCAATTGCCTACTGACTTCCTCCGCCCCCAGGGGCTCCTCAAATCCCTCATGGTCCTCCTCCTCCTCCAACCTTGGACACTCCAACCCCTCCAAAAAAAAAATGTCCGAATCGTCCTCCGGAGGTCCCGAGCTGTACAACTTTTTGCAAAACTCCTCAAACACTATTCACCTTCACCGGGGCCAAAACCAACTCTCACCCCCTTCCGCGCCCCCCTCTCCCAAATCCAAATGATTTCCACCGGCCGTAAAAACCATTATCCTTTTGGGGGATGTTCCCACCCCCTGAACTTTCACGTTCCGGGACCCATACAAGATGGCACCTTACCCCACCCAATGATGGTCCAGCCAGTACCGCTGTCAGCAAACTAGCCCATCCCCTCTTACCAGAAACCACCCTATCACTTCCTCTCGAAACCACCTCATTCTCTACTCTACCCATCCCCCTACTATTGACACCTCAGAGGCTCACCAAAACCTACCTGAACAGGTTCAGCAGGCCACAGCCACTCCCCCCACTCCGCTCTCATTTTCTGACTAACCAAAGCTTGCTAGCATGGATGCCCCTCCACCAGAGTCCCCTTTCCCCCACTAAAACAAAGGAATCAAAACCTCTCCACCCACCCATCAACCTTGCCACCCAAAAAAACCAAAATCCCCACCAAAGAGCCGGCCCCTGATCTTTTACCCCCTCCCCAGCTGCCTTCCAAGAAAATAAGATCATTAGAACATCCAGGCAAGCAAAAACATACAAAGTTATCAAAGTACCAGTCCCCCACTAGCCCCAACCCACCACCAACACCAATGCCTCTCGTTCGCCATGATCAATCAAGTCCCAATACTTCTGCTTGAACGAATGCTTCCACCTCCTCCGCCATCTCGAAAAAATGGTCTCTCCTATTGTGCGTGACCCTCAACTTCGCTGGATAGACCACCCGAAGCGCACTCCACTCTTGCACAGTGCTGCCTTTACTTTATTGAAGGCAGTTCTCCTTTTTGCCAAATCCAAAGTGAGCTCCTAGTAAATTTGAATCACAGTGCCTTCCCACATTGACTCCCCCCGTTTGCTTGGCCCATCTCAACACCTTCTCCTTCACCTAGTAGCTATGCAAGGTCATGATCGCGTCCCTCGGCGACTCATTCCCCCACAGCTTCGCCCGGAGCTATCGGTGGGCCCTATTGAACTTCACGGGGGGGGGGGGGGGGGGGGGGGGGGGGGGGGGATTTTTACTCCTCCCCTATCAGCTTCCTCAGAATTTCCACTGTGACCTCTGTTGGCTTCGGACACTCCATGCCCTCCAGCAGCCTCAAAATCCGCCTCCGAGATTGTTGTTCACGGTTCTCCACTGTTGCTCTCAGGCCCCAATTCCAATCCTCCATTTGGCCATTTCACCATTTCAGCCTCCTCCACCCCTCTCAATGCCTCGCCCTCTTTGACATTCTTCCGAGCATCTCCCTTCTTGGGGCCAGTAAGTCCTCCACCAAATGCTTGAGAGACTCCAGCATCTCCCTCCCTTGCGCCTCCAAGTGTTTACTGAACTGCCGTTCAAACTCCACTGCCATCACCTCCTTGAATATATCCACCGTTATATAGGCAGCCCCTCCCGGCCCATTCGGCTCCACCAGCTTCCCTGCCCACACACCCTTCATTGTGTTTAAACTTCCTGGAGGACTAGCGCTCAAATCTTCCCTCCCCTGATTTTTCTGCATGTTCTTGGCCATCCTCCACCAACTACTCTCGTCGGGGGCAACTTTACATGCAATTTTCCCCACACAAAACGGGTGAAAAGGGCCTATAACTCAGGGCTCTGGCGGGAGCAACCCAATGTGCGACCTCCTCCTACATCCCTCCACCGGAAGTCTCTCACATTTGTGTAAAGTAATTGGGTTTATTCTTGACATCTGCCCTGCTTTAGTCAGATAGCAGAGTGCTCCCATTTAATTTAGTTCCTCTTCTTATCCCCATATCCTTCACTTGAAACATCCAGGGACCTCCATGGCTATTGGAAAATAGGTTCATGACATGTGGAATGAATATCTTTTCACAGATGCCGGAGGAGCAGGCGTTCTGTGTTTTGGTGAAGATCATGTACGATTACGGTCTCCGAGAGCTCTACAAGAACAATTTTGAGGGTCTGCATTGCAAATTTTACCAACTGGAGAGGCTACTCCAGGTAAAGATTGTACTTTTCCAAAACAATGTACCACCACAAACTAATCTATCTTGGTATCCATTTACAATTCTGCAAGTTTATTAAATATCATCTTGTATTCTGTAGCAGTCCTGCTCAGCATTAAATATTGCATTTCAGTACAAGTTTTTCCATTTGGATTGCTATCCAGAATGAGGTGGATTTCCCTGCAGTGGCAAGTGATTTTTCAAACATGCCACCTGAGTGTAGAGCTGGTACTGCAGACCACATTCCTTTTATGAAAGCACTTTACACCGATTAAATCCCTTCGTAGTATTACGATCACGGACCAAATCCCAACAGTTGCTCGGATACTGGACAGAAACCCCAATGTTTTATTTATTTTGTAGGACTGTGAGAAACGGTTACTTCGTTCCAGGAGTGATTCCATGCACAAATAAGGATTTGCTATATTAAAACAAACATATTACTAACACAGTGTTACTAACTTTTACATCATAAAGACAGATCATTTCAATTACCAGTTTAAACAATGCTTATCAATATAATGAAACAATAACCCTTAACTGCTATCTTTATCTCCACTCAAACAACACCCATCCCAGGTCAAAATCCACTTTTAATCACATTTAGCAGACTCAGGAATACTGGCTGCAAAGAGATGTATTGGATAAACCACTTTGAGAAAGAGAGATCCTTCAGGAACTATAGAGTCATAGCTGCAGATTCTTGCCTGAGTCAAACTATGAGTTAATCTGCAGCCTTTAAAGAAACAGAAACTGCTGTCTCTTCACAGATAGATCTTTACCTGAATGGTATTTTTTCTTTTTAGGAAATATTTTACTGAGGCATTTATAATTTTAAACATTAAATTCCAACAAGAACAAAAACACAGCAATATAACCAACAGACCCAGCCAACATGGCTTACATAAACAGTGCAACCTTTCCGAGCCACCCTCCGTTGGTTCTCCTGCCCTCACTCGTCTCTCCCATGGTCCCCTCCCCACCCCCCTGCTGACAGCTTAATTTTTACCGAAGAAGTTGATGAAAGGCTGCCACCTCCGAGCAAACCCCTGCAATGAATCCCTCAAGGCAAATTTAATTTTCTCGAGTCTGTGAAACCCTGTCATGTCGCTAACACTCCTGATTTCAGGGTCTCCGGGTCCCTCCATCCTAGTAAAATCTGTCTCCGGGCCACCAGGGAGGCAAAGGCCAGGACGTCAGACTCTCTCACACCCTAGGCTCCATGCCTACACCTGGACTCGGCACCACCCTCACTTTTAAGACCTCAGACATGACGTCAGCAAACCTCTGCCAGAAACCCCTCCGCCTCGGACATGCCCAAAACATATGGACATGATTTACCTGAATGGTGTTGAGAGCGCAGCTTCTTGTCTGTTCACGTCTCAATCTAAAAAACAAAACTGAAAAGAACAACACCCTGACTGCTTGAGCCCAGGCTCCTCCCATGAATTACATCATCTGACTAAAACGAAGGACAATGTTCCTCATTATCTACTTCCCAGGGAACCTTAATATAAACAAAAATCCATTAGCCCAACTTCATCAAACAATATCCATAGCTGGAATGAAATTTGATCTTACTTTTATGATGCTTGAATTGCATCTCTGTCTCAAAACCTCTAGCTTCCTTTCAAATCAGGACTGTAAAAACATGACTGCAGTCACATACAAACCCAGACTTTTCACCCTTACTGCACCAAAAACATATAATACAACATATCTGAAATTTCTACATTCATTACAGGAGTAAATGTGGTCACGCATTTCCTGATTGATGTTGGTTGAGGGATAAACACCAGCCAGGACACCAAGGAGGACACACCTGGTCTTGTTCGGAATAGTGGCCGTGGGACCGCTAACACCACTTTGGAATGATTAGACCATACATACATAGAACATACAGTGCAGAAGGAGGCCATTCGGCCCATCAAGGCTGCACCGATCCACTTAAGCCCTCACTTCCACCCTATCCCTGTAACCGAATAACCCCTCCTCACCTTTTTGGTCACTAAGGGCAATTGATAATGGCCAATCCACCTAACCTGCACATCTTTGGACTGTGGGAGGAAACCGGAGCACCCGGAGGAAACCCACACAGACACAGGGAGAACATGCAGACTCCGCACAGACAGTGACCCAGCCGGGAATCAAACCTGAGACCCTGGCGCTGTGAAGCTACAGTGCTATCCACTTGTGCTACCGTGCTGCCCTAAAGGGCAGAAGAGGCCTTGATTGAGCGTTTCTGCTGAAAGTCAGCACCTGCAATAGTGCAGCACTCCCTCAATGCCACATTGAACTGTCAGCCTAGGCCATGACGCAAGTCTTTGGAGTGGGGCGTGAACTCATGACCGAGTGACTCAGAGGCCAGACACACGACAGACACCGTTTCTAAGACTGTGAATCAAGGACCAGAGTGAGGGTCAGAGATAAGAATGATTAACTTGCAAAAAGAGTCTGATTACAGCTGTTGATATGAAATTAAAATTCTGTCTGCATCTGAATTTACATAAGTCAATGTGGACCTATTGAAGCAAATAATGAGAGCATTGGAGGGTTATCCACAGGATCAGTAATGGGATTCTCTCAGTCGAGGAAGAAAGGAAATTGTAATACAGATGTGGGATTCACTGCAATTATTTGTGGGAACAACGTTTAAAATAGGTTTTCAACTGGTAGAATTAAATTTGGGCCTTTTAACTTATTTATTATCTTAAGTTATTGAGAAAGTAATTGCTACTGGGTAGATGGCCCAATACTATTACTAAAACCACTCTGGTGAGAAGTCCTGGCTCTAACTTCTAGCAAAGGAAGTCTGGTAAATTAGGCAGAGTCTCATTCATCCACATGAAAGCCTCCTCATAGTTACAAACTCTGTCATAAACCTGCAGATCTCAGTGCCGCTCTTTTAAAATGAAAGTGTTAAAAGAGCCAGTCGGCTAGACCCTTGTGCAGACACAATTGGAATCAAAGAAATAACAATTAATTTACTGAAGTTAATTTCGTACAAATGCAGAGGCCAATGTTATTCCTGCTGATGGGTAAAATCTCTTCATCTCAGACTGGAGGATAAAATTTCCAATTGATGAAGCTTCCTGTGGGAATGTTTCACACGGGAATACTGCATTCCATTCATCTATGCTCCTGTCATCCATTTACGGGAATGGAGTGCAGTGAGCTGCATATGTTTCAGCTCTGACCTTCCAGCGAGCCTGCACTTCCAGCCATAGGAAGGTCACAGCACAGAAGGAAGTCATACAGACCATCCAACCTGGGTTAACACTCTTCAAGAACGACTCAGCGAGTCCCATTTCCTCACCTTGTGGCTCTGCAATTTATTTCCCTCTTCCGCTGCTTATACAATTATCTTTGAGAGCTGTAATTGACCCTGCCTCCACCACAATGTCAGACAGTGAATTCTGATCCTAATCGTTGTCAGTGAATTCTGATCCTAATCGCTGTTAGTGAATTCTGATCCTAACCGCTGCCAGACAGTGAATTGTGATCCTAACCTCTGTGAGTGAATTCTGATCCAAACCGCTGTCAGTAAATTCTGATCCTGACCGCTGTCAGACATTGCAATCCGTTCTAACTGCTGTCAGTGAATTCTGATCCTAATTGTTAGACATTTAGCTGTTGTTGTATAAAGAGTCAAAGGTTCTGCTCCTATTCACCAACACCTTGATTTCACTTTAACAGACTCTGCACAAAACTCTAACATCACATCACCTGACACAAGGGCCACCTGAAGCCCCTTTAAATATCAATGTCAATTATTGGATACTTAACATAAATGAGACAACTAATTGGAATGTCTCTTAACCCATTACTTAACACTAATCGTTGTCAGTGACTTCTGATCCTAAGCGTTGTCAGTGAATTCTGATCCGAACCGTTGTCGGTGAATTCTGATCCTAACCGCTGTCAGACATTGCATTCCGTCCTAACCGCTGTCCGTGAATTCTGATCTAATCCGCTGTCAATGAATTCTGATCCTAAGCGCTGTCAGGCAATGAATTCTGATTTAAATCATTGTCAGTGCATTCTGATCCTAACGGCTGTCAGACAGTGCATTCTGATCATAACCGCTGTCAGACAGTGCATTCTGATCCTAACCGCTGTCAGACAGTGCATTCTGATCCTAACTGCTGTCAGACAATGCATTCTGATCCTAATGGCTGTCAGACAGTGCATTCTGATCCTAACGGCTGTCAGACAGTGTATTCTGATCCTAATGGCTGTCAGACAGTGCATTCTGATCCTAACGGCTGTCAGACAGTGTATTCTGATCCTAATGGCTGTCAGACAGTGCATTCTGATCCTAACGGCTGTCAGACAGTGTATTCTGATCCTAATGGCTGTCAGACAGTGCATTCTGATCCTAACGGCTGTCAGACAGTGTATTCTGATCATAATGGCTGTCAGACAGTGCATTCTGATCCTAACGGCTGTCAGATAGTGCATTCTGATCCTAACGGCTGTCAGACAGTGCATTCTGATCCTAACGGCTGTCAGACAGTGCATTCTGATCCTAATGGCTGTCAGACAGTGCATTCTGATCCTAACTGCTGTCAGACAATGCATTCTGAACATAACGGCTGTCAGACAGTGCATTCTGATCCTAACTGCTGTCAGACAATGCATTCTGATCCTAACGGCTGTCAGACAGTGCATTCTGATCCTAATGGCTGTCAGACAGTGCATTCTGATCCTAACTGCTGTCAGACAATGCATTCTGAACATAACGGCTGTTAGACAGTGCATTCTGGCTGTCAGACAGTGCATTCTGATCATAACGGCTGTCAGACAGTGCATTCTGATCCTAACGGCTGTCAGACAGTGCATTCTGATCCTAATGGCTGTCAGACAGTGCATTCTGATCCTAACTGCTGTCAGACAATGCATTCTGAACATAACGGCTGGCAGACAGTGCATTCTAATCCTAACTGCTGTCAGACAATGCATTCTGATCCTAACGGCTGTCAGACGGTGCATTCTGATCATAATGGCTGTCAGACAGTGCATTCTGAGCCTAATGGCTGTCAGACAGTGCATTCTCATCCTAACTGCTGTCAGACAATGCATTCTGAACATAACGGCTGTCAGACAGTGCATTCTGATCGTAACGGCTGTCAGACAGTGCATTCTGATCCTAACGGCTGTCAGACAGTGCATTCTGATCCTAATGGCTGTCAGACAGTGCATTCTGATCCTAATGGCTGTCAGACAGTGCATTCTGATCCTAACTGCTGTCAGACAATGCATTCTGAACCTAACGGCTGTCAGACAATGCATTCTCATCCTAACTGCTGTCAGACAATGCATTCTGAACATAACGGCTGTCAGAAAGTGCATTCTGATCCTAACGGCTGTCAGACAGTGCATTCTGATCCTAACGGCTGTCAGACAGTGCATTCTGATCCTAACGGCTGTCAGACAGTGCATTCTCATCCTAATGGCTGTCAGACAGTGCATTCTGATCCTAATGGCGGTCAGACAGTGCATTCTGATCCTAACGGCTATTAGACAGTGCATTCTGATCCTAACGGCTGTCAGACAGTGCATTCTGATCCTAACCGCTGTCAGACAATGCATTCTGATCCTAACCGCTGTCAGACAGTGCATTCTGATGTTAATGGCTGTCAGACAGTGCATTGTGATCCTAACAGCTGTCAGACAGTGCATTCTGATCATAACGGCTGTCAGACAGTGCATTCTGAGCCTAATGGCTGTCAGACAGTGCATTATGATCCTAACTGCTGTCAGACAGTGCATTCTGATCCTAACGGCTGTCAGACAGTGCATTCTGATCCTAACGGCTGTCAGACAGTGTATTCTGATCCTAATGGCTGTCAGACAGTGCATTCTGATCCTAACTGCTGTCAGACAATGCATTCTGATCCTAATGGCTGTCAGACAGTGCATTCTGATCCTAACGGCTGTCAGACAGTGTATTCTGATCCTAATGGCTGTCAGACAGTGCATTCTGATCCTAATGGCTGTCAGACAGTGCATTCTGATCCTAACGGCTGTCGGACAATGCATTCTGATCTTAACGGCTGTCAGACAGTGTATTCTGATCCTAATGGCTGTCAGACAGTGCATTCTAATCCTAATGGCTGTCAGACAGTGCATTCTGATTCTAACGGCTGTCAGACAGTGCATTCTGATCCAAATGGCTGTCAGACAGTGCATTCTGATCCTAACGGCTGTCAGACAGTGCATTCTGATCCTAACGGCTGTCAGACAGTGCATTCTGATCCTAACGGCTGTCAGACAGTGCATTCTGATCCTAATGGCTGTCAGACAGTGCATTCTGATCCTAACGGCTGTCAGACAGTGTATTCTGATCCTAATGGCTGTCAGACAGTGCATTCTGATCCTAACGGCTGTCAGACAATGCATTCTGATCCTAACGGCTGTCAGACAGTGCATTCTGATCCTAACGGCTGTCAGACAGTGCATTCTGATCCTAATGGCTGTCAGAAAGTGCATTCTGATCCTAATGGCGGTCAGACAGTGCATTCTGATCCTAACGGCTATTAGACAGTGCATTCTGATCCTAACGGCTGTCAGACAGTGCATTCTGATCCTAACGGCTGTCAGACAGTGCATTCTGATCCTAACGGCTGTCAGACAGTGTATTCTGATCCTAATGGCTGTCAGACAGTGCATTCTGATCCTAACTGCTGTCAGACAATGCATTCTGATCCTAATGGCTGTCAGACAGTGCATTCTGATCCTAACGCCTGTCAGACAGTGTATTCTGATCCTAATGGCTGTCAGACAGTGCATTCTGATCATAACGGCTGTCAGACAGTGTATTCTGATCCTTATGGCTGTCAGACAGTGCATTCTGATCCTAACGGCTGTCAGACAGTGCATTCTGATCCTAATGGCTGTCAGACAGTGCATTCTGATCCTAATGGCTGTCAGACAGTGCATTCTGATCCTAATGGCTGTCAGACAGTGCATTCTGATCCTAACGGCTGTCAGACAGTGCATTCTGATCCTAACGGCTGTCAGACAGTGCATTCTGATCCTAATGGCTGTCAGACAGTGCATTCTGATCCTAACGGCTGTCAGTTTATTCTGATCCTAACTGCTGTCAGACAATGCATTCTGAACATAACGGCGGTCTGACAGTGCATTCTGATCCTAATGGCTGTCAGACAATGCATTCTGATCCTAACTGCTGTCAGACAATGCATTCTGATCCTAACTGCTGTCAGACAATGCATTCTGATCCTAACAGCTGTCAGACAGTGCATTCTGATCCTAACGGCTGTCAGACAGTGCATTCTGATCCTAACGGCATTCAGACAGTGCATTCTGATCCTAATGGCTGTCAGACAGTGCATTCTGATCCTAACGGCTGTCAGACAGTGCATTCTGATCCTAACGGCTGTCAGACAGTGCATTCTGATCCTAACCGCTGTCAGACAGTGCATTCTGATCCTAACGGCTGTCAGACAGTGCATTCTGATCCTAATGGCTGTCAGACAGTGCATTCTGATCCTAACGGCTATCAGACAGTGCATTCTGATCCTAACGGCTGTCAGACAGTGCATTCTGATCCTAATGGCTGTCAGACAGTGCATTCGGATTCTAACGGCTGTCAGACAGTGCATTCTGATCCTAATGGCTGTCAGACAGTGCATTCTGATCCTAACGGCTGTCAGACAGTGCATTCTGATCCTAATGGCTGTCAGACAGTGCATTCTGATTCTAACGGCTGTCAGACAGTGCATTCTGATCCTAATGGCTGTCAGACAGTGCATTCTGATCCTAACGGCTGTCTGACAGTGCATTCTGATCCTAACTGCTGTCAGACAATGCATTCTGAACATAACGGCTGTCAGACAGTGCATTCTGATCCTAACTGCTGTCAGACAATGCATTCTGATCCTAACGGCTGTCAGACAGTGCATTCTGATCATAATGGCTGTCAGACAGTGCATTCTTAGCCTAATGGCTGTCAGACAGTGCATTCTCATCCTAACTGCTGTCAGACAATGCATTCTGAACAGAACGGCTGTCAGACAGTGCATTCTGATCCTAACGGCTGTCAGACAGTGCATTCTGATCCTAACGGCTGTCAGACAGTGCATTCTGATCCTAACGGCTGTCAGACAGTGCATTCTGATCCTAATGGCTGTCAGACAGTGCATTCTGATCCTAACGACTGTCAGACAGTGTATTCTGATCCTAATGGCTGTCAGACAGTGCATTCTGATCCTAACGGCTGTCAGACAGTGCATTCTGATCCTAATGGCTGTCAGACAGTGCATTCTGATCCTAATGGCGGTCAGACAGTGCATTCTGATCCTAACGGCTATTAGACAGTGCATTCTGATCCTAACGGCTGTCAGAGAGTGCATTCTGATCCTAACCGCTGTCAGACAATGCATTCTGATCCTAACCGCTGTCAGACAGTGCATTCTGATCTTAATGGCTGTCAGACAGTGCATTCTGATCCTAACGGCTGTCAGACAGTGCATTCTGATCATAACGGCTGTCAGACAGTGCATTCTGAGCCTAATGGCTGTCAGACAGTGCATTATGATCCTAACTGGTGTCAGACAGTGCATTCTGATCCTAACGGCTGTCAGACAGTGCATTCTGATCCTAACGGCTGTCAGACAGTGTATTCTGATCCTAATGGCTGTCAGACAGTGCATTCTGATCCTAACGGCTGTCAGACAGTGCATTCTGATCCTAATGGCTGTCAGACAGTGCATTCTGATCCTAACTGCTGTCAGACAATGCATTCTGAACATAACGGCTGTTAGACAGTGCATTCTGATCCTAATGGCTGTCAGACAGTGCATTCTGATCATAACGGCTGTCAGACAGTGCATTCTGATCCTAACGGCTGTCAGACAATGCATTCTGATCTTAACGGCTGTCAGACAGTGTATTCTGATCCTAATGGCTGTCAGACAGTGCATTCTGATCCTAATGGCTGTCAGACAGTGCATTCTGATCCTAACTGCTGTGAGACAATGCATTCTGAACATAACGGCTGGCAGACAGTGCATTCTGATCCTAACTGCTGTCAGACAATGCATTCTGATCCTAACGGCTGTCAGACAGTGCATTCTGATCATAATGGCTGTCAGACAGTGCATTCTGAGCCTAATGGCTGTCAGACAGTGCATTCTCATCCTAACTGCTGTCAGACAATGCATTCTGAACATAACGGCTGTCAGACAGTGCATTCTGATCGTAACGGCTGTCAGACAGTGCATTCTGATCCTAACGGCTGTCAGACAGTGCATTCTGATCCTAATGGCGGTCAGACAGTGCATTCTGATCCTAACGGCTATTAGACAGTGCATTCTGATCCTAACGGCTGTCAGACAGTGCATTCTGATCCTAACCGCTGTCAGACAATGCATTCTGATCCTAACCGCTGTCAGACAGTGCATTCTGATCTTAATGGCTGTCAGACAGTGCATTGTGATCCTAACAGCTGTCAGACAGTGCATTCTGATCATAACGGCTGTCAGACAGTGCATTCTGAGCCTAATGGCTGTCAGACAGTGCATTATGATCCTAACTGCTGTCAGACAGTGCATTCTGATCCTAACGGCTGTCAGACAGTGCATTCTGATCCTAACGGCTGTCAGACAGTGTATTCTGATCCTAATGGCTGTCAGACAGTGCATTCTGATCCTAACGGCTGTCAGACAATGCATTCTGATCCTAACGGCTGTCAGACAGTGCATTCTGATCCTAACGGCTGTCAGACAGTGCATTCTGATCCTAATGGCTGTCAGAAAGTGCATTCTGATCCTAATGGCGGTCAGACAGTGCATTCTGATCCTAACGGCTATTAGACAGTGCATTCTGATCCTAACGGCTGTCAGACAGTGCATTCTGATCCTAACGGCTGTCAGACAGTGCATTCTGATCCTAACGGCTGTCAGACAGTGTATTCTGATCCTAATGGCTGTCAGACAGTGCATTCTGATCCTAACTGCTGTCAGACAATGCATTCTGATCCTAATGGCTGTCAGACAGTGCATTCTGATCCTAACGCCTGTCAGACAGTGTATTCTGATCCTAATGGCTGTCAGACAGTGCATTCTGATCATAACGGCTGTCAGACAGTGTATTCTGATCCTTATGGCTGTCAGACAGTGCATTCTGATCCTAACGGCTGTCAGACAGTGCATTCTGATCCTAATGGCTGTCAGACAGTGCATTCTGATCCTAATGGCTGTCAGACAGTGCATTCTGATCCTAATGGCTGTCAGACAGTGCATTCTGATCCTAACGGCTGTCAGACAGTGCATTCTGATCCTAACGGCTGCCAGACAGTGCATTCTGATCCTAATGGCTGTCAGACAGTGCATTCTGATCCTAACGGCTGTCAGTTTATTCTGATCCTAACTGCTGTCAGACAATGCATTCTGAACATAACGGCGGTCTGACAGTGCATTCTGATCCTAATGGCTGTCAGACAATGCATTCTGATCCTAACTGCTGTCAGACAATGCATTCTGATCCTAACTGCTGTCAGACAATGCATTCTGATCCTAACAGCTGTCAGACAGTGCATTCTGATCCTAACGGCTGTCAGACAGTGCATTCTGATCCTAACGGCATTCAGACAGTGCATTCTGATCCTAATGGCTGTCAGACAGTGCATTCTGATCCTAACGGCTGTCAGACAGTGCATTCTGATCCTAACGGCTGTCAGACAGTGCATTCTGATCCTAACCGCTGTCAGACAGTGCATTCTGATCCTAACGGCTGTCAGACAGTGCATTCTGATCCTAATGGCTGTCAGACAGTGCATTCTGATCCTAACGGCTATCAGACAGTGCATTCTGATCCTAACGGCTGTCAGACAGTGCATTCTGATCCTAATGGCTGTCAGACAGTGCATTCGGATTCTAACGGCTGTCAGACAGTGCATTCTGATCCTAATGGCTGTCAGACAGTGCATTCTGATCCTAACGGCTGTCAGACAGTGCATTCTGATCCTAATGGCTGTCAGACAGTGCATTCTGATTCTAACGGCTGTCAGACAGTGCATTCTGATCCTAATGGCTGTCAGACAGTGCATTCTGATCCTAACGGCTGTCTGACAGTGCATTCTGATCCTAACTGCTGTCAGACAATGCATTCTGAACATAACGGCTGTCAGACAGTGCATTCTGATCCTAACTGCTGTCAGACAATGCATTCTGATCCTAACGGCTGTCAGACAGTGCATTCTGATCATAATGGCTGTCAGACAGTGCATTCTTAGCCTAATGGCTGTCAGACAGTGCATTCTCATCCTAACTGCTGTCAGACAATGCATTCTGAACAGAACGGCTGTCAGACAGTGCATTCTGATCCTAACGGCTGTCAGACAGTGCATTCTGATCCTAACGGCTGTCAGACAGTGCATTCTGATCCTAACGGCTGTCAGACAGTGCATTCTGATCCTAATGGCTGTCAGACAGTGCATTCTGATCCTAACGACTGTCAGACAGTGTATTCTGATCCTAATGGCTGTCAGACAGTGCATTCTGATCCTAACGGCTGTCAGACAGTGCATTCTGATCCTAATGGCTGTCAGACAGTGCATTCTGATCCTAATGGCGGTCAGACAGTGCATTCTGATCCTAACGGCTATTAGACAGTGCATTCTGATCCTAACGGCTGTCAGAGAGTGCATTCTGATCCTAACCGCTGTCAGACAATGCATTCTGATCCTAACCGCTGTCAGACAGTGCATTCTGATCTTAATGGCTGTCAGACAGTGCATTCTGATCCTAACGGCTGTCAGACAGTGCATTCTGATCATAACGGCTGTCAGACAGTGCATTCTGAGCCTAATGGCTGTCAGACAGTGCATTATGATCCTAACTGGTGTCAGACAGTGCATTCTGATCCTAACGGCTGTCAGACAGTGCATTCTGATCCTAACGGCTGTCAGACAGTGTATTCTGATCCTAATGGCTGTCAGACAGTGCATTCTGATCCTAACGGCTGTCAGACAGTGCATTCTGATCCTAATGGCTGTCAGACAGTGCATTCTGATCCTAACTGCTGTCAGACAATGCATTCTGAACATAACGGCTGTTAGACAGTGCATTCTGATCCTAATGGCTGTCAGACAGTGCATTCTGATCATAACGGCTGTCAGACAGTGCATTCTGATCCTAACGGCTGTCAGACAATGCATTCTGATCTTAACGGCTGTCAGACAGTGTATTCTGATCCTAATGGCTGTCAGACAGTGCATTCTGATCCTAATGGCTGTCAGACAGTGCATTCTGATCCTAACTGCTGTGAGACAATGCATTCTGAACATAACGGCTGGCAGACAGTGCATTCTGATCCTAACTGCTGTCAGACAATGCATTCTGATCCTAACGGCTGTCAGACAGTGCATTCTGATCACAATGGCTGTCAGACAGTGCATTCTGAGCCTAATGGCTGTCAGACAGTGCATTCTCATCCTAACTGCTGTCAGACAATGCATTCTGAACATAACGGCTGTCAGACAGTGCATTCTGATCGTAACGGCTGTCAGACAGTGCATTCTGATCCTAACGGCTGTCAGACAGTGCATTCTGATCCTAATGGCGGTCAGACAGTGCATTCTGATCCTAACGGCTATTAGACAGTGCATTCTGATCCTAACGGCTGTCAGACAGTGCATTCTGATCCTAACCGCTGTCAGACAATGCATTCTGATCCTAACCGCTGTCAGACAGTGCATTCTGATCTTAATGGCTGTCAGACAGTGCATTGTGATCCTAACAGCTGTCAGACAGTGCATTCTGATCATAACGGCTGTCAGACAGTGCATTCTGAGCCTAATGGCTGTCAGACAGTGCATTATGATCCTAACTGCTGTCAGACAGTGCATTCTGATCCTAACGGCTGTCAGACAGTGCATTCTGATCCTAACGGCTGGCATACAGTGTATTCTGATCCTAATGGCTGTCAGACAGTGCATTCTGATCCTAACTGCTGTCAGACAATGCATTCTGATCCTAATGGCTGTCAGACAGTGCATTCTGATCCTAACGGCTGTCAGACAGTGTATTCTGATCCTAATGGCTGTCAGACAGTGCATTCTGATCCTAACGGCTGTCAGACAGTGTATTCTGATCCTAATGGCTGTCAGACAGTGCATTCTGATCCTAATGGCTGTCAGACAGTGCATTCTCATCCTAACGGCTGTCAGACAATGCATTCTGATCTTAACGGCTGTCAGATAGTGTATTCTGATCCTAATGGCTGTCAGACAGTGCATTCTGATCCTAATGGCTGTCAGACAGTGCATTCTGATTATAACGGCTGTCAGACAGTGCATTCTGATCCAAATGGCTGTCAGACAGTGCATTCTGATCCTAACGGCTGTCAGACAGTGCATTCTGATCCTAACGGCTGTCAGACAGTGCATTCTGATCCTAACGGCTGTCAGACAGTGCATTCTGATCCTAATGGCTGTCAGACAGTGCATTCTGATCCTAACGGCTGTCAGACAGTGTATTCTGGTCCTAATGGCTGTCAGACAGTGCATTCTGATCCTAACGGCTGTCAGACAATGCATTCTGATCCTAACGGCTGTCAGACAGTGCATTCTGATCCTAACGGCTGTCAGACAGTGCATTCTGATCCTAATGGCTGTCAGAAAGTGCATTCTGATCCTAATGGCGGTCAGACAGTGCATTCTGATCCTAACGGCTATTAGACAGTGCATTCTGATCCTAACGGCTGTCAGACAGTGCATTCTGATCCTAACCGCTGTCAGACATGCATTCTGATCCTAACCGCTGTCAGACAGTGCATTCTGATCTTAATGGCTGTCAGACAGTGCATTCTGATCCTAACGGCTGTCAGACAGTGCATTCTGATCATAACGGCTGTCAGACAGTGCATTCTGAGCCTAATGGCTGTCAGACAGTGCATTATGATCCTAACTGCTGTCAGACAGTGCATTCTGATCCTAACGGCTGTCAGACAGTGCATTCTGATCCTAACGGCTGTCAGACAGTGTATTCTGATCCTAATGGCTGTCAGACAGTGCATTCTGATCCGAACTGCTGTCAGACAATGCATTCTGATCCTAATGGCTGTCAGACAGTGCATTCTGATCCTAACGGCTGTCAGACAGTGTATTCTGATCCTAATGGCTGTCAGACAGTGCATTCTGATCATAACGGCTGTCAGACAGTGTATTCTGATCCTTATGGCTGTCAGACAGTGCATTCTGATCCTAACGGCTGTCAGACAGTGCATTCTGATCATAACGGCTGTCAGACAGTGCATTCTGATCCTAACGGCTGTCAGACAGTGTATTCTGATCCTAATGGCTGTCAGACAGTGCATTCTGATCCTAACGGCTGTCAGACAATGCATTCTGATCCTAACGGCTGTCAGACAGTGCATTCTGATCCTAACGGCTGTCAGACAGTGCATTCTGATCCTAATGGCTGTCAGAAAGTGCATTCTGATCCTAATGGCGGTCAGACAGTGCATTCTGATCCTAACGGCTATTAGACAGTGCATTCTGATCCTAACGGCTGTCAGACAGTGCATTCTGATCCTAACCGCTGTCAGACATGCATTCTGATCCTAACCGCTGTCAGACAGTGCATTCTGATCTTAATGGCTGTCAGACAGTGCATTCTGATCCTAACGGCTGTCAGACAGTGCATTCTGATCATAACGGCTGTCAGACAGTGCATTCTGAGCCTAATGGCTGTCAGACAGTGCATTATGATCCTAACTGCTGTCAGACAGTGCATTCTGATCCTAACGGCTGTCAGACAGTGCATTCTGATCCTAACGGCTGTCAGACAGTATATTCTGATCCTAATGGCTGTCAGACAGTGCATTCTGATCCGAACTGCTGTCAGACAATGCATTCTGATCCTAATGGCTGTCAGACAGTGCATTCTGATCCTAACGGCTGTCAGACAGTGTATTCTGATCCTAATGGCTGTCAGACAGTGCATTCTGATCATAACGGCTGTCAGACAGTGTATTCTGATCCTTATGGCTGTCAGACAGTGCATTCTGATCCTAACGGCTGTCAGACAGTGCATTCTGATCATAACGGCTGTCAGACAGTGCATTCTGATCCTAACGGCTGTCAGACAGTGCATTCTGATCCTAACGGCTGTCAGACAGTGCATTCTGATCCTAATGGCTGTCAGACAGTGCATTCTGATCCTAATGGCTGTCAGACAGTGCATTCTGATCCTAATGGCTGTCAGACAGTGCATTCTGATCCTAATGGCTGTCAGACAGTGCATTCTGATCCTAACGGCTGTCAGACAGTGCATTCTGATCCTAACGGCTGTCAGACAGTGCATTCTGATCCTAATGGCTGTCAGACAGTGCATTCTGATCCTAACGGCTGTCAGTGTATTCTGATCCTAACTGCTGTCAGACAATGCATTCTGAACATAACGGCGGTCTGACAGTGCATTCTGATCCTAACGGCTGTCAGACAGTGCATTCTGATCCTAACGGCTGTCAGACAGTGCATTCTGATCCTAATGGCTGTCAGACAGTGCATTCGGATTCTAACGGCTGTCAGACAGTGCATTCTGATCCTAATGGCTGTCAGACAGTGCATTCTGATCCTAACGGCTGTCAGACAGTGCATTCTGATCTTAATGGCTGTCAGACAGTGCATTCTGATTCTAACGGCTGTCAGACAGTGCATTCTGATCCTAATGGCTGTCAGACAGTACATTCTGATCCTAACGGCTGTCAGACAGTGCATTCTGATCCTAACTGCTGTCAGACAATGCATTCTGAACATAACGGCTGTCAGACAGTGCATTCTGATCCTAACTGCTGTCAGACAATGCATTCTGATCCTAACGGCTGTCAGACAGTGCATTCTGATCATAATGGCTGTCAGACAGTGCATTCTGAGCCTAATGGCTGTCAGACAGTGCATTCTCATCCTAACTGCTGTCAGACAATGCATTCTGAACATAACGGCTGGCAGACAGTGCATTCTGATCCTAACGGCTGTCAGACAGTGCATTCTGATCCTAACGGCTGTCAGACAGTGCATTCTGATCCTAATGGCTGTCAGACAGTGCATTCTGATCATAACGGCTGTCAAACAGTGCATTCTGATCCTAGCGGCTGTCAGACAGTGCATTCTGATCCTAACGGCTGTCAGACAATGCATTCTGATCCTAACGGCTGTCAGACAATGCATTCTGATCCTAACCGCTGTCAGACAGTGCATTCTGATCCTAACGGCTGTCAGACAGTGCATTCTGATCCTAACGGCTGTCAGACAATGCATTCTGATCCTAACGGCTGTCAGACAATGCATTCTGATCCTAACGGCTGTCAGACAATGCATTCTGATCCTAACCGCTGTCAGACAGTGCATTCTGATCCTAACGGCTGTCAGACAATGCATTCTGATCCTAATGGCTGTCAGACAGTGCATTCTGATCCTAACCGCTGTCAGACAGTGCATTCTGATCCTAATGGCTGTCAGACAGTGCATTCTGATCCTAACGGCTGTCAGACAGTGTATTCTGATCCTAACGGCTGTCAGACAGTGCATTCTGAGCCTAATGGCTGTCAGACAATGCATTCTGATCATAACGGCTGTCAGACAATGCATTCTGATCCTAACGGCTGTCAGACAGTGCATTCTGAGCCTAATGGCTGTCAGACAATGCATTCTGATCCTAATGGCTGTCAGACAATGCATTCTGATCCTAACGGCTGTCAGACAGTGCATTCTGATCCTAACGGCTGTCAGACAGTGCATTCTGATCCTAACGGCTGTCAGACAGTGCATTCTGATCCTAATGGCTGTCAGACAATGCATTCTGATCCTAATGGCTGTCAGACAGTGCATTCTGATCCTAACGGCTGTCAGACAGTGCATTCTGATCCTAACCGCTGTCAGACAGTGCATTCTGATCCTAACGGCTGTCAGACAATGCATTCTGATCCTAACGGCTGTCAGACAGTGCATTCTGATCCTAACCGCTGTCAGACAGTGCATTCTGATCCTAACGGCTGTCAGACAGTGCATTCTGATCCTAACGGCTGTCAGACAGTGCATTCTGATCCTAACGGCTGTCAGACAGTGCATTCTGATCCTAATGGCTGTCAGACAGTGCATTCTGATCCTAACGGCTGTCAGACAGTGCATTCTGATCCTAACGGCTGTCAGACAGTGCATTCTTTTTTTTTTATTAAATATTTTATTGAAAATTTTTGGTCAACCAACACAGTACATTGTGCATCCTTTACACAATATTATAACAACACAAATAACAATGACCTATTTTATAAACAAAAAATGAATAAATAATAAATAACAAAAATGAAAACTAGCCCTAATTGGCAACTGCCTTGTCACAAGTAACACTCTCCAAAAATATAATTTAACAGTCCAATATATAATTATCTGTAGCAACGACCTATACATACTATACAGTATATATTAACAACCCTGAGAGTCCTTCTGGTTCCTCCTCCCCCCCCCCCCCCCCCACCCCCCCCACCCCCCCCCTGATCTTGGGCTTTTCCCATTCCCATTATCTGCGAGGTATTCGACGAACGGTTGCCACCGCCTGGTGAACCCTTGAGCCGACCCCCTTAGGACGAACTTAATCCGCTCTAGCTTTATAAACCCCGCCATGTCATTTATCCAGGTCTCCACCCCCGGGGGCTTGGCTTCTTTCCACATTAGCAATATCCTGCGCCGGGCTACTAGGGACGCAAAGGCCAAAACATCGGCCTCTCTCGCCTCCTGCACTCCCGGCTCTTGTGCAACCCCAAATATAGCCAACCCCCAGCTTGGTTCGACCCGGACTCCTACTACTTTTGAAAGCACCTTTGTCACCCCCATCCAAAACCTCTGTAGTGCCGGGCATGACCAAAACATATGGGTATGATTTGCTGGGCTTCTCGAGCACCTCGCACACCTATCCTCCACCCCAAAAAATTTACTGAGCCGTGCTCCAGTCATATGTGCCCTGTGTAATACCTACCCCGGCTACGCTGTAAGAATCCCTTCCTCACTCTCGGGGTCTTCCCGGCCCACACAAAACCCATGATGCTCTTTTCAATCCTTTTAAAAAAAGCCTTCGTGATCACCACCGGGAGGCACTGAAACACAAAGAGGAATCTCGGGAGGACCACCATCTTAACCGCCTGCACCCTCCCTGCCATTGACAGGGATACCATATCCCATCTCTTGAAATCCTCCTCCATCTGTTCCACCAACCGCGTTAAATTTAACCTATGCAATGTGCCCCAATTCTTAGCTATCTGGATCCCCAGGTAACGAAAGTCCCTTGTTACCTTCCTCAGCGGTAGGTCCTCTATTTCTCTACTCTGCTCCCCTGGATGCACCACAAACAACTCACTTTTCCCCATGTTCAATTTATACCCTGAAAAATCCCCAAACTCCCCAAGTATCCGCATTATTTCTGGCATCCCCTCCGCCGGGTCCGCCACGTATAGTAGCAAATCGTCCGCATACAAAGATACCCGGTGCTCTTCTCCTCCCCTAAGTACTCCCCTCCACTTCTTGGAACCCCTCAACGCTATCGCCAGGGGCTCAATCGCCAGTGCAAACAATAATGGGGACAGAGGGCATCCCTGCCTTGTCCCTCAATGGAGCCGAAAATATGCAGATCCCCGTCCATTCGTGACCACGCTCGCCACTGGGGCCCTATACAACAGCTGCACCCATCTAACATACCCCTCTCCAAAACCAAATCTCCTCAACACCTCCCACAAATAATCCCACTCCACTCTATCAAATGCTTTCTCGGCATCCATCGCCACTACTATCTCCGTTTCTCCCTCTGGTGGGGCCATCATCATTACCCCTAACAACCTCCGTATATTCGTGTTCAGCTGTCTCCCCTTCACAAACCCAGTTTGGTCCTCGTGGACCACCCCCGGGACACATTCCTCTATTCTCATTGCCATTACCTTGGCCAGGACCTTGGCATCTACATTTAGGAGGGAAATAGGTCTATAGGACCCGCATTGTAGCGGGTCCTTTTCCTTCTTTAAGAGAAGCGATATCGTTGCTTCAGACATAGTCGGGGGCAGTTGTCCCCTTTCCTTTGCCTCATTAAAGGTCCTCGTCAGTACCGGGGCGAGCAAGTCCACATATTTTCTATAGAATTCGACTGGGAATCCATCCGGTCCCGGGGCCTTTCCCGCCTGCATGCTCCTAATTCCTTTCACCACTTCTTCTTCCTCGATCTGTGCTCCCAGTCCCACCCTTTCCTGCTCTTCCACCTTGGGAAATTCCAGCCGATCCAAGAAGCCCATCATTCTCTCCCTCCCATCCGGGGGTTGAGCTTCATATAATTTTTTATAAAATGTCTTGAACACTCCATTCACTCTCTCCGCTCCCCGCTCCATCTCTCCTTCCTCATCCCTCACTCCCCCTATTTCCCTCGCTGCTCCCCTTTTCCTCAATTGGTGTGCCAGCAACCTGCTCGCCTTCTCCCCATATTCGTACTGTACACCCTGTGCCTTCCTCCATTGTGCCTCTGCAGTGCCTGTAGTCAGCAAGTCAAATTCTACATGTAGCCTTTGCCTTTCCCTGTACAGTCCCTCCTCTGGTGCTTCCGCATATTGTCTGTCCACCCTCAAAAGTTCTTGCAGCAACCGCTCCCGTTCCTTACTCTCCTGCTTCCCTTTATGTGCCCTTATTGATATCAGCTCCCCTCTAACCACCGCCTTCAACGCCTCCCAGACCACTCCCACCTGGACCTCCCCATTATCATTGAGTTCCAAGTACTTTTCAATGCACCCCCTCACCCTTAGACACACCCCCTCATCTGCCATTAGTCCCATGTCCATTCTCCAGGGTGGGCGCCCTCCTGTTTCCTCCCCTATCTCCAAGTCCACCCAGTGTGGAGCGTGATCCGAAATGGCTATAGCCATATACTCCGTTCCCCTCACCTTCGGGATCAATGCCCTACCCAGCACAAAAAAGTCTATTCGCGAGTAGACTTTATGGACATAGGAGAAAAACGAGAACTCCTTACTCCTAGGTCTGCTAAATCTCCACGGGTCTACACCTCCCATCTGCTCCATAAAATCTTTAAGCACCTTGGCTGCTGCCGGCCTCCTTCCAGTCCTGGACTTCGACCTATCCAGCCCTGGTTCCAACACCGTATTAAAATCTCCCCCCATTATCAGCTTTCCCATCTCTAGGTCCGGAATGCGTCCTAGCATCCGCCTCATAAAATTGGCATCATCCCAGTTCGGGGCATATACGTTTACCAAAACCACCGTCTCCCCCTGTAGTTTGCCACTCACCATCACGTATCTGCCCCCGTTATCCGCCACTATAGTCTTTGCCTCGAACATTACCCGCTTCCCCACTAATATAGCCACCCCCCTGTTTTTCGCATCTAGCCCCGAATGGAACACCTGCCCCACCCATCCTTTGCGTAGCCTAACCTGGTCTATCAGTTTCAGGTGCGTTTCCTGTAACATAACCACATCTGCCTTAAGTTTCTTAAGGTGTGCGAGTACCCGTGCCCTCTTTATCGGCCCGTTCAGCCCTCTCACGTTCCACGTGATCAGCCGAGTTGGGGGGCTTCCTACCCCCCCCCCCTTGTCGATTAGCCATCACCTTTTTCCAGCTCCTCACCCAGTTCCCACGCAGCTGTATCTCCCCCAGGCGGTGCCCCCCCGCCCATCCTCTCCCATACCAGCTCCCCCCTCTCCCCAGCAGCAGCAACCCAGTAATTCCCCCCTCCCACCCCCCCGCTAGATCCCCCGCTAGCGTAATTACTCCCCCCATGTTGCTCCCAGAAGTCAGCAAACTCTGGCTGACCTCGGCTTCCCCCCGTGACCTCGGCTCGCACCGTGCGACGCCCCCTCCTTCCTGCTTCTCTATTCCCGCCATGATTATCATAGCGGGGGAACCAAGCCCGCGCTTCTCCCTTGGCCCCGCCCCCAATGGCCAACGCCCCATCTCCTCCACCTCCCCTCCTCCCCCCATCACCGCCTGTGGGAGAGAGAAAAGTTACCACATCGCAGGATTAGTACATAAAACCCCTCTTTGCCCCCCACATTTGCCCCACCACTTTGTTCGAACGTTCTTTTTAATAACCCGCTCATTCCAGTTTTTCTTCCACAATAAAAGTCCACGCTTCATCCGCCGTCTCAAAGTAGTGGTGCCTCCCTCGATATGTGACCCACAGTCTTGCCGGTTGCAGCATTCCAAATTTTATCTTCTTTTTATGAAGCACCGCCTTGGCCCGATTAAAGCTCGCCCTCCTTCTCGCCACCTCCGCACTCCAGTCTTGATAAACGCGGATCACCGCGTTCTCCCATTTACTGCTCCGAGTTTTCTTCGCCCATCTAAGGACCATTTCTCTATCCTTAAAACGGAGGAATCTCACCACTATGGCTCTGGGAATTTCTCCTGCTCTCGGTCCTCGCGCCATCACTCGGTATGCTCCCTCCACCTCCAACGGACCCGCCGGGGCCTCCGCTCCCATTAACGAGTGCAGCATCGTGCTCACATATGCCCCGACGTCCGCTCCCTCCACACCTTCAGGAAGACCAAGAATCCTCAGGTTGTTCCTCCTTGCGTTGTTTTCCAGTGCCTCCAACCTTTCCACACATCGTTTCTGATGTGCCTCCTACGTCTCCGTCTTCACCACCAGGCCCTGTATATCGTCCTCATTCTCGGCTGCCTTTGCCTTCACGACCCGAAGCTCCCGCTCCTGGGTCTTTTGTTCCTCCTTTAGCCCTTCGATCGCCTGTAGTATCGGGGCCAACAGCTCTTTCTTAATTTCCTTTTTTATCTCTTCCACACAGCATTTCAAGAACTCTTGTTGTTCAGGGCCCCATGTTAAATTGCCACCTTCCGACGCCATCTTGGTTTTTGCTTGCCTTCCTTGCCGCTGTTCTAAAGGATCCACTGCAATCTGGCCACTCTCTCCTCCTTTTTCCATCCGTATCCAGGGGGGATTCCCTTCTGGTTTACCGCACAGTGTTTTTAGCCGTCAAAATTGCCGTTGGGGCTCCTATCAAGAGCCCAAAAGTCCGTTTCACAGGGAGCTGCCGAAACGTGCGACTCAGCTGGTCATCGCCGCACCCGGAAGTCCAGACAGTGCATTCTGATCCTGACGGCTGTCAGACAGTGCATTCTGATCCTAACGGCTGTCAGACAGTGCATTCTGATCCTAACGGCTGTCAGACAGTGCATTCTGATCCTAATGGCTGTCAGACAGTGCATTCTGATCCTAACCGCTGTCAGACAGTGCATTCTGATCCTAACCGCTGTCAGACAGTGCATTGTGATCCTAACCGCTGTCAGACAGTGCATTCTGATCCTAACCACTTGCTGTGTTAGATCGCTTTTCCTCAGTTTGCCATTGTTTTGTCAGCAGATCACCTTAAATTTGTTTTCTGATCTCCTGCCAATGGAAACAGTTTCTCTCTTTCTGCTGGGTCTCAAAACCTCATGATTTTCAGCACCTTTACCAATTCTCCCTTTAACTTTCGCACAGAAGGCTGCTGCATTAGATAAACGTACATGGCATTACGGGTAATGTATTAGCATGGATAGAGGATTGGCTAACTGACACAAAACAAAGAGTGGGATAAATGGTTGTTTTTCTGGTTGGCGATGCGATCGGTGGCCAGTGGTGTGACTCAGGGATCAGTGTTGGATCTGTAGTTGTCCCAATTTACATAGATGATCGGGAGTTGGGAACCAAGCTCATCCAGGTACTTGTTAAAGGATGTGAGGAAACCCGCCTCTACCACCCTCCCAGGCAGTGTGTTCCAGACCGTCACCACCCTCAAGGTAAAAGGTTTTTCCTCAAATCCCCCCTTAACCTCCTGTCCCTCACCTTTAACTTGCGTAACTGACCCTTCAACTAAGGGGAACAGCTGTTCCCTATCCACCCTGTCCATGCTCCTCATAATCTTATAATGTGGAGATGCCGGCGATGGACTGGGGTGAGCACAGTAAGAAGTTTTACAACACCAGGTTAAAGTCCAACAGGTTTGTTTCGATGTCACTAACTTTCGGAGCGCTGCTCCTTCCTCAGGTGAATGAAGAGGTCTGTTCCAGAAACATATATATAGACAAATTCAAAGATGCCAGAGGTTACCCCATCTCTGGATCTGTAAAGATTTAATCACCTGCTAATGCTCGCATTCCAAGCATTGTTTGGCGTCTTTGAATTTGTCTATATATATGTTTCTGGAACAGACCTCTTCATTCACCTGAGGAAGGAGCAGCGCTCCGAAAGCTAGTGACATCGAAACAAACCTGTTGGACTTTAACCTGGTGTTGTAAAACTTCTTACCATAATCTTATACACCTCGATCAGGTCGCCCCTCAGTCTTCTCTGCTCCAGCAAAAACAACCAAAGCCTATCAACCTCTCTTTATAACTTAAATGCTCCATCCCAGGCAACATCCTGGTGAATCACCTCTGCACCTGCTCCAGTATAATCACATCCTTCCTATGATGTGGCGACCAGAACTGCACACAGGACTCCAGCTGTGGCCTCACCAATGTTCCATATAACATGACTTCCTTGCTTTTCTAATCTATGCCACAATTAATAAAGGCAAGTGCACCATATGCCTTTTCACTACCCTATTAACCTGCCCTTCTGCTTTCAGAGATTTATTTACAAAGACGCCAAGGTTTATTGTTCCTCAGGACTTCCCAGTGTGGTGGCATTCATTGAATATATACTTGTCAAATTGCTCTTTCCAAAGTGTAACACCTCACACTTTCAGGATTAAATTCCATCTGCCACTTTTCTGCCCATTTGACCATCCCATCTATATCTTGCTGTAGCCCAAGACTCTCAGCCTCATTGTTAACCACCCAGCCTACCTTTGTGTCATTCGCAAATTTACAGATCCAACCCCCCACATAGTTAGCTAAGTCATCTTTCTAAATGACGAATAATAGGGGACCCAGCACAGACTCCTGTGGTACGCCACCGGCTTCCAGTAACCAAACCACCACTGTTGTCCAACAGCTCAGCCATCTTTAAATCCAGTATCAAGTTCATCAGTACCCCATGTGCATTGCCTTCTTTATAAGTCTCCTTTGTGGGGCCTTGTCAAATGGTTTGCTGAAATCCATGTAAACTACATCAACTGCACTACCCTCATCTACACACTTAGCCACGTGCTCAAAAAATTCAAACAAATTTGTTAGGCATGACCTCCCTATGACAAAGCCATGCTGACTATTCCTGATCAAACCTTGTCTCTCCAAGTGGAGATAGATTCTCTCCTTCAGAAGTTTCTCGATTAGTTTCCCCACCACTGATGTGAGACTCACTGGCCTGTTTCCTGGCTTATCCCTACAACCTTACTAAAATAGTGGGACTACATTTGCAGTTCTCCAGTTTTCTGGCACCTCTCCCGTCGCCAGAGAAGAATTAAAAATTTGCATCAGGGCCCCTGCAATCTTCTCCCTCGCCTCCGACAGCAACCCGGGACATAATTTGTCCTGACCTGGAGATTTGTTCACTTTTGTAAATGTCAAGAGTATCACAGTTACATTGAGGCACCTAAGAATAGAACATGCTTCATGGAGAGAGGATGACTTTTATTGCACTTTCTGTTAGTTTTCAAGTTTTAATGTATTTTTACAAATTTTATGAATACAGTATACTTTTGGGGAAAAAACTACCCATTGCATCACTTTGTCTGAATGGGAACTAGGCAAACTGCCAATGACAATGCACAGGTGACCATTTAAAGAACCCTCTTTCTCCATTGCAAAAAGCTGGTTCTTTGCTTTGTTCCTAATTATCCTGTAAAATTGGAACATAGGAAGTAAGAGCAGAAGTAGGCAATTCGACCCGTTCGCGCCTGCTCCGCCAGGAAGTCCTGCTTTGTTTGTGTGAACTCTTCTTGCCTGTTACATTGAGGCATGTGTGTTGGAGTCAATCCACTGTATTGTTAATGTTTACAGGAACAGCATCCTGAACTCTACAATCATTTCTTGGATCTGAACTTGGAGGCACACATGTATGCTTCACAGTGGTTCCTCACACTCTTCACCGTCAAATTCCCTCTCTGCATGGTCTTCCACATCATCGATCTGCTGCTCTCTGAGGTAAGACTACTTGCTCATTTGCTCACATGCACTCACACACACACTCATTCACACACGCACATTTGCTCATTCAAGCACACGCACTCACACATATGCTCATTCATACACATGCCTGCAGTCACACACATGCTCATTCACACACACTCATTCACAGGCTCACTCACATAGGCTTCACGCGCTCATGCTCAAAAACACACGCTCACAAACACAATCTCATACACAGACTTGCTCATATAACCTCCACACGTGCATAATAAACACACTCACAAACACATGCGCTCATACCATTCACCTCGCTGAAACTCCCTTCCACTCTCACTTACATTTCCATTCTCTCATTCACTCACACTCTCAATCAGATGCTCTCCCTGCTACACACACATACCCACACAGGGAATCACACGCACTGACTCACTCACACATCCACGCTGTGCGCACATGCATACACTTTTATACACAGTTACAGTCTCACATATACAGGCACATTTAAATTGTTAGGATATCAGACCAGACCCCAATTTATGTTGGGACACCGGATGTGAAACCTCCAAAATTTGCAATTTGTAAAACTGTGAGGGAAGGATACTTCAGCCCAGGAGTGATTCCATTGACAAATAGGGATCTTTTAAGTTCAATCAAACTTTATTTGAACACAGTATTGACAATTACTACATTACATTGACAATACAGAAACAGCTCTACAATTCACAGTTAAGCAATTCTTAAAATGAAAGGAAAAACTTTAACTTATGCCCAACACTTTTAATATAAATATTCCAACTAAACAACCGCAATATAGTTCAAATGCCACTTATAAATAAAGTAAACAAAGCAGGAGCAATCTGAAAATCCTTCTGTTTTGTTAGACTCATATCCTCTGTCAAACAGTTGTTCAACTTAAAGTCTTACAACAGACTGAAAAACCGCAGTTGAACCAAGCTCCTCCCATTAATTACATCATCTGTATGCCACTAAGATGTCCCATGACCTGATGAGCGAGGACTAAATATATTCCCTCAAATTATCTATGCCCCAGGGAATCTCCTTTAATCAAAACAAAGTTCCATTAGCCATCTCTCGGCCTAACTACCGACGCCAGCCCCCGGATCACCTTGCCCAGTCCCCGGAGCTCCCGGCCCGACCCCCGACGGCAAGACCCGGCCCAACGCGACCCGCCCAGTGACCCGACCCCGAGAGACCCACCCAGCGACCCGACCTACCTGGTGATGGAAGAAAGAAAAATCCACGTGGAGGCTCGACCGGGCCTACTTCAAGATCCGACCCCAGGAGCGCCCAGGGAGGGAACAGACCACGGGACCCAGCCCAACCTGCCTTAGGAAGCCCCTGCCCACGACCCAGGACCCCCGAAACGGCAGAGACCGCGCACGAGGAGCCAAACGCGCTGCAAGGTATTCTCGCGCCCGCAGAACGCCGGGACCCATCCAGATCGAAAACATGCCCCCCTAGCAATCCCTCTACCCCAACCAGTGCCCCAGACCCTGCCAGACACGACCCCAGATACGTAAACAGCGCCCTGGTCCCTGCCAGCGCCCTGGACCCCGCCAGACGCGACCACCTACCTTCCACAAGAGCTGACATCGGCCATCGGATCCCAGGATCATCCAGCAGCAGCCGCCGACCGAGAAAGTGAGGGAAACGCGGCGGTCTGCAGGTTAGACTGAAGCAACTCGGTTTCAAGACCCCTCTCACCAGCATACTCCTGGCAAACGTCCAAGTGATCGAAAACAAGCTGGATGAACTTAACGCCAGACTTACCTCTCAGAGGGAAGTAAGAGACTGCTGTGTGCTCTGTTTCACAGAGACATGGCTCACCCCTGCCTCACCGGACTGTGGCATACAACCTGAAGGCTTCTCCATTCACCGGGCGGACCGCACGGCATCATCAGGCAAAGCGAAGGGTGGAGGGGTTTGCCTCCTCATCAACTCCTCCTGGTGCTTGGATGTGGTGACTCTGGCGACCTACTGCTCCCCAGACCTGGAATACCTGGCTGTGAAGTGCCGCCCATATTATCTTCCACGTGAGTTCACTTCAGCCATTATCACAGTGGTCTACATCCCACCCCAGGCAGTAGTGAGGAAGGCGCTGGACGAACTATACACAGTAATAAACAACTACGAAACAGAACATCCGGAGGCCTTGTTCATCGTGGCCGGAGACTTCAACAAGGCCAACCTCAAGAGTGTACTGCCAAAATTCCACCAGCACATCTCCTGTCCCACCAGGGGCGACAACACTCTTGACCACTGCTACTCAAAAATCAAGGGTGCCTACCATTCCATCCCCCGACCGCACTTTGGGAAATCAGACCATAAGACGGTGCTCCTTCTCCCGGCATACAAGCAGAAACTCAAGCGGGAGAATCCAGCTAAGAAGGTTGTGCAGTGCTGGTCCGAGGAGACAGAAGAGCTCTTACGTGACTGCTTAGAGACAGTGGACTGGTCCATATTTAAGAACTCAGCGACCAACTTAAATGAGTATGCCACCACCGTCACAGACTTCATCAGCAAATGTGTGGACGACTGCGTGCCAAAGAAAGCAGTACGTGCGTTCCCCAACCGGAAACCATGGCTCGCGAGATTGACTCCCTACTGAAGGACAGATCTGAGGCGTTCAAGGCAGACGACCCTGACCTATACAAGAAATCCAGGTACGACCTCCGCAAAGCCATCCGGAATGCCAAGAGAGAATATCAAACCAAGCTAGAGTCACAGACAGACTCTCGGCGGTTGTGGCAAGGACTAAACAACATAACGGGCTACAAAGCGAAGCCGAACAGTATCTCTGGCAGCAGCGCGCCACTCCCCGATGAACTTGATGCATTCTATGCTCGGTTCGAGCAGGAAACCAACAATCCGCTGACGAGTGCCCCAGCAGCCCATAATTCACCCATACCCACCATCACAGCTTCCGAAGTCAGATTGGCCTTCCTGAAAGTGAACCCTCGGAAGGCGATGGGCCCAGACGGGATCCTTGGTCATGCACTCAGAGCCTGCGCGGACCAGCTGGCAGAGGTATTCACGGACATCTTTAACCTGTCCCTACTCAACTCCGAGGTCCCCATCTGCTTCAAGAAGACCACCATCATACCAGTACCAAAGAAGAACCAGGCAACGTGCCTCAATGACTACCGACCAGTGGCCCTGACTTCAGTCGTAATGAAGTGCTTCGAGAGGTTGATCATGAAGCGCATCACCTCGATACTCCCAGAACGCCTTGATCCACTACAATTCACATACCGCTGCAACCGGTCCACATCAGGCACCATTTCCCTGGCCCTACACTCATCCCAAGAGCATCTCGAAAACAAGGACTCCTACATTAGACTCCTATTTATTGACTACAGCTCCGCCTTCAACACCATAATCCCAGCCAAGCTCATATCAAATCTCCAAAACCTAGGACTTGGCTCCCCACTCTGCAACTGGATCCTCGATTTTCTGACCAACAGACCACAATCAGTAAGAATGAACAACAACACCTCCTCCACAATAGTCCTCAACACCGGCGCCCCACAAGGCTGCGTACTTAGCCCCCTACTCTACTCCCTGTGCACACACGACTGCGTGGCAAAACTTGGTTCCAACTCCATCTACAAGTTTGCTGACGATACGACCATAGTGGGCCAGATCTCGAATAACGATGAGTCCGAATACAGGAGGGAGATAGAGAACCCAGTGGAGTGGTGTAGCGACAACAATCTCTCCCTCAATGCCAGCAAAACTAAAGAGCTGGTAATTGACTTCAGGAAGCAAAGTACTGTACACACCCCTGTCAGCATCAACGGGGCCGAGGTGGAGATGGTTAGCAGTTTCAAATTCCTAGGGGTGCACATCTCCAAAAATCTGTCCTGGTCCACCCACGTCGACGCTACCACCAAGAAAGCACAACAGCGCCTATACTTCCTCAGGAAACTAAGGAAATTCGGCATGTCTACATTGACTCTGACCAACTTTTACAGATGCACCATAGAAAGCATCCTATCAGGCTGCATCACAGCCTGGTATGGCAACTGCTCGGCCCAGGACCGCAAGAAACTTCAGAGAGTCGTGAACACCACCCAGTCCATCACACAAACCTGCCTCCCATCCATTGACTCCATCTACACCTCCCGCTGCCTGGGGAAAGCGGGCAGTATAATCAAAGATCCCTCCCACCCAGCTTACTCACTCTTCCAACTTCTTCCATCGGGCAGGAGAACACGCACGAACAGACTCAAAAACAGATTCTTCCCCACTGTCACCAGACTCCTAAATGACCCTCTTATGGACTGATTTCATTAACACTACACCCTGTATGCTTCATCCGATGCCAGTGCTTTTGTAGTTACATTGTACATGTTGTGTTGCCCTATTATGTATTTTCTTTTATTCCCTTTTCTTCTCATGTACTTAATGATCTGTTGAGCTGCTCGCAGAAAAATACTTTTCACTGTGCCTCGGTACACGTGACAATAAACAAATCCAATCCAATCCAGTCCAATCTCTGTAAACAAGTGAATGGTTAAATTAATAATTTTTTCACCTTTTACGACAGCTTAATCACAGCTTTAGTAGCCAGATTACTTGCATGTATTTTATTTTTTGTTAAGTATTTTTATTCCAATTTTCAACGTTTTACAATAAAAAAACACCCAACATATTAAACCCCTGACACAAGAAGACCCCCTACCAGCACCCCCCCTACACAAGAAGACCCCTTCTCTTCCCCCCCCCTTTAATGGTCGACGGTAACCAAAATGCAAAATGAACTGACCCCAACTTTTGTGGAATGCATCATTCGAGCCCCCCTCCCCCGGCAAATTTTATCTTCTCGAGGGCTAAGAACTCCAAGAGGTCCCCCAGCCATGCCAAAGCTGACCGCCACCCCAACTGAACCCACCTGCGAGCAATCATCTGCCCCGCACCCGCCTGCAACTCTGGCAGGTCAGACACCCCGAATATGGCCTCAAGGGGGCCAGGTTCCATACCTATGTACAAAACTGTTGAAATGGTTCTAAAAACTGACCTCCAGCACCTTACCAGCTTTGGGCAAGACGAGAACATATTTACATGATTAGCAGGGCCCCTCCCACACTGCTCGCAGATGTCCTCTATCCCCTCAAATAGCCGGTTCATCCTTAACTTCGTCAGGTGTGCCCTGTGCACCACCTTCAGCTGTATCACCCCAGCCTCGCACACGAGGTTGAGGCATTCACCCTCCGCAGCACCTCACACCACAATCCCTCCTCTAATGCTGTCCCCAACTCCTCATCCCACTTAGCCTTGATGCCCTCCATGGACACCTTATTCTCCTCCGGAATCCAGAATCCTCCCATAAATCGCTGAGACTATCGCCCTCTCCAGCCACCCCATTGACAGCACCTCCTCCAACAAGGAGGAAGTGGGTGGTATTGGGAAGGTCGGAAAAACAAAGAACAATACAGCACAGGAACAGGCCCTCCCAAGCCTGTAACAGTCATGATACCAATCTTTGCCAAAACCCTCAGCACTTCCTGGTGCTGTATCCCTCTATACCCATCCTATCCATGTGTTTATCAAGATGCCTTTTGAACGCCGTTAATGTATCTGCTTCCACAACCTCTTCTGGCAGCGTGTTCCAGGCACTCACCACCCTCTGCGTAATAAACGTGCCTCGCGCATCTGCTCTAAACTTTGCCCTATGGACCTTAAACCTAGTGACTGACCCCTCCAACCTGGGAAAGAGTGCCTACCCATCCACTCGATCCATGCCCCTCATAATCGTGTAGACCTCCATCAGGTCACCTCCTCAACCTCTGTCATTCTAATGAAAACAGTCCAAATCTCTTCAGCCTCTCCACATAGCTAACACCCTCCAGACCAGGCAACATCCTGGTAAACCTCCTCTGCACCCTCTCCAAAGCCTCCAAATCCTTCTGGTGGTGACCAGAATTGTGTGCAATATTCCAAGTGTGGCCTTACCAAGGTTCTATACGACTGTATCATGACTTGCCAGTTTTTATACTCAATGCCCTGTCCAATGAAGGCAGGCAGTCCATTGCTTTCTTGACTACCTTGTCCACTTGTGTTGCCGCCTTCAAAGATCTGTGGACCTGCACGCCCAGATCTCTCTGACTTTCTATATTCCTAAGAGTTTTGCCATTTATGGTATATTTCCCCTCTATGTTAGACCTGAAGGGCAGCACGGTAGCACAAGTGGATAGCACTGTGGCTTCACAGCGCCAGGGTCCCAGGTTCGATTCCCCGCTGGGTCACTGTTTGTGAGGAGTCTGCACGTTCTCCCTGTGTCTGCGTGGGTTTCCTCCGGGTGCTCCGGTTTCCTCCCACAGTCCAAATACATGCAGATTAGGTGGATTGGCCATGATAAATCGCCATTAGTGACCAAAAAGGTTAGGAGGGGTTATTGGGTTACAGGGATAGGGTGGAAGTGAGGGCTTAAGTGGGTCGGTGCAGACTCAATGGGCCGAATGGCCTCCGTCTGCACTGTATGTTCTATGTTCTACCAAAATGCATTACCTCACATTTGTCAGGATTTTAACTCCATTTGCCATTTCTCTGCCCAAGTCTCCAACCTATCTATGTCCTGCTGTGGGCAGCACGGTGGCGTGGGTTAGCCCTGCTGCCTCACGGCGCCGAGGTCCCAGGTTCGATCCCAGCTCTGGGTCACTGTCCGTGTGGTGTTTTCACATTCTCCCTGTGTTTGCGTGGGTTTCGCCCCCACAGCCCAAAGATGTGCAGGTTAGGTGGATTGGCCATGCTAAATTGCCCCTTAATTGGAAAAAAAATAATTGGGTACTCTAAAATTTAAAAAAAAAATCTGTGTCCCCCTGTATCTTCTGACAATCCTCAACACTATCTGCTACTCCACCAACCTTGGTGTCATCCGTGAACTTAGTAATCAGACTACATTTTCCTCCAAATCCTTTATGTACACTACAAACAACAGAGGCCCAAGCACAGATCCCTGTGGAACACCATTAGTCACAACCTTCCATTCAGAAAAACACCTTCCTACTGCTACCCTTAACCTTCTGTGACTGAGCCAGTTCTGTCTCCATCTTACCACCTCACCTCTGATCCTGTGTGTGACTTCATCTTTTGTACCAGTCTGCCATGAGGCACCTTGTCAAAGGCTTACTGAAGTCCATGTGAACAACATCCTCCTCTCTTAACTTTAAAAAAAAAAAAAAAAAAATTTTTTTAATTCTACATTTTCACATTTTCCTGAAAATTTACACCCACCCACAAACAGTAAACGGTAACAAATACAAAATCAATCCCCTTAACAATACCAATGATCCCATCCTCCCACCACCCCAAACAACGGCCCACCTGTCAATATATGCATCCAATAAACCAAACCCTCCCACGGTGGAAACAAAAAACAAAAGAGAAAAAGAAAAAGGAGTCCGGGACCGCCCATGGTCACCATTTACCTATAGAGTCCACTCCCCCTCCCTACACTCAACGCCATCCAGCGTCTGAAAGAGTACCGTACATGATACCCAAGAGTTGTACACCCCCCCCCCCCCCCCCCCCAAAGTCTCCAGCTCCTCCCGTCCACTGCCTCTTGTAAAACTCCTCCTCCCAACCTCGGTTCCTTCCCCCCCCCCCCCCCCCCCCCCCCCCAACTTTCCACCCCGGCTAGACCACTCGGACTCTGTTCTGCCAGGCAAGATGGCCGCAGTCCCCGTCCCCCCCCCCCACCTCACTCCCATTCACTGGCCGGCTTAAACCGGCCAGCGTGGAGGCCCCCGCCCGGGTCCCTTTCCCTTTCCCCCTTGCCCGGCCCTAGGAAAACCCAGAGATCCCCTTTTAGCACACAAACCCCGCATATCTATCTACACCCCAAAAAACCCTAATTTCGAGTGAAAGTCCCATCACTTCCCTTGTCCAAATATATACAACATTGGCTCCTTTAGCCCCTACAGTGAAACAAAAAAGAAGAAAATACAGTCATGAGGTTGCATCGGCACATGGCCTTTTCTCAATTTCTCAGTTCTGCCACAGTCCTTCTGCCTTCGCAAACTTCCGCATCTCCTTCCCCATCGAGGCAAGTTGATCACCGTGCTGCAATAACGTCTCCTCCAGTACCTTCAGCGCCTCCCCTTGCTCTCGCACCTCCGCCACTGCGCTCGCCACCGCCGTCATCACTGGGGAAATCGCCTCCTCCACCAGCGCACTCAAAACCACCCTCATCTCCTTCCTCACCGTCTCCATCCATTTCGCAAACTGCGCAAACTGCTTTTCGAATTCCGCAGCCATCACCTTAGTTATTCCTTCAGCCATAAGCACTGCGGCCTCCCCTGGTGCTCCAGCCTCCATTTTCTTTACTGACCCCGCGGTGACCTTTCCACTCCCCAACGGACTTTCAGCCGCTTTTTTCACGACCGTTTTTTTGTTGGTCTTCGACATTCTTCTCCTCCGTGATGTCTCCCGACTTTTACTGCCTTCGCTGGCGCTAGGACCAGGCGTTATCCCCCGACAATGCCGTTCCCGAACGGGAGCCCTCCAACGCGCGGCTGCCTCCCGCCTGCCGTCACCGGAAGTCCTCCTTAATTATCTTTGTTACCTTCTCAAAAAACTTGATCAAATTAGTGAGGCACAACCTCTGCTTCACAAAACCATGCTGTCTATCGCTTATGAGTCCATTTGTTTCCAAATGGGTATAAATCCTGTCCCTGAGAATTCTCTCCAATAATTTACCTACTACCGACGTGAGGCTTATAGTTTCCTGGATTATCCCTGCTACCTTTCTTAACAGTGGTACCATATTAGCTATTCTCCAGTCCACTGGGATCTCACCTGTAGCCAGTGAGGATATAAAGATGTCAGTCAAGCCCCAGCAATTTCCGCTCTTGCTTCCATCAGTATTCTGGGGTAAATCCCATCAGGCCCAGGAGACTTATCTACCTTAATATCTTTTAAAAGTCCCAATACCACCTCCTTTTCGATGTTAACATGATCAAGACTGTCCACACACCCTACCCAAGAATCAACTTCTACAAAGTCTCTTTCTTTGGTGAACACAGATCCAAAGTACTCGTTAGTACCTCCCCATTTCCTCTGGCTTAACACATAGACCCCTCCACTGTCCTTAAGTGGTCCAATCCTTTCCCTGGCCATCCTCTTGCTTTTTACATCTGAATAAAAAGTTTTGGGATTCACCTTAATCCTACTTGCCAAGGCCTCTAATTTCCTGCTTCAGTATCTTCCTATTTTCTTTATACTCCTCAAGGGTTTCGACTGGGGCCCCCAGCCTTCTAGACCGTGCAAAAGTCTCCTTTTTTGTTTTTGACGAGGTTCACAATATCCCTCGTTATCCAAGGCTCCCTAATCTTCCCATACTTATCCTTCGTTCTCTCAGAAACATTACTTTCCCGAATCCTAATCAACTGTCGCTTGAAAGACTCCCACGTGTCCGATGTTGATTTACTATCCAACAGCCGCACCCAATCCAAATTCTTCAATTCCTGTCTAATGTTATCGTAATTTGCCTTTCCCCAGTTTAGCACCTGAACGCGAGGGTTGCCCTCATCCCTATCCAAAAGTACCCTAAAACTTAAGGAATTATGGCCCCTACTGAAATCTCAACCACCTATCCAGGCCCATCCCCCAATACCAGATCCAGTACTGCCCCTTTCCTAGTTGGGACTATCGACATATTGCATCAAGAAGGCTTCTTTGCAAAGTCCTACACCTGCATGTACCGAATACTCTGTTCCCGTGCCAGTCCAAACCTCTCATTTAATTCCTACAAGCTCGCAAAACGCCATCCTGAAACAGATCCTTCATCTCCCTGACCCATCCCTCCTCGCATCCTGGAACCTCGCATCCGTCCTGTCCAGCTTGAATCCATGATTCCCCCTAATTGGCATCACCTTCGACCCTGCTCCTAGCCTAAAGTGCTGCCAGAACTGCCTCCAAATCTTCAGCGTGGTCATCACTACAGGAATTCCCAAATACTTCGCTGGGGCCAATGGAAGTGGGGCCATCGCCAGCATCCGCAACCCCCTACATGAACCCGCCTCCATCCTTACCCACAAAGCCTCCATCTCTCTGTTGTAACCCCGTATTTTTTCTGCATTCGCCGTCCAGTAATAGCACATCAAATTCGGGAGGCCTAATCTCTCTCGCTCTCACTCTCCTCCCCATCTCTTCTATCCGCCATTGCCACTACCCCAGGCTCTGCCCATCCAGCTGGATCTGCCCCATCCTCAAGTCACCGTCAACCCCCGCCCCGCCCCCTTCCCAGAATCCCCCCAGCCACTTCCTCTTGCAAACACCTCACCCAGTATCATCCCTCCACCATTCACACCTCCTAGATCGATCAAAATCTGCCCAGCCAGGCTCCTACGACCACGGTCCCTTCCCCTACCACACTCCAGTTTACTAGCCAACCTTCGTTTGCTAGCGTAATGATCCCTGCAGATCTTCCTCCTCCTCCTAGAAACACACTCAGCAAGCCAAACCCCCCCCGCCCAAAACTCTCCATTCTCACTCCCATCATAAACAAACTTCAACCCCCCAGCCATACAATCAGAGTGAAAAGGATACATCAACAGAAAGAAAAACCCAATAAAGAAAAAAAAAGATCCTAATCCACAACCGCCCAAATCCAAATCCAAACTCATCTCAGCCCCAGTCCTTCAGCCTTCACGAACGCCTGCACCTCCTCCTCCGTCTCTAAATTATAGTCCTTCCAGTTATGAGTCACTCTCAGCTTCACCGGTTCTTTTTGCCAACTCCGCCATAAGATCTTGGTATATACGTATGCCAAACCTTCCCATTTCACCTCTCGATTCTGCTTCGCCCAACTCAACATCTTCACCTGGAAGCTGTGGAAGTAGGCTATCACAGCCCTCAGTGGCTCATTCGTTTTGGGCTTCGGCCCGAGTGACCGATGGGCCCTGTGCAACCCATAGAAGGAGGGCTTTCTCTCTTTCTCCACCTCCCCCCGTCCCCCATCAACAAAGTACTCATTCGGCCTCCAGCCATCCACCTCTTCGGGCAAGCCCACGATCCTCAAGTTCTGTCTCCACAACCTGTTCCCCAGGTCCTCCAGCTTGGTCCTCAGCCCTTTATCGACCTCCACCATCTTCAGCAGCTCCTCACCCATCGAGGTGAACTGGTTGTTATGCTGTGACAATGCCTCCTCCACTCCCTTCATCTTCTCTCCTTGCTCCCGCACCTCCACCACGTCTTCATCAAAGGCGCCTTTATTGGCGCAAGTGTCTCCTCCCCCACTCTTTGAGTGAAGTCATCGTCTCTCTCCGATGCACCTCTAAATGTTTGACGAAGAGCCTTTCAAACTCTCCCGATACCACCTCGGCCAGAGATTCAATCGTAATGGAAGCGGCCCTACCCGACGAGCCAGCATCCGCCATCTTTCCTCCTACTGGTCTCACAGCAGCACTCGCCGGCGAACCTTCGCTTGCCCCCTTCCCTGACGTTTCATCTAGAACTTCAACATTCCACCCATTCCTTAGAACTTCCCACACCAGATCATCCAAAAAGTACCCCTGAGACCAGGCATAAAGGTCTAAATATCAAAGACTCTATCAGGAGCCACTCAATGTGCGACCTACATGCTGCCACCGGATGACACGCCTGTATGTTTTTAAACCAGGTCTTTAAATAACATTACTGCCACAAATATGAAATATAATATATAAACATTTCTACATTCATCACAAAATACTCAGCACACACAGTAACACAGACTTATATACACAGTTACATGAAAATGTTCAAACAGAAACACACACCATACACTTACTTGTAAGCGCGTATATACACATATGCAGCCACACTTAAATTCATACACACAATCTTAGCACAATGTTCAGTACCATTCGTGGATCCCCGTCTACTGAAGCAGTCCATGTTCAAATGCAACAAGACCTGGACAATGCCCAGGCATGGGCTGTCAAGTGGCAAGTAACATTCATGCCACACAAGTGCCAAGCAATGACCATTTCCAACAAGTGAGGATCTAGCCATCGCCCCTTGACATTCAGTGGCATTACCATCACTGAATCCCCCACTATCAAAACCCTGGGGATTACCATTGCCAGAAACTGAACTGGACTACCCATATAAATACTGTGGCTATCAGAGCAGGTCAAATATTAGGAACCCTTCAGTGAGTAACTCACCTCCTGACTCCCCAAAGTCTGTCCACCATCTACAAGGCACAAGTCAGGAATGTGACAGGATACTCTCCACTTGCCTGGATGAGTACAGATCCAACAACACCAAAGAAGCTCGACACCATCCAGGAAAAAGCACCCCCATTGATTTGTATCCCATCTACAAACATTCACTCTCTCCACCACTGATGCACAGTAGCAGCCGTGTGTACCATGTTACTCATGCTTCTGGGACATGTGTTCTAGGGAGCAGATGCTCTGGCTGATTTTGTAATCCAGCTCTTGGTCCAGAACATTGTAGGTAGCAGATGAGGAATGTATCAACCATGATAGAATGGCGGAGCGACTCGATGGGCCGAATGGCCTAATTCTGCACCTATATCTTATGAAATTATGAAGATGCACATCTGGGACTTGCCAAGACTCTTGGAATATACACAGTATATTGGAAAGTATACAAGGCAGTATCTTGGAAACATATCCTTGTCATCTAGAAAGACAAGAGCAGCAGATACATAGGAACCCCACCACCTGGAGATTCCCCTCCAATTCACACACCATCCTCATTTGGAAATATATCGTCGTTCCTTCACTGTTGCTGGGAAAATCCTGGAACTCACTCCCTAACAGTACTGTGGGAGTATGTACACAACCTGGACTGTAGAGGTTCAAGAAAGCAGCTCACCACCTACCTCTGAAGAGCAACTAGGGATGGGCAATAAAAGCTGACCTAGCCAGCGAGGTCCACAAAATCAAACGCTCACTCCCATACACACTTTCATCCACACACACGCTCACACACCCTATAAGCATATTTATTCACGCAGTGTCTCACTCAATTTCACACACTCAAATACACACAAAGTTACAGAATTGCACCAGTGTAGAATGAGGCCATTTGGCCCATCATGTCTGTATTGGCTTTCCGAATGAGCAATTTACTGAGTTCTATTCCTCGGCCTTCTCCCTGTAACCCTGCACTTTCTCCCTTTTCAGATAACACTCAATTCCCTTTCAAATGCTTTAATTGAACCTGCCTCCTCCACACACTCGGGCAGCACATTCCAGAACCTAACCACTCGCTGTGTGAAAATGCTTTTTCTCATATTGTTTATGCTTCTTTTGTCAATTACTTTAAATTTATATGTCCTCTCATTCTTAATCCTTCCAATAGGAACAGTTTCTCCCTATCTACTTTGTCCAGAATCCGCATAATTTTGAAAACCTCCATCAAATCTTATGTCAATCTTCTTTCCCCAAGGTAAACAATCCCAAATTCTCCAATCTACCTTCATCACTGAGGTTCCCCTTCCCAGGAACCATTCCAGGATACACTCATACACACACACATAAACTCACACACACACGCTCGCACTCATTCAGAAATACACACACACTCATATAGAAGCAGTTGAGACACCCTGGGCTAGTGAGCGGTCAATTCCAGCCCCACTTGACCCTGAGTCACAACGCAAGTGAATTAACCAATAATTCTTCGAAAACTACCCAAAGTCTTTGGCCTTTGGCTGTCTTAATAATTATCATAGAATCATAGAATTTATAGTGCAGAAGGAGGCCATTCGAACCATTGAGTCTTCACCACCCCTTGGAAAGAGCACCCTACTTTAGCCCACACCTCCACCCTATCCCCGTAACCCAGTAACCCCACCTATTACAGTCACTGGGTTTGTAAATGTAAATAATTTTTATTTATAACAAGAACTATAATGAAATATGCAGCAAATACAACTGGTTAACTATTATCTAATTACTAATACCCTAATTTAACTTGCACCCCACCCCCTATATATACACACACACACACACAAGACAGGCAAGTACAGAGGGGAGGAAAGGGGTAAAAAATCATAAGTTAAAAGAAAAAAGAGTCTTTGTTTCAGATGGTTTTTTCCAGCACTTTACCCCTCTTCAATCTGCGCTTTCAGTTCATGAATTTTTATTGGAGATTCATTCAGGTCTCTGTAGTTTCAGAAATACAGCACTCACAGCCTTTCTGGAGGGAGCGATAGCAGATTCTTGTCTCTGTTTGCAGTCTGTTATGGTTGTCCTGTAGATTCACTCATTCAGGTTCTCTGCAGCTCCAGGAATACAGCACTCACAGCCTTTCCGGAAAGAACGCGGAGAAGAGAGAGAGAATCCTTCTCCCTGTGCTTTCAGGAGTCAAAACCGAAACTCCTTGGGACTCTGCAAATCAATCCACTGGGATAGAATCCAATCACCACCTGTTACCAGACAGAATATGGTCTTTTGGCCAATTCATTAGCCACCAGCCAATCAAACAAACCAAATACCACTCCATCTTTCTCTTTGGTGCCAACAAGTCTGAGCCCCCGTTCAAACCAGCAGAGTGTTCTCTCCCATAACTTCTGAATTCCTCATTCCTCTCCTGCTTGACTTAGACGTACATTCCATTATTTATTGCACTCATACATAAACACACACACGCACTCATACATAAACACACACACCCATACATAAACACACACTAGATCTCCTACATAAACACACGTGCACTCCTACATAAACAGATACGCACTCCTACATAAACGCACAGGTGCACTGCTACGTAAATACACACAAACACTCACACGCTCCTACCTGAACACACGTGCACTCCTACATAAACACATATGCACTCCTACCTGAACACACATGCACTCCTACCTGAACACACATGCACTCCTACCTGAACACACACTCACTCCTACCTTAATCCTCGGTTAAGGTAAAAGGAAGCCATGTCAGAAGTGCTGTTCTGGATGATACATCATCAGAAGAGAAGCGTTAGAGAAACCGGGATATTAAAATGGAGTCCTTACACCAAGAAGGGTATGGGGAAGAGTCATTGAGGTAACTGTCGGTGGGCCTGTAATGAATATTGGTTGACAGCCTATCCCCAGACATGGAGACAGAGATGTCGAGGAAAGGAAGGGAACTGTCAAAGATGGACCAGGTGAAGATGAGAGAAAGTGGGAGCAAAGTTTTTCACTTCTGAGAAATTGTTAAAATGACATAGGGTGTCAATGGTTGTGAATGTGGCAGGGAAGAGACTGGACAAGGGGAGACAAAATTGAGTCAAGATAGGAAGAAATGATTTCAATGGAGTAGAAACAGTCTGAAACAAGGGCTGAGCTGTAGCAGTCCTGTTTGTGTATTTTGGGAAGGAGAATTTCATCCTCAGAAGGTGGAGTCAGCACCCGTGTGATTGTATTCTTGCATGAGAGCCGAGAGGCTGCATCTGGCAGGACATATTAGACCAATCATAGTATAATAATCTCATGTAAAATATTGAATGAACAGCTGTGAGCCTAGTAGAACCTTTTTCTGCAGTTTAAACAGATCACAAGGATTTAGGAATCAGCTACAAGAATCAGATTTTCAATCAGACCAACTATTACTCCAGCCATGTAGGCGTTTATGTCGATGTTGCATTTCTTCAGCATGTTTTTGAAGTGCTTCCTTTGTCCTCCTCTTGTTCGGAAACCTTCCTTGAGCTAGGCAAAGAAGATTTGCTTTGGAAGTCGGGTCTCTGACATCCTAAGCACATGACCAGCCCAGTGGAGTTGGCTTTGGATGATCATGGCAGTGTTGCCAATGCTCTTGGCTCCTTCAAGGATGTTGATGTTTGCACGCTGATTACATGCAGGTTAGGTGGATTGGCCATGCTAAATTGCCCTTAGTGTCCAAAAAGGTTAGGAGGGGTTATTGGTTTACGGGGACAGGGTGAAAGTGAGGGCTCAGTTTGGGTCAGTGCAGACTCGATGGGCTGAATGGCCTCCTTCTGCACTGTATGTTCTATGTCTATGTAATCCGTCCAGTGTTTTTTTTTTAGACGCATTTTATTCAAACTTGTATCAAAGTAGGTTACAGCAAATATTTTTCCCAACAATCAACTATACAGTTTGTACAGATTTTTCTCCTTTTTCACCCCCACCCCCCTCCCCATTACCCACCCCCCACACCCCTGTGACGAACAGCTCCTCAAACACGGTCACAAACATCCCCCACCTTTTCTCAAACTCCCCTGCTGAGCACCTTAACTCATACTTTATCTTCTCTAACTGCAGGTCACCCAACCAAGTCGCTACCCCCTGTGGCAATGCCGACCGCCACTCCAGCAAAATCCGTCACAGTGCAATCAGAGAGGCGAAGGCCAAGATATCGGCCTTCCTCCTCTCCATGAGCTCCGGCTTCTCTGAAACCCCAAATATCGCCACCAAAGGATCCGGGTCCACTCCCTCCTCCACTATCCTGGCTAAGACCGCGAGCACTCCCGCCCGCAATCTTCCCAATTTTTCACAACCCCAAAACATGTGCGCATGATTCGCTGGCCCTGCCCACACCTCTCACCCTCATCTGCTACCCCCTGAAAGAACCCACTCATTCTCGCCCGAGTCATATGCACCCTGTGCACCGCCTTAAACTGTATCAGGCTCATCCTTGCACAAGAGGAGGTCCCATTTACCCTTCGCAGTGCCTCACGCCATACTCTCCAATTTATCTCCATTTTCAACTCCGCTTCCCATTTCTTCTTGATCTTCACCACCCGCTCGCCTCCCTGCTTCCCCAGCCACTTATATATATCCCCAATTCTTCCCTCCCCTTCCACATCAGGAAGCAGCAGTCGCTCCAGCAGGGTGTATCCCGGCAGTTTAGGGAACCCTTTCCAGACCTTTCATGTAAAGTCCCTGACCTGTAGATACCTGAACTCACTACCCCTCGGCAGCTCTACCCTCTCACTTAGCTCCTCCCGACTGGCGAACCCTTCCTCCAAATACAAATCCCTCACCTTGACCAGCCCCACTTCCCTCCACCTCCTGGATACACTATCCAACCCCCCCCCCCCCGGCTCAAACCCATGTTTCTTGCATCGCGGCGTTAGTACCGACATCCCTTCCACCCTAAAATGCCTTCTCAGCTGATTCCATATCTTCACCGTGGACTGCACAACTGGGCTCCCTGAATACCTACTCGGAGCCATTGACAATGCTGCCGTCACCATAGCCCTCAAACTAGACCCCTTACAAGATTCCTCCTCCATCCTAACCCACTCTACCCCTTCTCCTTCACACCACCGCCGCACCTTGTCCACATTCGCCACCCAATAATAATAAAGCAAGTTTGGCAACGCCAACCTTCCCTCCTGCCTCTGCCTCTGTAGCAGAGTCCTCCCCACCCTCGGCACCTTCCCCACGCATACAAAATCAGAGATGATTGTGTCCACTTTCCGAAAAATGGCCTTTGGTATAAAGATCGGGAGAGCCTGAAAGATAACCAGAACCTCGGCAGAATATTCATTTTCACCACTTGGACCCTCCCCGCCAACGTTAAGTGCAGTGTATCCCACCTCTTAAGAGCCTCTCTGGCCTCCTCCACCAGCTTCGCTAAGTTCCACTTATGGAGTCCCGTCCATTCCTTCGCTACCTGAATCCCCGAGTACCTAAACCTATCCCTCGCTACCGTAAATGGCATCCCCCTAAATTAGCCAGCTGTGCCAGCTCATTCACCGGGAATTCCTCGCTTTTCCCTACATTCAGCTTGTATCCCGAGAACCCTCCAAACCTCCCCAACAGGCCCATAATCCTTCCCATACTCTCCAATGGATCCGAAACATACAGCAAGAGGTCATTGGCATAGAGCGACACCCGATGCTCCCTCTGTCCCCTCATTATCCCCTGCAACTCTGCTGACCCCCTGAGACCCATCGCCAATGGCTCTATGGCCAGCGCAAACAGCAGCGACGACAGCGGGCACCCTGCCTCATACTCCTGTGTAAGTCAAAGCTTTGTGAGCTCATATCATTCGTCCTTACCCTCGCTCTTGGCGCCACATACAGCAACCGCACCCATGCCACAAATCTCGGCCCAAACCTTCCCAAAACTTCGAACAAGTTCCGCCACTCCACCCGATCAAATGCTTTCTCCGCGTCCATGGACACCACCACCTCCGGTACCAGAGCTCTCGACGGATTCATCACCACATTCAACAGCCGTCTTATATTACTCACGAGCTGCCTGCCCTTCACGGAGCCTCTTTGATCTTCTGTAACCACCCCCGGGACACAATCCTCCGTCCTCCCTGCCAACAACTTAGCCAATACTTTCACATCCGTGTTCAATAGTGATATGGGTCTATACGACCCACATTCCAACGGATCCTTCCCTTTTTGGGGGATTAGTGTGATTACTGCTTGCTTCATTGTCTCTGGCAACTCCCCCTTCTCCAGTGTTTAATTAAACGGCCCCAATGGATGTGGTGCCAGGTCCGCCGCAAATTCCTTATAAAATTCTGCCGGGTACCCATCCGGCCCAGGGGCCTTCCCCGACTTCAAAGCCCTGATACTATCCAGCACCTCCCTCAGACCCAGGGGCTTTTCCAACGCCTGCCTCTTTGCTTCCTCCACCTGGGGAAATTCCAGCTCGTCCAGAAACCACCCCATGTCCCCCTCCTCTCCTCCTGGGTCTACCTCATAAAGTCCCTGGTAATACTCTCTAAATGCCTCATTTATCTTCCCTGGCTCTGACACCACATCCCCTGACCCAGTCCGATCTTCAATATTTCCCTGGACGCAGCCTGCCTCCACAGCTGGTGCGCCAGCATGCGGCTCGCCTTCTCCCCATACTCGTATTGCACCCCTCTTGCCCTATGCAGTTGCCCTACCGCCCTCCCCATTGTCAGCCTGTCACATTGCCCCTGCAACTTTTTCCTCCTCACCAATCCCTCCACGGTGGACATCCTCAAATATTCCCTGTCCACCTCCACTATCGCTCTCACTAGACGGTCATGTTCCGCCCTCCTTTCCTTATTCGCACGAACCGTAAATGAGATAATTTCTCCCCGGACCACTGCCTTCAGTGCTTCCAAAAAAAATGCCCGCCGACACCGCCCCATTCTGATTGAACTCCACATAATCCCTAATCGCCAACCGCACCTTATCACAAAAACCTCCATCCGCCAAAAACCCCGAGTCAAACCTCCACCCCGGCCTCTGCTCTCGTCCTGCACTGAACCGAATATCCAGCCAGTGGGGCGCATAGTCCGAGATAACAATCCTGGCATACTCTGCCCCCTCCACCCCAACCAAAATCTCTCAACTCACGACAAAGTAATCAATCCTCGAATACACCTTATAGACGTGTGAAAAGAAGGAATACTCCCCCCTGGGTTCTGAAAGCGCCATGGATCCACCATACCCATCCTCTCCATAAACCCCCCCAGCTCCCTTGCCATTTGTACCCTACCCATCGACCTGGGGCTCGATCTATCCACCCTCGGCTCCAGGACACAGTTAAAACCTCCTCCCATGATCAACTGGTATGTGGCCAAATCCGGGATTGCTGCCAGCAACCCCCTCATAAAACCCACATCATCCCAATTTGGGGCATACACATTTACCAACACTACCGGTGACCTTTCCAATACCCCACTCACAATCACATATTTCCCACCTGGATCCCTCACCTCCTTCGCACTCACAAATCCCATTTTGTTGCTCATTAAAATCGCCACACCCTCAATTTCCATCCAGACAGTGTTGATAGTAACTCTCCAGGGCCTTGAGGTGGCGTCTGTAAGTAGTCCAAGTTTTTGAGCTGTACAGAAGAGTTGAGAGGACGACTGTCTTGTACACAAGGATCTTGGTGTCAGCACGGATGTCATGGTCGTCAAAGTCTCTCGTCCATGAGCGTCTGAAGGAGGTGCTCGCGGATTGGATACGATGTTCAATCTCCGCAACGATGTCAGCCTTGGAGGACAGTAAGAAATCTTACAACACCAGGTTAAAGTCCAACAGGTTTGTTTCAAACACTAGTTTTCGGAACACATTTCGGAGCACATCTCCGAAAACTAGTGTTTGAAACAAACCTGTTGGACTTTAACCTGGTGTTGTAAGACTTCTTACTGTGCTCACCCCCGTCCCACACTGGTATCTCCACATCAAGCCTCAGAGGAGAGATGGCTCTCAAATATGGGAAATTTTCCACATTTAGATTGGTTTCTCCATTGATCTTGATGAAGGGAGAGACCGGTCTTACGCTGGGTCAGGTTGGTAAAGAATTTGAGTCTTCTTGAGGTTGAGGCTGAGACCGATTCTTTGGTATGCTTTCGCGAAGGTGTCAAGCATTGCTTGGAGATTCCCTTCTGAGAGAGTGGAGATGGCAATGGCATCCGCATACTGAAGTTCCACGAGGGATATCAGTGTCGTTTTCTTCGATTTCAACCGGTTGAGGTGAAAGGTTTTCCGTCCATCCTGTAGATGATGTCCGCTGCACTGGGTAGCTTGTTCTTGATAAGGTGAAGGATGGTGGCGATGAAAATGGAGAAAAGGGTGTGAGGCCTCAAAAGTTCCATAGTAACCATGCAACTGATGTTTGTGACCAGCCCATGACTAAAGCTACAGTGTGTCTCCGCATATCATTGGGTGATGAAATTATGAGTACAGATTACGTGGGCTATACTTCTATTCATTTGTGTAAAGAAGATTGGAGTGCTGTATTGAGGAGGTTAAGATTGTTAAATGATTTTATAGATTAAGAGAAAATATTTTCTCAGGTGTAGAGTCCAGGTCAAGAATGCAGAACCTTCATTTTTTCTCTGAAAGATTAGTGGAAATCTGAAAGTCTCCATAAAAAGCTGTTGATGCTTATTAACAATTGAAATTTTCACAGTAATTTGGGGCATTTCATAGTAACTTCATATCAATGTTAATGTAAGCATACTTGTGACAATAAAGATTATTATCATTAGAAATTTGAAAATTAAGATAAATCATTTTTGGGGGTAAGGTTCATAGATCATAGAATTTACAGTGCAGGAGGCAATTTGGCCCATAATGTCTGCACCAGCCCTTGGAAAGAGCACCCTACCTAAGCCCACATCTCCACCCTGTCCCCGTAACCCAGTAACCCCACCTAACCTTTTTGGACACTAAGGGCGGCATGGAACGAACCTGAGGGCGCTGGTGACGGCACCGCTGCCGCTTGCGCCGACAAGGTACACCACGAGTCCGGTGGTGGCGGCAACGCTAAAGATCTGGGGGCAGTGGAGACGACGTAGGGGTGAGATGGGAGCCTCGGTGTGGTCCCCGATCCGGGAGAACCATCGGTTCGTCCCAGGACGGATGGACGGGGAGTTTCGGAGCTGGCATCGGGCAGGGATCAGAAGGATGGGGGACCTGTTTATAGATGGGACGTTTGCGAGCCTAGGGGCGCTGGAGGAGAAGTTTGGGTTACCCCCGGGAAATGCGTTCAGGTATATGCAAGTGAGGGCGTTTGTGAGGCGGCAGGTGAGGGGATTCCCGTTGCTCCCGGCACAGGGGATTCAGGACAGGTTGATTTTGGGTGTATGGGTCGGAGAAGACGAGGTTTCGGCGATATATCAGGAGATGAAGGAAGAGGAGGAAGCTTTGGTACAGGAGCTGAAGGGCAAGTGGGAGGAGGAGTTGGGGGAGGAGATCGAAGAGGGTCTGTGGGCTGATGCCCTGAGTAGGGTTAATTCCTCCTCCTCATGTGCCAGGCTCAGCCTGATGCAGTTTAAGGTTATTCACAGAGCGCATATGACAGGGGCGAGGCTGAGTAGGTTCTTTGGGATGGAGGACAGATGCGGGAGGTGCTCGGGAAGCCCGGCGAATCACGCCCACATGTTCTGGTCGTGCCCGGCACTGGATGGGTTCTGGAGGGATTTCGCGAAGACTGTGTCCAAGGTGGTGAAAGTCCAGGTCAAGCCAAGTTGGGGGCTGGCATTATTTGGGGTGGCGGACGAGCCGGGAGTGCAGGAGGCGAAAGAGGCCGGCATTCTGGCCTTTGTGTCCCTGGTAGCCCGGCGGAGGATCGTGCTTATGTGGAAGGACGTGAAGCTCCCCAGTGTGGAAGCCTGGATAAATGACATGGCAGGGTTCATTAAGTTGGAGAGGATAAAGTTTGCCTTGAGAGGGTCTGCGCAGGGGTTCTTCAGGCGGTGGCAACCGTTCCAAGGCTATCTCGCGGAGCGTTAGAATGAGGTCGGTCAGCAGCAGCAACCCAGGGCAGGGGGGGGGGAGGGGAGGGGGGGTGTCTCTTTCGGGTGGGGTAGTTGGGCGGGCGGGGGAGGTTTTTTTTCCCTAGGGGTACTTGTAAAAACCATATGGGAGGGTTCTTATGTGCGGGAGAAACCCATTGTATAAGTTCTGTAGTATGTTTGATTGATATGTTTATGTTTTGTTCTGTTCTTTTTTCTTTCTCTTTTCTCGTTACGGGGCGGTGGGGGTGGGGGGGGGGTGGGGGGGGGGGGGGGGAGTTGTTAATGGGTTGAAAATTTCTGTTGGAAAAACTTTGAATAAACATATTTAAAAAAATAAAAAATAACCTTCCTATAATAGGGTGACCAGAACGGAACACCGTATTCCATGTGTGGTCTTGAATATCTTGTACAACTTCAACAAGACGTCCCACCTCCTGCATTCAATATTCTGACCAATAAAACCTAGCATGCTGAATGCCTTCTTCACCACCCTCTCCACCTGCGAATCCACCTTCAAGGAGCTATGAACCTGTACCCTTAGATCTCTTTGTTCTGTAACTCTCCCCAACTCCCTACTATTAACTGAGTAGGTTCTGCCCTGATTTGGTCTACCAAAATGCATCACCTCACATTTATCCAAATTAAACTCCATCTGCCATTCATCGGCCCACTGGCCAATTGGTCAGGATCCTGTTGCAATCTTATATAACCTTCAGTTAACTTTCTAGTTAACTTTCAGTGCCTGAGAGGTTAGCTGGTAATAATGAACAAATTATTGAAAGGGTACTTGGACATGCAATGGCTTGGTTTGACTTTATGTGACAAGTTTAGTTTGTATCTGCCACACAAATGCAAGAATTTCACATCCTTCAATGGTGAGGCAGACAGCAGGATGTGAATGGTGGAATGGTGCCTTTGCAAAAACAACTTTCTGATTCCTCGATTTAATCGCACATTTTCCTCACCTGAATTTACTGTGGCATTTCCTCATAAAAGGAGGCAGGATCTATTTCTTTTGCTGTTATTTTGACGGCAAATTATGAACCACACTATGGTACCTTAAGCTTTGACAAAGGGTCACCTGGACTCGAAACGTTAGCTCTTTTCTCTCCCTACTGCCAGATGTGCTGAGATTTTCCAGCATTTTCTCTTTGGTTATGGGTCACACTGTGACAGCTGCTACTCAGTTGGTAGCACCCTTGTCTCTGAGTAAAAAGGTTGTGGGTTCAAATCCCACTTCAGGCCTTGAGTAGAAAATCAATGCTGAGACTCCAGTGTGAGGGAAGGCTGCACCTCAAGAGGTGCCCTTTTTAGGATAAGCTGTTAGACCAAGTTCCCATCTGTCCCTTCAACCATGGAATTCCTACAGTGCAGAAGGAGGCCATTCAGCCCATTGAGTCTGCACCTACCTACAGAAAGAGCACCCTACCTCGGCCCACTTCCCCATCCTATCCCCAAAAATCTATAACCCCACAACCCCACCTAATCTGCACATCCCTGGACACTAAGGGGCAATTTAGCATGGCCAATCCACCTAACCTGAACATCTTTGGATTGTGGGAGGAAACCGGAGCACCCGGAGGAATCCCACACAGTCATCGGGAGGATGTGCAAAACCCATACAGTCACCCAAGGCCGGAATTGAACCCGGGTCCCTAGCTCTGTGAGGCATCAGTGCTAACCACTGTGCCACCATGTCGCCCTTCAAGTGGGTTTAATAGATCTCACTGCACTATAGAATCTCAATCACAACATTTTTAAAACACTGAAAGAGGCCATTCGGTCTGTCATGTCTGCGCCGGTTCTCCGAATGATCAGTGCACCTGGTGCCACTTCCCCAGCTTCTCTCCATGGCCTTTCACATTCTTCCTTTACAGATAATAATTGGATTCCTTCTTAAATGCCTCGATTGAATCTGCCTCCACTACACTCTCAGGCAGTGCATTCAAGGCCCAATCATTTGTTGTGTGAAAAAGCTCCTCATCATGTCTCCAATTGCTTCTTTTGGCAATTTTCTTCAATCTCTGTCGCTCTCGTTCTCAATCCTTCCACTAATGGGAACAGTTTCTCCCTGTCTACTCTGTCCAGACTCCTCATGATTTTGAAAACCTCCAATAAATCTCCTCTCAATCTTCTCTTCTCCAAGGAAAACAAGTCCAACTTCTCCAATCTATCTTCATCGCTGAAGTTCTTCATCCCTTGAACCATTCTAGCAAACCTTTTCTGCTCTCTCTCCAGTGTCTTCATATCTTTCCTAAAGTGTGGAACTGGACACAATACTCCAGCTGAGGCCAAACCAGTGTTTAGAAACGTTTAACATAGCCTCTCTGCTTTTGTGTACTCTGCTCCTATTAATAAAGCCCAGGATACTGTACACTTTATTAACTGCTCTCTCCACCTGTCCTGCTACTTTCAGTGACCTATGAACATATACACCCAAGTCCCTCTGCTCCCGCAACACCATCAAAGTTGTAACCTTTATTTTATATTGCCTCTCCATGTTTTCCCACCAATATGAATGAGTGGCTTTACATTTCTCTACATTGAACTTGATCTGCTACCTGTCTGTTCATTTCATTCACTTGTCTACTTCCTTTTAAAGATGTACATTATCGTCCTCGCAGTTCACAAAGCTGACAAATGTCACAACATTTGAAAATCTAGTTCATTCATGTGAAGTGCAAGAGTCCCTATATTGCTCCCTGGGGAACTATAAAACCTCCTCCTGTCTGAAAAACATCCATTAATCATAGCTCTTTGTTTTCTGTCACTCAGCTAATTGCATTTCCATGTTATTACTGTCCCTTTTATTCTATGAGCAATAACTTCTGCAGCACTTTACCAAATGCCTTTTGGAAGTCCATGTACACCATATCGACCACATTGCCCTCATCAATCCTGTTATTTCTTAAACGCGATTTTCCCTTAACTAATCCATGCTGTCTTCGCTTAATTAAGCCACATTTGTCCCAGTGACTATTAATTATGTCCTGAATTATTGTTTCTAGATGCTTTCCTGGTCACTGAAGTTAAATTGACTGACCTGCAGTTGATGGGCTTAACTTTGCACCCTTTTTTAAGCAGGGCCGTAACTTTTGCAATTCTCCAGTCTTCTGGCACCACCCCTGAGTCTAAGGAAGATTGCAAAATAGAACATAGAATTTACAGTGCAGAAGGAGGCCATTCGGCCCATCGAGTCTGCACCAGCCCTTGGAAAGAGCACCCTAATTAACCCCACACCTCCACCCCATCCCCGTAACCCAGCAACCCCACACAACCCCTTTGAGCACTAAGGGCAATTTAGCATGACCAATCCACCTAACCTGCACATCTTTGGACTGTGGGAGGATACCGGAGCACCCGTAAGAAACCCATGCAGACACGGGGAGAACGTGCAGACTCCGTACAGACAGTGGCCCAAACCGGGAAACCTGGGACCCTGGAGCTGTGAAGTGACAGTGCTAACCGCTGTGCTACCGTGCTGAAAATGATGGCCAATGTCTCCACAATTTTCATTCTCACTTCCCTCAGTATCCTTGGATGCATCTCATCCAGTCCTGGTACTTTATCGACTTTTAAATACAGAAAGCCTATCCAACACTACATCCTTATCAATTTTAAACTCTTCTTGTGTCTGAATCACCTCCTCTTTTACCATGGCTGGGTAGCATCATCTTCCTTGGTAAAGACATGCAAAGCATTAATTTATTACCTCAGCCATGCCCTCCTGTCTCCTTGTGTAATTCCCCTTTCTGCTCCTTCATCGGCCATACTTCTTTTACCACCTTCTTCTATTTATATATCAAGAGAATACTTTGGGATTCCCTCTATGTTAGCTGCCAGTCTGTTTTCGTACTATTTTTTTGTTTCTCTTATTTGTTTTTTCCACTTGTCCTCTAAACCTCCTCTATTCAGCTTGGTTCTCCATTGCATTGTCCTCCTGACACCAGTCATAAGCATACCTTTTTTTCTTTATCTTAATCTCCATCTCTTTCATCATCCAGTAAGCTCTGGATAGGCTTGCCTTACCTTTCCCTTTCGAAGGAATATACCTTGACTGTGCCCAAACTATCTCTTCTGTAAAGGTTGTTGAGCTACCGTTTCCCTCCCAGCCTTTGATTCCAATTTATTCAGTCCAGATCCATTCTTACCCCATTGAAGTTGGCTTTCCCCCAGTTAATTACTCTAGATTGTTCCTTGTCCTTTTCCATAGCCAACCTAAACCTTGTGATACAAAGATCACTGTTCCCTATATGTTCTGCTACTGACTCTCGATCCACTTGGCCTACCGCATTCCCCTGAATCAGGTCTTTTAGGGCCTCCTTTCCCATTGGACTGGAAACATACTGCTGTAGAATGCTCTTCTGAACACACACCAGGAATTCTAGTCTCCTTCTGCCCTTCTCGCAAATACTATGCCAGTCTATGCTTGGAAAATTAAAGTCTCCTGATATACCTACTTTACAGTTCTTGTGCTTCTCTGTAATTTCCTTGCAAATTTGTTCCTCTACATCTTTCCCACTAGTTGGCCTATGTATTGCACCAAGCCACTTTTTTTTATTCCTTAGCTCTAGCCAAATAGATTCTGTTCCTGACCCCGATGGGACATGCTCGCTCTCCAGCACTGCAATGCTCTCCGTCATCAATACTGCCACCTCTTGCGCTTTTCTCCCTTTCCTACCTTTCCCGAATACCTAGTATCCAGGAATATATATCCAATCCTGTATTCTTTTAGCCAGGCCTCTATTATAGCCACAACATTCCGGACTTAATTTTCTGTAACAAAGCTGGGCAAATGGTTTAAGTATCAGTGGGGAAACATTTTGCAGATATTGATCATAACTCCATTAGATTCAAGATTGTTATGGAAAAAGAAAACGATGGGCCAGAGATCAACGTTCTAAACTGGGGAAAGCCGATTTTAATAAGATCAGATATGATTTGGCCAGAGTGGACTGGGAGTAGACACTTTTAGGTAAATCTGTGACAAAACAGTGGGACACATTCAAGAAGGAAATGGGGAGAGTACAGGGCCAACATGTTCCAATCAAGAAAAAGGATGGGACCAACAAATCCAGTGAACCCTGGATATCGAGAGATATACAGCATTAGATAAGGAGAAAAAGGGAGGCTTAAGGCAAATATTGAGGGCACAAAACAGCAGAAGCCCTAGAGGTGTATAGAATGTGCAAGAGGGAACGTAAAAAGGAAATTAGGAGAGCAAAAGGGGCCATGAAAGGATAAAGGCAGGTAAAATAAAGGAAAATCCTAAGTTGTTTTGCAAGTACATTAATGGAACAGAAGGATAACTAGGGAAAGAGTAGGGCCCATTCAGGACCACAGTGATAATTTGTGTGTGGAGCCGGAGGATGTAGGTAGGATTCAAAATGAATATTTGGTGTTGGTGTTCACTCGTGAGAGGGATAGTGTGAGTATAAAAATCAGGGAGAAGGACTGTAATAAAATTAAAGAGATCATCAGAGGCAGAGAGGAGGTTCTGAGTTGTCGGGCAGCACGGTAGCATAGTGGTTAGCACAAATGCTTCACAGCTCCAGGGTCCCAGGTTCGATTCCGGCTTGGGTCGCTGTCTGTGCGGAGTCTGCACATCCTCCCCGTGTGTGCGTGGGTTTCCTCCGGGTGCTCCGGTTTCCTCCCACAGTCCAAAGATGTGCAGGTTAGGTGGATTGGCCATGATAAATTGCCCTTAGTGTCCAAAATTGCCCTTCGTGTTGGGTGAGGTTACTGGGTTATGGGGATAGGGTGGAAGCGTGGACCTTGGGTAGGGTGCTCTTTCCAAGAGCCGGTGCAGACTCGATGGGCCGAATGGCCTCCTTCTGCACTGTAAATTCTATGATCTATGATCTATGATAAAGGTAGACAAATATCCAGGGGCAGATGAAATATATCCCAAGCTGCTGAATGAGGCAAGGGAAGAAATAGCAGGAGTGCTAGCAATAATTTTCAATTCCTCTTTGGCCACAGGAGAGGTGCTGGAAGACTGGAGGATAGCTAATGTGGTACCTTTATTCAGGAAGGGAGGAAGGGATGAACATGGAAACTACAGGGCAGTCAGTTTAACCTCAGTGGTGGGGTAACTATTGGAAGCAATTCTGAGAATCAGAATTAATCTGCATTTGGAGAGGCAGGGATTAATCAAGAATAGTCAGCATGGTTTTGTTAAGGGGAGATCATGTCTGACCAACTTGATTGAGTTTATTGTAGAGGTGAGCAGGTGTGTAGATGAGGGAAATGCATTTGACGTAGTCTATTTGGACTTCAGCAAGGCTTTTGATAAGGTCCCACATGGGAGCCTGACAGTGAAGGTAAGAGCCCATGGGATCCAAAGAAATTTGGCAAATTGAATCCAAAATTGGCTGTGTAGTAGGAAACAGAGGGTGATGGTCGAGGGGTATTTTTCTGACTGGAAGTGTGTGTCCATCGGGGTCCCGCAGGGATCAGATTTGGGGCCCTTCTGTTTGTGGTTTATATAAATGATTTAGATATGAATGTAGGAGGGTTGATCAATAAGTTTGTAGCTGATACAAAAATTGGTGGGATGGTAAATAGGAGGATAGCCTTAGATTACAGGAGGATGTAGACGGGCTGATCAGTGGCAAATGGAATTCAATCTGGATAAGTTTGAGGTGATGCACTTGGGCAGGACAAACAAATCAAGGGAATACACAATAAACGGCAGGACCCTGAGAAGCACCGAGGATCGGAGGGACCTTGGTGTGCATGTACACCGGCCCCTTAGCCGAGCAGCTGGATACAGTGTTTAAGAAGGTATATATGGTATACTTTATTACCCGAGGCATAGAATTTAAAAGCAGGAACTTTTATAAAATGTTAGTCAGGTCACAGGTAGAGTATTGTGGGGCGGCATTGTGGCGCAGTGGTTCGATCCCGGCCCCGGGTCACAGTCTGTATGGAGTTTGCACATTCTTCCTGTGTCTGCGTGGATCTCACCCCCACAACCCAAAGATGTGCAGGATAGATGGATTGGCCATGCTAAAATTGCCCCTCAATTGGAAAATAATTAAAAGAGAAAAAAAAGAGTATTGTGTGCATTTCTGGGATCCACATTATCGGAGGGGTGCAATAGCACTGGAAAGGATGCAGAGGAGATTTACCAGGATGTTGCCTGGGCTGGAGAGTGTTGGTTATGAAGAGAGATTGGATAGACTTGGATTGTTTTCTTTGGAGCTGAGGAGACTGACGGATGACATGATTGGGACATATAAAATTATGAGGAGCATGGATAGAGTAGACAGGACGAAACTTTTCCCTTTGGTGGAGGGGTCAATGACCAGGGGGTATAGATTTAAGGTAAGGGGCAAGGAGGTTTAGAGGGGATGGGAGGATAACCTTTTTTACCCAGAGGATGGTGGGAGTTTGCAATTCGCTGCCTAAAGGGTGGTGGAGGCAGAGACCCTCATAACATTTAAGAAATATTTAGAAATGCACTTGTGATTCCAGGGAATACAAGGCTATGGACCAAGTGCTGAAAAATGGGATTAAAATGGTTAGTTTTGACCGATGTAGGTGCAATGGGTCAAGGGTCTTTTCTGTGCTGTATGATTCTATGACTCTATCGTATTTCCACTTAGCAATATCACCAGTCTGAATTATCACATTCGGTGCATTCACGCATGATTTCAACAATGAATCCTGGCATTCAGGCCAATATTTATCACTGAATCAACGTTACAAATCAGAATGTCTGATCAGTGTCACATTCCTGTTTGTGGGATCTTGCTGTGTTCAATTTGGCTGCTGTGATTCCTACATTACAACAGTGACTGCACTTTGAAAAGTACTTCACCGGCTGTAAAGCACTTTGCCATGACTAGTTGGCATGAATGGTCCTATATAAATGCAAGAACTTCTTTTTTAAGACAAAGTGTAATTCTGTCTTAAGTGGGACCATGCTAGTTATCCAGAATGTGGCATTGAAATTCATATCTTTGACAGAATCTAACATATTGCAAACCGAATGAGGTAATTCAATCTGCTCCAGTGCAGTGCTGAAGATTGCCGGAGATTTCTGACTTTTGAATAAGATATTTAAAATTGTGGCGTCTTTTACCCATCCATATGGATGTAATCATTATTCAGAAAAAGGCAGAGGGCTCTCCCTGATGCCCTGAACAATATTTACCTCAACCAACAGCTAAAACACTGATGTTTGTGTGAGTTGCTGTACACAAATTTACTTCCGGCTTTTCGACATCATGACAGAGCATATACTTAAAATGATTTCATTGGCTGCAAATTGCTTTACGAAGTACCTGATGTCATGAAAGGTGTGAGATAGTGTGTGGCTGTTGTTTTAGCTATAAATGAATGAAGAGTCAACTAACGATCTTGCGACTTCCGGGTGCGGCGATGACCAGCTGAGTCGCCGTTTCGGCAGCTCCCTGTGAAACGGACTTTTGGGCTCTTGATAGGAGCCCCAACGGCAATTTTGACGGCTAAAAACACTGTGCGGTAAACCAGAAGGGAATCTCCCCTGGATACGGATGGAAAAAGGAGGAGAAAGTGGCCAGATTGCAGTGGATCCTTTAGAACAGCGGCAAGGAAGGCAAGCAAAAACCAAGATGGCGTCGGAAGGTGGCAGTTTAACATGGGGCCCTGAACAACAAGAGTTCTTGAAATGCTGTGTGGAAGAGATCAAAAAGGAAATGAAGAAAGAGCTGTTGGCCCCGATACTACAGGCGATCGAAGGGCTAAAGGAGGAACAAAAGACCCAGGAGCGGGAGCTTCGGGTCGTGAAGGCAAAGGCAGCCGAGAATGAGGACGACATACAGGGCCTGGTGGTGAAGACGGAGACGCAGGAGACACATCAGAAACGATGTGTGGAAAGGTTGGAGGCACTGGAAAACAACGCAAGGAGGAACAACCTGAGGATTCTTGGTCTTCCTGAAGGTGTGGAGGGAGCGGACGTCGGAGCATATGTGAGCACGATGCTGCACTCGTTAATGGGAGCGGAGGCCCCGGCGGGTCCGTTGGAGGTGGAGGGAGCATACCGAGTGATGGCGCGAGGACCGAGAGCAGGAGAAATTCCCAGAGCCATAGTGGTGAGATTCCTCCGTTTTAAGGATAGAGAAATGGTCCTTAGATGGGCGAAGAAAACTCGGAGCAGTAAATGGGAGAACGCGGTGATCCGCGTTTATCAAGACTGGAGTGCGGAGGTGGCGAGAAGGAGGGCGAGCTTTAATCGGGCCAAGGCGGTGCTTCATAAAAAGAAGATAAAATTTGGAATGCTGCAACCGGCAAGACTGTGGGTCACATATCGAGGGAGGCACCACTACTTTGAGACGGCGGATGACGCGTGGACTTTTATTGTGGAAGAAAAACTGGAATGAGCAGGTTATTAAAAAGAACGTTCGAACAAAGTGGTGGGGCAAATGTGGGGGGCAAAGAGGGGTTTTATGTACTAATCCTGCAATGTGGTAACTTTTCTCTCTCCCACAGGTGGTGATGGGGGGAGGAGGGGAGGTGGAGGAGATGGGGCGTTGGCCATTGGGGGCGGGGCCAAGGGAGAAGCGCGGGCTTGGTTCCCGCGCTATGATAATCATGGCGGGAATAGAGAAGCAGGAAGGAGGGGGCGTCGCACGGTGCAAGCCGAGGTCACGGGGGGGAAGCCGAGGTCAGCCAGAGTTTGCTGACTTCTGGGAGCAACAGGGGGGGAGTAATTACGCTAGCGGGGGATCTAGCGGGGGGGGGTGGGAGGGGGGAATTACTGGGTTGCTGCTGCTGGGGAGAGGGGGGAGCTGGTATGGGAGAGGATGGGCGGGGGGGCACCGCCTGGGAGAGATACAGCTGCGTGGGAACCGGGTGAGGAGCTGGAAAAAGGGGATGGCTAATCGACAAGGGGGGGGGGGGTAGGAAGCCCCCCAACTCGGCTGATCACGTGGAACGTGAGAGGGCTGAACGGGCCGATAAAGAGGGCACGGGTACTCGCACACCTTAAGAAACTTAAGGCAGATGTGGTTATGTTACAGGAAACGCACCTGAAACTGATAGACCAGGTTAGGCTACGCAAAGGATGGGTGGGGCAGGTGTTCCATTCGGGGCTAGATGCGAAAAACAGGGGGGTGGCTATATTAGTGGGGAAGCGGGTAATGTTCGAGGCAAAGACTATAGTGGCGGATAACGGGGGCAGATACGTGATGGTGAGTGGCAAACTACAGGGGGAGACGGTGGTTTTGGTAAACGTATATGCCCCGAACTGGGATGATGCCAATTTTATGAGGCGGATGCTAGGACGCATTCCGGACCTAGAGATGGGAAAGCTGATAATGGGGGGAGATTTTAATACGGTGTTGGAACCAGGGCTGGATAGGTCGAAGTCCAGGACTGGAAGGAGGCCGGCAGCAGCCAAGGTACTTAAAGATTTTATGGAGCAGATGGGAGGTGTAGACCCGTGGAGATTTAGCAGACCTAGGAGTAAGGAGTTCTCGTTTTTCTCCTATGTCCATAAAGTCTACTCGCGAATAGACTTTTTTGTGCTGGGTAGGGCATTGATCCCGAAGGTGAGGGGAACGGAGTATATGGCTATAGCCATTTCGGATCACGCTCCACACTGGGTGGACTTGGAGATAGGGGAGGAAACAGGAGGGCGCCCACCCTGGAGAATGGACATGGGACTAATGACAGATGAGGGGGGGTGTCTAAGGGTGAGGGGGTGCATTGAAAAGTACTTGGAACTCAATGATAATGGGGAGGTCCAGGTGGGAGTGGTCTGGGAGGCGTTGAAGGCGGTGGTTAGAGGGGAGCTGATATCAATAAGGGCACATAAAGGGAAGCAGGAGAGTAAGGAACGGGAGCGGTTGCTGCAAGAACTTTTGAGGGTGGACAGACAATATGCGGAAGCACCGGAGGAGGGACTGTACAGGGAAAGGCAAAGGCTACATGTAGAATTTGACTTGCTGACTACAGGCACTGCAGAGGCACAATGGAGGAAGGCACAGGGTGTACAGTACGAATATGGGGAGAAGGCGAGCAGGTTGCTGGCACACCAATTGAGGAAAAGGGGAGCAGCGAGGGAAATAGGGGGAGTGAGGGATGAGGAAGGAGAGATGGAGCGGGGAGCGGAGAGAGTGAATGGAGTGTTCAAGACATTTTATAAAAAATTATATGAAGCTCAACCCCCGGATGGGAGGGAGAGAATGATGGGCTTCTTGGATCGGCTGGAATTTCCCAAGGTGGAAGAGCAGGAAAGGGTAGGACTGGGAGCACAGATAGAGGTAGAAGAAGTGGTGAAAGGAATTAGGAGCATGCAGGCGGGAAAGGCCCCGGGACCGGATGGATTCCCAGTCGAATTCTATAGAAAATATGTGGACTTGCTCGCCCCGGTACTGACGAGGACCTTTAATGAGGCAAAGGAAAGGGGACAACTGCCCCCGACTATGTCTGAAGCAACGATATCGCTTCTCTTAAAGAAGGAAAAGGACCCGCTACAATGCGGGTCCTATAGACCTATTTCCCTCCTAAATGTAGATGCCAAGGTCCTGGCCAAGGTAATGGCAATGAGAATAGAGGAATGTGTCCCGGGGGTGGTCCACGAGGACCAAACTGGGTTTGTGAAGGGGAGACAGCTGAACACGAATATACGGAGGTTGTTAGGGGTAATGATGATGGCCCCACCAGAGGGAGAAACGGAGATAGTAGTGGCGATGGATGCCGAGAAAGCATTTGATAGAGTGGAGTGGGATTATTTGTGGGAGGTGTTGAGGAGATTTGGTTTTGGAGAGGGGTATGTTAGATGGGTGCAGCTGTTGTATAGGGCCCCAGTGGCGAGCGTGGTCACGAATGGACGGGGATCTGCATATTTTCGGCTCCATAGAGGGACAAGGCAGGGATGCCCTCTGTCCCCATTATTGTTTGCACTGGCGATTGAGCCCCTGGCGATAGCGTTGAGGGGTTCCAAGAAGTGGAGGGGAGTACTTAGGGGAGGAGAAGAGCACCGGGTATCTTTGTATGCAGACGATTTGCTACTATACGTGGCGGACCCGGCGGAGGGGATGCCAGAAATAATGCGGATACTTGGGGAGTTTGGGGATTTTTCAGGGTATAAATTGAACATGGGGAAAAGTGAGTTGTTTGTGGTGCATCCAGGGGAGCAGAGTAGAGAAATAGAGGACCTACCGTTGAGGAAGGTAACAAGGGACTTTCGTTACCTGGGGATCCAGATAGCTAAGAATTGGGGCACATTGCATAGGTTAAATTTAACGCGGTTGGTGGAACAGATGGAGGAGGATTTCAAGAGATGGGATATGGTATCCCTGTCAATGGCAGGGAGGGTGCAGGCGGTTAAGATGGTGGTCCTCCCGAGATTCCTCTTTGTGTTTCAGTGCCTCCCGGTGGTGATCTTGAAGGCTTTTTTTAAAAGGATTGAAAAGAGCATCATGGGTTTTGTGTGGGCCGGGAAGACCCCGAGAGTGAGGAAGGGATTCTTACAGCGTAGCAGGGATAGGGGGGGGCTGGCACTACCGAGCCTAAGTGAGTATTATTGGGCCGCTAATATTTCAATGGTGAGTAAGTGGATGGGAGAGGAGGAGGGAGCGGCGTGGAAGAGATTAGAGAGGGCGTCCTGTAGGGGGACTAGCCTACAGGCTATGGTGACAGCCCCATTGCCGTTCTCACCGAGGAACTACACCACAAGCCCGGTGGTGGTGGCTACACTGAAGATTTGGGGACAGTGGAGACGGCATAGGGGAAAGACTGGAGCCTTGGGGGGGTCCCCGATAAGAAACAACCATAGGTTTGCCCCGGGGGGAATGGATGGGGGATATGGAATGTGGCAAAGAGCAGGAATAACGCAACTGAAAGATCTGTTTGTGGATGGGAAGTTCGCGAGTCTGGGAGCGCTGACCGAGAAATATGGGTTGCCCCAAGGGAATGCATTCAGGTATATGCAACTGAGGGCTTTTGCGAGATAACAGGTGAGGGAATTCCCGCAGCTCCCGACACAAGAGGTGCAGGACAGAGTGATCTCAAAGACATGGGTGGGGGATGGTGAGGTGTCAGATATATATAGGGAAATGAGGTACGAAGGGGAGACTATGGTAGATGAACTAAAAGGGAAATGGGAAGAAGAGCTGGGGGAGGAGATCGAGGAGGGGCTGTGGGCAGATGCCCTAAGCAGGGTAAACTCGTCGTCCTCGTGTGCCAGGCTAAGCCTGATTCAGTTTAAGGTATTACACAGGGCACATATGACTGGAGCACGGCTCAGTAAATTTTTTGGGGTGGAGGATAGGTGTGCGAGGTGCTCGAGAAGCCCAGCGAATCATACCCATATGTTTTGGTCATGCCCGGCACTACAGGGGTTTTGGATGGGGGTGACAAAGGTGCTTTCAAAAGTAGTAGGAGTCCGGGTCGAACCAAGCTGGGGGTTGGCTATATTTGGGGTTGCACAAGAGCCGGGAGTGCAGGAGGTGAGAGAGGCCGATGTTTTGGCCTTTGCGTCCCTAGTAGCCCGGCGCAGGATATTGCTAATGTGGAAAGAAGCCAAGCCCCCGGGGGTGGAGACCTGGATAAATGACATGGCGGGGTTTATAAAGCTAGAGCGGATTAAGTTCGTCCTAAGGGGGTCGGCTCAAGGGTTCACCAGGCGGTGGCAACCGTTCGTCGAATACCTTGCAGAAAGATAGACGGAATGGGAAAAAGAAGGCAGCAGCAGCAGCCCAGGATCGGGGGGGGGGGGGGGGGGTGGGGGGGGGGGAGGGGGGATGGGTGGGGGGAGGGGGGGGGGGAGGGGGGGGGGAGGGGAGGGTGGGGGAGGGGAGGGGGGGGGGGGAGGGGGAGGGGAGGGGGAGGGGGGGGAGGGGGGGAGGGGGGGGGAGGGGGGGAGGAGGAACCAGAAGGACTCTCAGGGTTGTTAATATATACTGTATAGTATGTATAGGTCGTTGCTACAGATAATTATATATTGGACTGTTAAATTATATTTTTGGAGAGTGTTACTTGTGACAAGGCAGTTGCCAATTAGGGCTAGTTTTCATTTTTGTTATTTATTATTTATTCATTTTTTGTTTATAAAATAGGTCATTGTTATTTGTGTTGTTATAATATTGTGTAAAGGATGCACAATGTACTGTGTTGGTTGACCAAAAATTTTCAATAAAATATTTAATTAAAAAAAAACTAACGATCTTGCAATTTCCCCCGCAGTAAGTCGTATTTCATCCAGGAAGAGCTCATGCTTCCTATTTTTACTTAGACCATCTTTGTATTCAACACCATTTTGCTCTGATTATCTCAGGTCCAGTACCCTGATGCACTCTTTAACCCGATCAACTTCCAATTCGGAGTAACTTGTGAAATTAGCAATTAATTATTTTTTCTTGTAGGCAGCATTCTGAAATGTGTCTTGAGCTGGAAGAGTGCGTTAAGCCATTCGTGTCAATGACACAAAATCTTGGCAGTATTGTGAACTTTGAGGGTCTAGTGATAGACTTCAAGAGATCATAGACAGGCTGGTGGAATGGGCGGACACGTAGCAGATGAAACTTAATGCAGAGAAGTGTGAAGAGATTAATTTTGGTTGGAAGAATAAGTCGAGACAATATGAATTAAAAGGTACAATTTTGAAGGGGGTGCAGGAGCAGTGGGATCTGGGTGCATATGTGTATAAGTTATTGAAGGTGACCGGACAGGTTGTTATAGTGGTTAATAAGGAGGAGTGGATCCTAGGTTTAATATACAGAGCACAAAAGCATATAGGGAAACTGTGTAAACCACTGATTCAGCCTCAACTGGAGTATTGTGTCCAATTCTGGACATCGTATTTATGGAAGGATGCGAAATCTTTAAAGAGAGTACAGGAAACATTCATGAAAATGATTCCGGGGATTAGAGACTTTAGTTACCAGGATAGATTAGAGAAACTGGGTTTGTTCACTGTGGAAGAAGAAGGTTGAGAGGAGATTCGATAGAGTTGTTCAAACTCATGAGGATTCTGGACAGAATAGATTAAAAGTGTCCTCAATGGAGGAAGGGTCGAGAGCCAGACTGCTAAAGAAGCAGAGGTGCCATGATGAAAAATGTTTTGAGGCAGCGTGTGAACATGTTCTGGAATGCACTGCCTGAGAGTGGTGACGGCAGATCCAACTGTGGCTTTCAAAAAGGTAATTGGACAATTATCTGAAGAGGAAAAAATGCAGGGCTACAAGGAAAAGGCGGGAGGAGTGGGGCTAGACATGATTGTCCGAATGGCCTCCTTCTGTTCTATAATTATTGTATGATTCTTCTATGAATTGTATGGAGTTTAGTCTCGGGGGAATAGTCCGAACAGAAGCAGTGACATTTCCATTCATTTATTTTGCTGCACCTTGTGTTTAAATTCTAGCTGTTAGCTCTGCTTGTTTACTTGATTCTTTTAAATATGGGTTGATTTAAACTGGCATTAAGTTAATTGGATAAATAGATGGTGCGGCTTTGCCATAAACAGGAGGTGTGAGTGGCTGTTTTCCGATTGGCTGAGTGTTTTACCCTCTGGAAAACCAGTTATTGTGTAAATGAATAAGTATCAGTGTGAAGCAGAGCAGTGAGATCCTTGGGAGTGTGAAGCTGAGCAGTGTGAAGGTTATACTCATCAGGAAGTGCACTTGGACATTTTTCAGTAATAACCTGTGTGAAGTAAGTAACCCGGGTTTGGCTCATCAGAGCCAAGGGAATCAAATGACTACATTTTGAACTGCAGGACAGGGAGTTCTCACAGTGGTTCATTTATATGTCTAACTCTGTTGTGAATTGTCAGTGTATCTAGGGCAGCAACTGTTACGCTAAGAATCAGAAAATGGGGTTTCTGAAGCTACGGATCTCTGTTCAAAGAGGATGAGGAGGTTCTGTAATATGTTCAGAATGTGGTTAGTCAAAGTTAAAGGGTAGCACAGTGGTTAGCACTGCTACCTCACAGCACCAAGGACCCAGGTTCAATTCCACTCTTGGGTGACTGTTTGGAGTTTGCACTTTCTCCCCGTGTCTGCATGGGTTTCTTCCTGGTGCTCCAGTTTCCTCCCACAACTAAAGTTTGTCTCAATTGCAATTGGAAAACTGTGTGAAAGATGTGCAGGTTAGGTGGATTGTCCATGCTAAATTGCCCCAAGTGTCCAATAAAGTTCAGAACAAGAGCAGCTGACTATTCATGGGGACATTTAGTGGGGGTGGGCGGTGTTAAATTCAGAACTCTCGGGTGCAAGTTACCCAAGTTACTGGGGCTGACCATTGGACACTGGGCAGGAATGAGATGTATAATGGTAATGGCTCAGTAACAGTCTATCCTAACACTGTTACACCTGAAGCAAAAATTTGGGAGGTCAGTAGGTGTAAAGAAGATTTTGCAGTGCAGTGCAGATATTGTTTCACAAAGGTTGGGAATCATGTGGGACCTCATAGTCAGCAACATGGAGAGTGTTTCTGGCAGTCATGATGTGTAAGTCCTGAATTGCATATTGTCTATTTATTGTTAGAATGAATGGTATCATGGAGTAGCTGGCAAAAATTCTGAGATGCAAAATGGAAGGGAGAGCATCCGAAAGATAGTCATCATTGGAATTGAGTTGTCTAGAATTGACAGGGTTTGAAAAAGTAGGGAGATGGTGTTTGATAAATCTCAGAACCACAAGCCCGAATGGGATAGTGATAATTGTTTTTTTTTTTAATCCAATGTAATGAATGGGATACATGAATACAAAGTTGGTTATAGGACCATCAGCAAAGATTGTATGTGCCAGCGTGTTTTTTGGAGCAGAGAAGCTTTGCAAATTGTTTACCCCAGAGATCAGTGCTGAGTTCACTTTTGAGCCTGCAACATAAACCTAGAGTACAAGAGTAAATAAATGATACGTTTGTACTAAAGTTTGTCTCAATTGCAATTTGAAAACTGTGTGAAGTTGTGACGCCTCTTGATAGAGAGTTAGTAATTTACAATAGTCGCGACGAGAGTGAGAAATGTTTTCAGTCTTATTGCATGGAATGCTTTGCCACAGGGAGTGGTTGAACCAGAGGCCATTGCATCTCTGATGGATACAAGGGCAAATATTTGCAGCAGCGGAAAATACAGGAATCTGCTGTGGGGAGGATTAGTTTTGGATTTATCCAGCAAAGAGCTAGCTTACGGTATCTCTGATTATCTCCCAGTCGCCTCCATTTCTCAGCTGAATTGCCCTCAGCTTTTGCTGAAACTTTTGACGAGCCATCAGCCTCCTGGCTACTCTGTCTGCACTACCTCTGATGCCTTGGTGAGTAGAGGGTGAGCTGCACTGTGACCACAGCTCTGGACAGTTTAGTCAACTGCCTCTTGACTGGAGATCAAAATTCCATTCTTGTTGATTGCTGCTCAGGGTTGTTTGGACATGTTCAACACCGAGCCTAATCAGCCACATAGTCTGTTTCAGCTTCACTCTACAGTGCTATTTTTGGAAGTGGTATAGTGCATGCTTCCCCCACCCATGTGCAATATTTTACATTCCGCATTGTGAAATGTAAGACCTTGCCCAACTCTGTAATTTCTCAACTACCTCCTTTGATTGCATGGTGTCCCCTAGTTAGGTTTATGTACAAATTTGAGTTTTTGAATCCAAGACATTCATATAAATGAGAGACAGTAAAGTTCCTGAGAGACACTTGTGTAGTTCTCACCCCCACTCCATTTAGCTCTTATCACATTGGTTTGTATCCTTTAACCAATTTCTCATTGTTGTTGAGATTTACCCTGAATCCCGCAGCTTTGAGCTTAATTGCCTTTCAAACGGTGAGTTCACCATGTTACGGAGTTCCCACAACCTACTTCCTGAAAGAACAGAGTTGACCAGGTGGGTTTTTATCCTTCCTGAATTCATGTTGACTACAACTGAACCAAGCACACTGATGAACCATTCCACTATTTTCTCTGAAATTGAAGGACAATTTCTGTTGTGTTACCACTTTTTAAGCATGAGCATCACACTAACTTGTTCCCTGGACAAATAGATTGGAAACATTAGCCCCCAAATCTTCTCTCCTCCAGCTCTAATCTCTTGTCCAATCCCCAGTCTCTTTGTCCCACCATCATGTCTTCAAAGCTTTAAGTGCTCAATACCCTCCCTTAGCCTCGCCACCTCTTTCCTGTTTTAAAACCTAACTCTTAACCAAAATTTTGATTACATGTCCTAGTGTCTCCTTCGAGTCAGTCATTGCAGCCCAGCAGGAATTTCCACCCGTTGAGTCCATGTTCGCACTCTGAAGAGAAATCCAATCCGTCTCAATCCCCGACTGTAATTCCACACCCCTGGTAAAGCCTCTGTATCCACTCAAGGACCTTTTACATCTTCCTGAAGTATACTGACCATAATGGATTGCAATACTACACCTAAACTGAGCTTAAAATAAAAATGCATCTGACTGAGGGCGACATTAGTCTGCTAGTGCTCCTGTGAGGAGGTGAATAGGGCCCATGGAACTGTACCTGTTGAGAGCACCTTCAGGCGAGGAGGGAAGTGGGGGGTCGATGTAACTGCAGTCATTGAGAGTCAGCACCTTCAGGAGAGATGGGGAGTTGGGTCCATGGAACTGCATCCCTGTGAGAGCACATTCAGGAGGGGAGGGCAGTGGGGTCCATAGACCTATATCCCTTTGAGAGTCAGCACCTTCGGGAGAGATGTGTGGGGTCTGTGGAACTGTATCCCAGTAAGAGTCAGCACTACCTTCAGGAGAGGAAGGGACTGGGGTCATTGCAACTGTACCCCAGTGAGAGTAAGCACCTTTGGGAGGGGAGTGGGTTTCATGGAACTGTACCCCAGTGACAGTCAGCGCCATCAGGAAAGATGTGGAGTGGGGTCAGTGGAATTGTACCCCAGTGACAGTTAGCACCTTCAGGCGAGGGGAGTGGGGTCTGTGGAATTGTACCCCAGTGACAGTTAGCACCTTCAGGCGAGGGGAGTGGGGTCTGTGGAATTGTACCCCAGTGACAGTCAGCACCTTCAGGCGAGGGGAGTGGGGTCTGTGGAATTATACCTCAGTGAGAGTCAGCACCTTCAGGCGAGGGGAGTGGGGTCTGTGGAATTATACCTCAGTGAGAGTCAGAACCTTCAGGCGAGGGGAGTGGGGTCTGTGGAATTATACCTCAGTGAGAGTCCGCACCTTCAGGTGAGGGGAGTGGGGTCCATGGAATTGTCCCCAGTGAGAGTCCGCACATGAGGTGAGAGGAGTGGGGTCCATGGAACTGTACCCCAGCACCTTTGGGAGGGCAGTGAGGTCTGTGGAACTGTACCCCAGTGAGGACCAGCACCTTCAGGAGGGGAGTGGGGTCCATGGAATTGTAACCCAGTATTAGTCAGCACCTTCGGGAGAGAAGGCATGTAGGGTCCATAGAACTGTATCTCAATGAGAATTAGCATCTTCATGAGAGATGGGAGTGGGGTCCATGGAACTGTACCCCAGTGAGAGTCAGCACCTTCGGTAGAGGAGTGGGGTCCTGGAACTATCACCTAGTGAGAGTCAACACCCTCCGGAGAGGGGAGTGGGGTCCATGGAACTGCATCCCAGTGAGAGTCAGCACCTTCAGGAGAGATGTGGAATGGGGTCCATGGAACTGTATGCCAGTGAGTGCACCTTCAGGAGAGGGGCGTGGGGTCCATGGAACTGCACCCCAGTGAGAGTCAGCACCTTCAGGAGAGATGTGGAATGGGGTCCATGGAACTGTATGCCAGTGAGAGCACCTTCAGGAAAGCGGCGTGGGGTCCATGGAACTGCACCCCAGTGAGAGTCAGCACCTTCAGGAGAGATGTGGAATGGGGTCCATGGAACTGTATGCCAGTGAGTGCACCTTCAGGAGAGGGGCGTGGGGTCCATGGAACTGCATCCCAGTGAGAGTCAGCACCTTCAGGAGAGATGTGGATTGGGGTCCATTGAACTGTATGCCAGTGAGAGCACCTTCAGGAGAGGGGCGTGGGGTCCATGGAACTGCACCCCTGTGAGAGTCAGCACCTTCAGGAGAGATGTGCGTTAGGGTATGTGGAATTGTATCCCAATGAGAGTCACCACCTTGAGGAGAGATGGGGAGTGGGGTCTGGGGAACTGTATCTCAGTGAGAGACAGCACCTTAAGGAGAGGAGGGGAATGAGGTCCATGGAATTGTACACCAATGAGAGTCAGCACCTTTGGGGGGGGAGTGGAGTCCATGGAATTATATTGCAGTGAGAATCAGCACCTTCAGTCTAGTGGAGTGGGATCCGATGAACTGTACCCCAGTGAGAGTCTGCACCTTCAGGAGGGGAGTAGGGCTAATGGAACTGTATCCTAGTGAATATCAGCACCTTCAGTCTGGGCGAGTGGGGGTCCATGGAACTGTACCCAGTGAGAGTCCGCATCTTCTGGGAGGGGAGTGGGCTCCATGGGTACCCCTGTGAGCGTCAGCATCACCTTCAGGAGAGAAGGGTCCATGGACCTGTATCCCAATGAAAGTCAGCACCTTCAGGATGTGGGGAGGGCAGGTGGGTGGGGAGGGCAGGGGGGTGGGAGAATGGGGTCTACAGACCTGTACTCCAGTGAGAATCAGCACATTCAGGAGAGAGCGGAAGTGGGGTGTATGGAGCTGTACCCCAATGATCGTCCGCACCTTCAGGAGAGGGGGGGAGGTTGGAGTGGGGCCCATGGAACTGTATCCCAGTGAGAGTCAGCACCTTCAGTCTGGGGGACTGGGGTCCATCGAGCAGTACCCCAGTGAGAGTCAGCACCTCCAGGAAAGAAGGGGAGTGGAGGCCATAGAACTGAACCCCAGTGAGAGTCAGCACCTTTGGGAGGGGGGGTGGGACCCATGGAACTGTTTCCCAGTGAATGTCAGCACCTTCAGGAGAGGAGGGGAGTAGGGTCCATGGAACTGAACCCCAGTGAGAGTCAGCATCTTCAGGTGGGGAGGAGAATACTCTAAGAGAATATATATATATAGAACCTGATTCTGTGCTGGTGACAATATACCTGCACCAAGCAATATATTTACGCTCTCTCCTCGGAATATCTGAGAAAGCAGGATGCTGGCTCTGCTATCGCTAACTTGCATCTGGTGATTCTATTCCTGGAAACAAGTTAATCAATGATAGAGAAAGCACACGACCTGAAAGTCTAGTTTCCATAATTCATGGAATTGAAATCGATAGTGTGACACTAACTGATATTACTTCTTTGTACAGCAGTTTCTGAGGCCATGATTTACTGAGACTATTCCGTCTAATGTTTATGCAGCAAGTGCATGTCTCCCTCTAGTGGATTTCTTTTTTTTTGATATTTTAGTGGAAATGCATTCATGAGCCCATTGTTTTATTAATACTTTACAAAGAACAAGCTTATCAACAGCAGTTGCACAATGCTGGAAAAGAAATGAAATGGGATAGCTTTAGGTAACAACATTACACGAAAATAATGCTGACCAATAAATAAGCAGCCAATTATCTCATTGTAACAGGGAGGAAAGATCCATTGCAGAAAAAAATCTGTTCACATTTCTTCGAAAGAAATCATAACTTGATCGTACATTGGTTCTAAAAACTCCAGTGACCTGCGTCCAGATGTTCAGTAAAACAAAAGAATAGGTTAGTAATGACCATGATCATCGGAACAGTTACATCAGTTTGAGTCCCGAGATGAATATTCTTTCCAAAGTGTCCTTTTTGAGGCTGCAGCGCCGGGATGGGATTCCATTCCTCTTTTCGCAAGGCAGCAAACCAGTAGATGAGACTGGCGATGCCAAGGTTGACAGTGCCAAGAACTGTGGGTAATATAGAACCTCCAGGTACTGCGAGACAAGCATGTAGAATAGCACGGACATAGTAATTCCGTGTTAAAGGTACATACAATTTCACAACAGTTGCCAGAAAGCGCTGGCCCGGTCTTTCCATAGTTGTTCCCTTTTCCTCTTCCCTGCAGGATATTCCAATAAAATTACAAAAGCTCCAATGGAAATACCATAAGCAGCAAATTCCCAAGATTTGAATTAATGTACCCAATCCACTCCAACTACGCCTCCAATAAGCAAAATGAGTCCAAATTGTCCACTCAATCTGCCCCATGGTGCACACACTGGATACACTCCACAAGTACTCTCACTCTCGGATAACTTCCTCCAGTGGATTTCTCCAACCACAGGAAAATCCTGAATGTTCTTTTCACCAATGTAGCTCGAATCTTTTGAATGGGACTTGAACACTCAATCTTCTGAGTCCGAGGTGTCAGTGCGACCCACTGAATCACGGCGGACAGCTTATGAAGCGTGATCTCTTCCGGAGGTCCACAGCATCACAGATGTCAGTATTCAGCCAATTTGATTCACTGCATGTGACATCAAGAAGTGGCTGAAGTCATACCTGGCACAAAAGGAGATGGTTGTGGTGGTTGAAGGTCAATCATCTCAGTTCCAGGACATCACTGCAGGAGTTCCTCAGAGTAGTATCCTAAGCCCAAACATCTTCAGCTGCTTCATCAATGTCCTTCCTAGGGCAACACGGTGGTGCAGTGGTTAGCACTACTGCCTCACGGCACCGAGGTCCCAGGTTTGATCCCGGCCCTGGGTCACTCTGTGTGGAATTTGCACATTCTCCCCGTATTTGCGTGGGTTTCACCCCCATAACCAAAAAAGATGTACAGGGTAGGTGGATTGGCCACGCTAAATTGCCCCTTTATTAGAAAAAATTAATTGGGTACCCTAAATTATTCTTTTAAATCAAAAAAAAAATCAATGACCTTCAATCATAAGGTCAGAACAAAGAACAAGTAACAAAGAACAGCACAGGAACAGGCCCTTCGGCCCTCCCAGCCCGTGCTGACCATGCTGCCCATCGGAACTAAAATCTTCTACACTTCCGAGGTCCGTATCCCTCTATTCCCATCCTATTCATGTATTTGTCAAGATGCCCCTTAAACGTCACTATCGTCCCTGCTTCCACCACCTCCTCCGGCAGCAAGTTCCAGGCACCCACTACCCTCTGCGTAAAAAAAAAAAACTTGCCACGTACATCTCCTCTAAACCTTGCCCCTCGCACCTTAAACCTATGCCCCCTCGTAATTACCCCTCTACCCTGGGAAAAGGTCTCTTACTATCCACTCTGTCTATGCCCCTCATAATTTTGTAGACCTCTATCAGGTCGCCCCTCAACCTCCGTCATTCCAGTGAGAACAAACCTCTCCTCATAGCTATTGCCCTCCATACCAGGCAACATCCTGGTAAATCTCTTCTGCACCCTCTCTAAAGCCTCCACATCCTTCTGGTAGTGTGGCGACCAGAATTGAACAGTATACTCCAAGTGTGGCCTAACTAAGGTTCTATCCAGCTGCAACATGACTTGCCAATTTTTATATTCAGTGCTCCGGCCAATGAAGGCAAACATGCCGTATGCCTTCTTGACAACCTTCTCCGCCTGTGTTGCCCCTTTCAGTGACCTGTGGACCTGTACATCAAGATCTCTCTGACTGTCAATACTCTTTTTTAAAAAAATATGTTTATTCAAATTTTTCCAACAAAATTTTTTTCACAAACAAGCCCCCCCCCCATAGCAAAAAGAAGAAAGAACACAAACACCACAATCAATAATAATAAACTACTTATACATTGGGTTTCTCCCGCATATATTAACCCCCCCCCCCGCCATATGACATTTCAGGAGTACCCTTGGGGAACCCCCCACCCGCCCAAATACCCCCCCGAAAGAGACACCCCCCCCCCCCCTCTCTTTCTCTCTCTTTCCCCCCCCGGGTTGCTGCTGCTGCTGACCTCCTCCTAATGCTCCGCAAGATAGTCTAGGAACGGTTGCCACCGCCTGAAGAACCCCTGCACAGACCCTCGTAAGGCAAACTTTATCCTCTCCAGCTTAATGAACTCTGCCATGTCATTTATCCAGGCTTCCACACTGGGAGGGCTTCGCGCCCTTCCATAATAACAAGATCCTCCGCCGGGCTACCAGGGACGCAAAGGCCAGGATACCGGCCTCTTTCACCTCCTGCACTCCCGGCTCATCCGTTACCCCAAATAATGCCAACCCCCAACTCTGCTTGACCTGGACTTTCACCACCTTGGACATAGTCCTCGCAAGACCCCTCCAAAGCCCCTCCAGTGACGGGCACGACCAGAACATGTGGACGTGATTTGCCGGACTCCCCGAGCACCTCCCGCACCTGTCCTCCACCCCAAAGAACCTACTCATCCTCGCCCCTGTCATATGCGCTCTGTGAACAACCTTGAATTGTATTAGGCTGAGCCTGGCGCAAGAGGAGGAAGAATTAACCCGACTCAGGGCATCAGCCACAGACCCTCATCAATCTCCTCCCCAAGCTCCTCCTCCCACTTGCCCTTTAGCTCCTCTACCGAAACCACCTCCTCTTCTGGTTAATTAATAGAAAGCAAAGAGTGGGGATTAATGGGTGTTTTTCTGGTTGGCAATCAGTAGCTAGTGGTGTTCCTCAGGGATCAGTATTGGGCCCACAACTGTTCACAATTTACATAGATGATTTGGAGTTGGGGACCAAGGGCAATGTGTCCAAGTTTGCAGACGACACTAAGATAAGTGGTAAAGCAAAAAGTGCAGAGGATACTGGAAGTCTGCAGAGGGATTTGGATAGGCTAAGTGAATGGGCTAGGGTCTGGCAGATGGAATACAATGTTGACAAATGTGAGGTTATCCATTTTGGTAGGAATAACAGCAAAAGGGATTATTATTTAAATGATAAAATATTAAAACATGCTGCTGTGCAGAGAGACCTGGGTGTGCTCGTGCATGAGTCGCAAAAAGTTGGTTCACAGGTGCAACAGGTGATTAAGAAGGCAAATGGAATTTTGTCCTTCATTGCTAGAGGGATGGAGTTTAAGACTCGGGAGGTTATGCTGCAATTGTACAAGGTGTTAGTGAGGCCACACCTGGAGTATTGTGTTCAGTTTTGGTCTCCTTACTTGAGAAAGGACGTACTGGCGCTGGAGGGTGTGCAGAGGAGGTTCACTAGGTTAATCCCAGAGCTGAAGGGGTTGGATTACGAGGAGAGGTTGAGTAGACTGGGACTGTACTCATTGGAATTTAGAAGGATGAGGGGGGATCTTATAGAAACATATAAGATTATGAAGGGAATAGATAGGATAGATGTGGGCAGGTTATTTCCACTGGCGGGTGAAAGCAGAACTAGGGGGCATAGCCTCAAAATGAGGGGAAGTAGATTTAGACTGAGTTTAGGAGGAACATCTTCACCCAAAGGGTTGTGAATCTATGGAATTCCTTGCTCAGTGAAGCAGTAGAGGCTCCTTCATTAAATGTTTTTAAGATAAAGATAGTTTTTTGAAGAATAAAGGGATTAAGGGTTATGGTGTTCGGGCCGGAAAGTGGAGCTGAGTCCACAAAAGATCAGCCATGATCTAATTGAATGGTGGAGCAGGTTCGAGGGGCCAGATGGCCTACTCCTGCTCCTAGTTCTTATGTTCTTTCATCTCTTGATAGATCGCCAAAACCTTGCCTTCTCCGACCCATACACCCGAAATCACCCTGTCCTGAATCCCCTGTGCCGGGAGCAATGGGAATTCCCTCACCTGCCGCCTCACAAACGCCCTCACTTGCATATACCTGAACGCATTTCCCGGAGGTAACCCAAACTTCTCCTCCAGCGCCCCTAGGCTCGCAAACATCCCATCTATAAACAGGTCCCCAATTCTTCTGATCCCTGCCCGATGCCAGCTCTGAAACCCCCCATCCATCCTTCCCGGGACGAACCGATGGTTCTCCCGAATCGGGGACCAAACCGAGGCTCCCATCTCGCCCCTATGTCGTCTCCACTGCCCCCAGATCTTCAACGTTGCCGCCATCACCGGACTCGTGGTGTACCTTGTTGGCGAGAGCGGCAGCGGTGCCGTCACCAGCGCCCTCAGGCTCGTGCCCCTGCAGGACGCCATCTCCAACCTCTTCGACGCTGCCCCCTCTCCCTCTATTACCCACTAACGGATCATCGCCACGTTGGCTGCCCAATAGTAGCCGCACAGATTCGGCAGCGCCAGCCCTCCCCTGTCCCTGCTACGCTCCAGAAACACCCTCTTTACCCTTGGGGTCTTATTTGCCCACACAAAACCCATGATGCTCCTACCTACCTGTTTAAAAAAGGCCTTGGTAATCACAATGGGAAGGCACTGGAACACAAAGAGAAACCTCGGGAGGACCATCATTTTAACCGACTGTACCCTGCCCGCTAGCGAGAGTGGCAGCACATCCCATCTTTTGAAATCCTCCTCCATCTGCTCCACCAACCCCGTCAAATTGAGCCTGTGCAGGGCCCCCCAGCTCCCAGCCATCTGGATCCCCAAGTACCGAAAGTTCCTTTCCGCCCTCTTCAATGGTATGTCGTCTATCCCCCTTCCCTGGTCCCCTGGATGCACCACAAAGAGCTCACTTTTCCCTACGTTGAGCTTATAGCCCGAGAAGTCCCCAAACTCCCTTAGGATCCGCATGACCTCCACCATCCCCTCCACTGGATCTGCCACATACAGCAACAGGTCGTCCACATACAGCGACACCCGATGTTCCTCTCCCCCTCGGACCAACCCCCTCCATTGCCTGGACTCCCTTAGTGCCATGGCCAAAGGCTCAATTGCCAATGCAAACAACAAGGGGGACAGGGGACACCCCTGCCTCGTCCCTCGGTACCGCCGAAAGTGCTCCGACCTCCGCTGATTCGTAGCCACACTCGCCACCAGGGCTCTATATAGGAGCCTGACCCAACTGATAAACCCCTCCCCGAACCCAAACCTCCGCAACACTTCCCAAAGATACTCACACTCCACCCGGTCGAAGGCCTTCTCTGCGTCCATAGCTGCCACTACCTCCGCCTCTCCCTCCACCGATGGCATCATAATCACGTTGAGGAGCCTCCGCACATTAGTGTTTAGCTGCCTGCCCTTTACAAATCCCGTCTGGTCCTCATGAATCACCCCAGGGACACAGTCCTCAATTCTCTTGGCCAGCACTTTTGCCAGCAGCTTAGCATCCACATTGAGGAGCGAGATCAGTCTATACGACCCACATTGCAGCGGGTCCTTGTCCTGCTTCAGAATCAGGGAGATCAGCGCCCCGGACATTGTCGGGGGCAGGGTCCCCCTCTCCCTTGCCTCATTGAAAGTTCTCACTAACAACGGGCCTAGCAGGTCCACATATTTCCAATAAAACTCGACCGGGAACCCATCTGGCCCCAGGGCCTTCCCCATCTGCCTGTTCCCCAATCCTTTAACCAGCTCCTCCAACCCAATTGGCGCCTCTAAACCAGCCACCTCCTGCTCCTCCACCATTGGGAACCTCTGATGTGGAGATGCCGGCGTTGGACTGGGGTGAGCACAGTACGAAGTCTTACAACACCAGGTTAAAGTCCAACAGGTTTGTTTCGATGTCACTAGCTTACGGAGCGCTGCTCCTTCCTCAGGTGAATGAAGAGGTATGTTCCAAAAACAAATATATAGACAAATTCAAAGCTGCCAGGCAATGCTTGGAATGCGAGCATTAGCAGGTGATTAAATCTTTACAGATCCAGGGTCCCGGTTGAGGCCGCATTCATGTGTGCGGAACTTGGCTATAAGTTTCTGCTCGGCGATTCTGCGTTGTCGCGCGTCCTGAAGGCCGCCTTGGAGAACGCTTACCCGGAGATCAGAGGCTGAATGCCCTTGATTGCTGAAGTGTTCCCCGACTGGAAGGGAACATTCCTGCCTGGTGATTGTCGCGCAATGTCCGTTCATTCGTTGTCGCAGCGTCTGCATGGTCTCGCCAATGTACCACGCTTCAGGACATCCTTTCCTGCAGCGTATGCGTATGAGGTAGACAACGTTGGCCGAGTCGCACGAGTATGTACTGCGTACCTGGTGGGTGGTGTTCTCACGTGTAATGGTAGTATCCATGTCAATGATCTGGCATGTCTTGCAGAGATTGCCATGGCAGGGTTGTGTGGTGTCACCTTCAGGACGCGCGACAACGCAGAATCGCCGAGCAGAAACTTATAGCCAAGTTCCGCACACATGAGTGCGGCCTCAACCGGGACCTGGGATTCATGTCGCATTACATTCATCCCCCACCATCTGACCTGCGAAATCCTACCAACTGTCCTGGCTTGACACAATTCACACCTCTTTAACCTGAGGTTACCACATCTCTGGATCTGTAAAGATTTAATCACCTGCTAATGCTCGCCTGTTGGGAACCTCAGTTGATCCAAAAATCGTCGCATCCCCTCTTCCCCTGCTGGGGGCTCAGATCTGTACAGCTCCTCATAGAAGTCCTTAAATACCTCATTTACTCTCACCGCACTCCACACCGTATTCCCCCTGCTATCCTTAACTCCACCTATCTCCCTCGCTGCCACCCTCTTACGGAGCTGGTGTGCCAGCATCCGGCTCACCTTCTCCCCATACTCGTACGTCACCCCCCCTGTGCTTTCCTCCACTATGCCTCTGCTTTCCCTGTGGTCAACAGGTCAAACTCCGTCTGGAGGCTTCGCCGCTCCCTAAGTAGTCCCTCCTCAGGGGCCTCTGCATATCTCCTGTCCACCCTTAAGATCTCCCCCACCAACCTCTCCCTCTCCCTGCCCTCTCTCTTCTCCCTGTGGGCCCTAATGGAGATTAACTCTCACCTGACCACCGCCTTCAACGCCTCCCAGACTACCCCCACCTACACCTCTCCGTTGTCATTGGCCTCCAAATATCTCTCAATGCACCCCCGCACCCTCCTCATCTGCCAGTAATCCCACATCAAGACGCCACAGTGGGCTCTGGTCCCTCTCCTAACTCCAGCTCCACCCAGTGCGGGGCGTGGTCTGAGATGGCTATGGCCGAATACTCCGTTCCTTCCACTTTCGGGATTAGCGCCCTACTCAAAACAAAAAAAATCTATCCGGGAGTAGGCTCTATGTACATGGGAAAAGAATGAGAATCCCCTGGCCAGGGGCCTAGCAAACCTCCATGGATCCACTCCCCCCCCATCTGGTCCATAAACCCTCTAAGCACCTTGTCCGCAGCCGGCCTCTTCCCCGTCTTGGATCTGGAGCGATCTAATGCTGGATCCAGCACCGTGTTGAAACCCCCCCCATTATTAAGCTTCCTGCCTCCAGGTCCGGAATGCGACCCAGCATGCGCTTCATAAATCCGGCACCATCCCAGTTCGGGGCGTATACGTTTACCAGTACCACCCACACCCCCTGCAAACTACCGCTCACCATCACGTATCGGCCCCCATTATCCACGACAATATTCCTGGCCTCAAACGACACCTGCTTCTCCACCAGCATTGCAACCCCTCTGTTCTTCGCATCCAGCCCCGAAAGGAATACCTGTCCTACCCATCCCTTTCTCAACCTGACCTTGTCTGCCACCTTCAAATGTGTCTCCTGAAGCATGACCACGTCTGTCTTCAGTCCCTTAAAGTGCGCAAACACTCGGGCGTCTTAACCGGCCAATTCAGGCCCCTCACATTCCAAGTTATCAGCCGGATTGGGGGACTTCTCCCCATTGGCCAATGCAGCAGCAACCCTATACCCCCCCCTCCCCTCGCTAGATCCATATCTAGCTCTTTTGCTCCCCCCATAACACTCCCGTAAGTCAGCTGACTCCTGCTGACCCCGGCCTCTCCCGCCTTCCCATCGACCCCCCCAGTGTGGGAATCCCCCCCCCCCCCCTCCCTAGCAGTCAGTGTGCGCTCCTCCGACCCCCACCGCCGTCCTTCCCTAGCACGGGAAAAAGCCCGCGCTTTCCTGAGCCGCCCCGCCCCCTGTGGCGCAGCTCCTTTTGCGGCCTTATCTCAATTCCCCCATCCCCGGGCCTCTCCTCCCTCCAACACCGGCGCCCACACTCTCCCACAGTCTCCCCATCAAATCCCTTCATCCATCCCCATCCAGCACCCAACCAAGGGAACATTCCCTACATGTATTAAAACCATATATACAGCAGACATCCCCCCCACAACCACAGACCCTCAATTTGAGTCCAACTTTTCAGTCTGTATAAAGCTCTAAGCCTCCTCAGGCGTTTCGAAATAGTGGTGCCGATCTTGGAATGTGACCCACAATCGCGCTGGCTGCAGCATACCGAACTTCACCCCCTTCTGATGGAGCACCGCCTTGGCCCGATTAAAGCCAGCTCTCTTCTTGGCCACCTCTGCACTCCAGTCCTGGTAGATTCGGATCTCCGTGTTCTCCCACCTGCTGCTCTGCTCTTTCTTGGCCCATCTCAGGACACACTCTCTATCCATAAAGCGGTGAAACCGCACCACTACAGCCCTTGGCGGCTCGTTGGCCTTCGGTCTCCTTACCAGGACCCGATGAGCCCCATCTAGCTCCAGGGGCCTCGGGAAAGCTCCCGCGCCCATCAGCGAATTGAGCATCGTGCTCACATATGCCCCGGTATCGGGCCCCTCAACTCCTTCAGGGAGACCCAGAATCTGCAGATTCTTCCTCCTCGACCTATTCTCCAGATCCTCAAATCTTTCCGCCCACCTCTTATGCAGCGCCTCGTGCGTCTCCACCTTCACCGCCAGGCCCAAGATCTCATCCTCGTTCTCCGAGGCTTTCTGCCGCACCTACCGGATCGCTGCCCCTTGGCCCTCTGGGTCTCCACTAGCTTCTCAATCGCCACCTTCATTGGCGCCAGCATTTCTGTCTTCAGCTCCTCAAAGCAGCGTTTAAGAAACTCCTGCTGCTCCTGCGACCACTGCGCCCATGCTGCTTGGTCTTCACCCGCCGCCATCTTGCTTTTTCTCCCTCTCATTTTTCGCTGCTCCAAGATCTCTTTTTTCACCGCTCCACTCCTGGTCCAATCCATATACTGTCGGGGAGACCTTGCTGTCACCTTCCCACACTGGAAGCCGTCGAACAAGTGCCGTTGGGGCCCCTCTAGAGAGTCCTAAAGTCCGTTCCCGGCGGGAGCTGCTGAACGTGCGACCTATTCAGGCATGGCCGCAACTGGAAGTCCGACTGTCAGTACTCTTGAGGGTTCTACCATTCACTCTATATTCCCTACCTATAATTTGATCTTCCAAAATGCTTTCCCTCACATTTGTCCAGATTAAACTCCATCTGCCATCTCGCTGCCCAAGTCTCCAAACGATCTAAATCCTGCTGTATCCTCTGACAGCCGTTGTCGCTATCTGCAATTCCACCAACCTTTGTGTCGTCCGCAAACTTACTAATCAGTGCAGAAGGAGGCCATTCGGCCCATCGAATCCGCACAGGCTCTTGGAAAGAGCACCCCACCCAAGGTCAGCACCTCCACCCCATCCCCATAACCCAGTAACCCCACCCAACACCAAGGGCAATTTTGGACACTAAGGGCAATTTATCATGGCCAGTCCACCTAACCTGCACATCTTTGGACTGTAGGAGGAAACTGGAGCACCCGGAGGAAACCCACGCACACACTGGGAGGATGTGCAGACTCCGCACAGACAGTGACCCAAGCCGGAATCGAACCTGGGACCCTGGAGCTGTGAAACAATTGTGCTATCCACAATGCTACCGTGCTGCCCATTTATATATACTACGAACAGCAAGGGTCCCAGCACTGATCCCTGCGGAACACCACTAGTCACAGCCCTCCAATCAGAAAATCATCCTTCCATTGCTACTCTCTGCCTTCTATGACCTAGCCAGTTCTGTATCCACCTTGCCAGCTCACCTCTGATCCTGTGTGACTTCACCTTTTGTACCAGTCTGCCATGAGGGACCTTGTCAAAGGCCTTACTGAAGTCCATATAGACAACATTCACTGCCCTGCCTGCATCAGTCATCTTTGTGACCTCCTCGAAAAACTCTTATCAAGTTAGTGAGACACGTCCTCCCCTTCACAAAACCGTGCTGCCTCTCGCCACTGTGACCATTTGTTTCCAAATGGGAGTAGATCCTGTCTCGAAGAATTCTCTCCAGTAATTTCCTTACCACTGACGTAAGGCTCACCAGACTGTAGTTCCCTGGATTATCCTTGCTACTCTTCTTAAACAAAGGAACAACATTGGCTAAACTGCAGTCCTCCGGAAGACAGTGAGGATCCAAAGATTTCTGTCAAGGCCTCAGCATTTTCCTCTCTTGCCTCCTTCAGTATTCTGGGGTAGATCCCATCAGGCCCTGGGGATTTATCCACCTTAATATTTTTCAAGACACCCAACACCTCGTCTTTTTGGATCTCAATGTGACCCAGGCTATCTACACACCCTTTTCCAGACTCGACAAAGAACAACAAAGAACAAAGAAATGTACAGCACAGGAACAGGCCCTTCGGCCCTCCAAGCCCGTGCCGACCATACTGCCCGACTAAACTACAATCTTCTACACTTCCTGGGTCCGTATCCTTCTATTCCCATCCTATTCATATATTTGTCAAGATGCCCCTTAAATGTCCCTATCGTCCCTGCTTCCACTACCTCCTCCGGTAGTGAGTTCCAGGCACCCACTACCCTCTGCGTAAAAAACTTGCCTCGTACATCTACTCTAAACCTTGCCCCTCTCACCTTAAACCTATGCCCCCTAGTAATTGACCCCTCTACCCTGGGGAAAAGCCTCTGACTATCCACTCTGTCTATGCCCCTCATAATTTTGTATACCTCTATCAGGTCGCCCCTCAACCTCCTTCGTTCCAGTGAGAACAAACCGAGTTTATTCAATCGCTCCTCATAGCTTATGCCCTCCATACCAGGCAACATTCTGGTAAATCTCTTCTGCACCCTCTCTAAAGCCTCCACATCCTTCTGGTAGTGTGGCGACCAGAATTGAACACTATACTCCAAGTGTGGCCTAACTAAGGTTCTATACAGCTGCAACATGACTTGCCAATTCTTATACTCAATGCCCCGGCCAATGAAGGCAAGCATGCCGTATGCCTTCTTGACTACCTTCTCCACCTGTGTTGCCCCTTTCAATGACCTGTGGACCTGTACTCCTAGATCTCTTTGACTTTCAATACTCTTGAGGGTTCTACCATTCACTGTATATTCCCTACCTGCATTAGCCCTTCCAAAATGCATTACCTCACATTTGTCCGGATTAAACTCCATCTGCCATCTCTCCGCCCAAGTCTCCAGACAATCTAAATCCTGCTGTATCCTCTGACAGTCCTCATCGCTATCCGCAATTCCACCAACCTTTGTGTCGTCTGCAAACTTACTAATCAGACCAGTTACATTTTCCTCCAAATCATTTATATATACTACAAACAGCAAAGGTCCCAACACTGATCCCTGTGGAACACCACTGGTCACAGCCCTCCAATTAGAAAAGCATCCCTCCATTGCTACCCTCTGCCTTCTATGGCCTAGCCAGTTCTGTATCCACCTTGCCAGTTCACCCCTGATCCCGTGTGACTTCACCTTTTGTACTAGTCTACCATGAGGGACCTTGTCAAAGGCCTTACTGAAGTCCATATAGACAACATCTACTGCCCTACCTGCATCAATCATCTTAGTGACCTCCTCGAAAAACTCTATCAAGTTAGTGAGACACGACCTCCCCTTCACAAAACCGTGCTGCCTCTCACTAATACGTCCATTTGCTTCCAAATGGGAGTAGATCCTGTCTCGAAGAATTCTCTCCAGTAATTTCCCTACCACTGAAGTAAGGCTCACCGGCCTGTAGTTCCCGGGATTATCCTTGCTACCCTTCTTAAACAGAGGAACCACATTGGCTATTCTCCAGTCCTCCGGGACATCCCCTGAAGACAGCGAGGATCCAAAGATTTCTGTCAAGGCCTCAGCAATTTCCTCTCCAGCCTCCTTCAGTATTCTGGGGTCGATCCCATCAGGCCCTGGGGACTTATCTACCTTAATATTTTTTAAGACACCCAACACCTCGTCTTTTTGGATCACAATGTGACCCAGGCTATCTACACCCCCTTCTCCAGACTCAACATCTACCAATTCCTTCTCTTTGGTGAATACTGATGCAAAGTATTCATTTAGTACCTCGCCCATTTCCTCTGGCTCCACACATAGATTCCCTTGCCTATCCTTCAGTGGGCCAACCCTTTCCCTGGCTACCCTCTTGCTTTTTATGTACGTGTAAAAAGCCTTGGGATTTTCCTTAACCCTATTTGCCAATGACTTTTCATGACCCCTTCTAGCCCTCCTGACTCCTTGCTTAAGTTCCTTCCTACTTTCCTTATATGCCACACAGGCTTCGTCTGTTCCCAGCCTTTTAGCCCTGACAAATGCCTCCTTTTCCTTTTTGACGAGGCCTACAATATCACTCGTCATCCAAGGTTCCCGAAAATTGCCGTATTTATCTTTCTTCCTCACAGGAACATGCCTGTCCTGTATTCCTTTCAACTGACACTTGAAAGCCTCCCACATGTCAGATGTTGATTTGCCCTCAAACATCCGCCCCCAATCTATGTTCTTCAGTTCCCGCCTAATATTGTTATAATTAGCCTTCCCCCAATTTAGCACATTCATCCTCGGACCACTCTTATCCTTGTCCACCAGTACTTTAAAACTTACTGAATTGTGGTCATTGTTACCGAAATGCTCCCCTACTGAAACATCTACCACCTGGCCGGGCTCACTCCCCAATACCAGGTCCAGTACCGCCCCTTCCCTAGTTGGACTGTTTACATATTGTTTTAAGAAGCCCTCCTGGATGCTCCTTACAAACTCCGCCCCATCTAAGCCCCTGGCACTAAGTGAGTCCCAGTCAATATTGGGGAAGTTGAAGTCTCCCATCACCACAACCCTGTTGTGGTGATGGGAGACATCTACCAATTCCTTCTCTTTGGTGAATACTGATGCAAAGTATTCATTTAGTACCTCACCCATTTCCTCTGGCTCCACACATAGATTCCCTCCCCTGTCCTTCAGTGGGCCAACCCTTTTCCTGGCTATCCTCTTGCTTTTTATGTACGTGGAAGGGAGATGACTGCACAATGTTCAGCACCATTTGCGACTCCTCAAATACTGAAGCTGTTCATGTCCAAATGCAACAAGGCTTGGACTGACTAGTAGCAAATAACATTTACGCCACACAAGTGCCAGGCAATGACAATCTCTAACGAGAGGATCCAACCATTGTCCGTTGACAATCAATTGCATACCATTGCTGAACCCCCCACTATCAGCATCTTATACTGTGGGTATAAGACCAAGTCGAGGGCTAGGAATCCTGCAGCAAGTGACTCACTTCCTGACTCCCCGAAGCCAGTCATCCATTTACAAGGCATAAGTCAGGAGTGTCATGGAATACTCGCCACGATGAGTGCAGTTCCAACAACATTCAAGAAGCTCTGCACCATCCAGGACAAAGCAGCCGGCTTTATTGGCGGCACAGTAGGTAGAACATAGAACATAAAACATACAGTGCAGAAGGAGGCCATTCGGCCCATCGAGTCTGCACCAATCCACTTAAGCCCTCACTTCCAACCTATCCCCGTAACCCAATAACCCCTCCTAACCTTCTTTTGGTCGTTAAGGGCAATTTATCATAACCAATCCACCTAACCTGCACGTCTTTGGACTGTGGGAGGAAACCGGAGCATCCGGAAGAAACCCACGCAGACACGGAGAGAGCGTGCAGACTCCGCACAGACAGTGACCCTGCAGGGAATCGAACCTGGGACCATGGCGCTGTGAAGCCACATTGTTATCTACTTGTGCTACCGTGCTGCCCTTTTTTTTTCTTCACTGGAAGTGTTACTTGGCTATGCACGGTACAGTCAAGAAAAATGAGTTTAAATCTCCCAGAATCCTCTTCTGGATGATCTTTTTCCCGTTCATCACTGGAGGGTTTCTTGGGCAACCCACAATAAAGTCAAGGTGACTGAGTTGACTTCTCCAAAAATTCTCTTCTGCCGCCTCTACTGGAGGTTAGCACTGCTGCCTCAGCGCCAGGGACCCAAGTTCAGTTTCGGACTTGGGTGACTATATCTGTGTGGAGTTTATATGTTCTCAGTGTCTGCGTGGGTTTCTTCTGGGTACTCTGGTTTCTTCCCACAATCCAAACATGGGCCGGTTAGATGGATTGGCTGTGCTTAATTGCCCCTTAGTGTCCAAATGTTAGATGGGGTTACAATGTTACCTGGATAGGGTGGGAGAGTGGGCCTAGTAGGGTGCTCTTTCAGAGTGTTGGTGCAGATTCAATGGGCCAAATAGTCTCCTGCAATGTAGGCATTCTATGGAACCGCTGCATGAATTCGACAAAACCTTCCAATCTCATAAACACTACCATCTAGAAGGACAAGGGCAGCAGATACCTGAGAACACCACTACTTGGAAATTCCCCTTCAACTCACTCACCATCCTTACTTGGAAATGTATCACCATTCCTTCATTGTGTCACTGGGTCAAAATCCTGGAATTTCCTCCCTAACTGCAGTGTGTGTGTACCTGCACCACATTTACTGCAGCAGTTCAAGGCAGCTCACCACCGTCTCAAGGGCAATTAAGGATGGGTAATAAATGGCAGCAACGTCCACATCCCATAAATGAATTTTTAAAAACCCATTGTTGTAAACTATCATGAGCTTCAAATGATCACTGCAGTTTTTAATTTTAATCTTTATTGTCACAAGTAGGCTTACATTAACATTGCAATGAAGTTACTGGGAAAAGTCCCTAGTCGCCACATTCCAGCGCCTGTTCGGGTAACAGAGGGAGAATTCAGAATGTCCAAATGACCTAACAGCACATCTTTCAGGACTTGTGGGAGGAAACTGCAGCACCCGGAGGAAACCCACGCAGACACAGGGAGAACGTACAGACTCCACACAGACAGTTACCCAAGCAGGGAATCAAACCTGGGACCTTGGAGCTGTGAAGCAACAGTGCTAATCACTGTGTTACTGTGCTGCCCCACAGTTCCAACAGCAGCTCATTATACTGGGCAGAAACCACCTCCATCTTGAATGATTGACATTCAGTGGTAGGGTCAGCTGGTACAACTGCCTGATTCAATGTAAACCCACTTCTTTTTGAGTTTGGAAGTGGAAGGGTGTGTGCTTTGATGGTCACGTGTTTTAAATTCATTGAAGAGTGCAGGAGAACATGCCAGGAGCAGATCCATGCATACCTAAAAAGGTGGTGTTTATTTAGTGAAACTACTAAACAGGGGCTACTTGTGTGCCAAACAGCACAAGCAGAGCTTAGAGATCCCACAACCAATCAATCACATCTAAGCTCTCTGGTCCTGCCACATCCAGCAGTGAATGGTGGTGGACATTTAAACAACTCACGGGAGGAAGATACTCCACAAATATCCCCATCTTTAATGATGGAGGAGCCCAATGCACCAGTCCAAAGTAAATGCTGAAACATTTGCATCAATCTTCATCCAGAAGTGTCATATGGATGGTCCATCTCGGCATCCTCCAGAGGTCCCAAGCATCAGCTGTCAGTCTTCAGTCAATTCTACTCACTCCACAAGAAATGGCTGAAGTCTTTGGTTACAAAATGCTATCAGCCCTGACAAAAATCCAGCAATTGGAATGTAAATTTGTACTTCAGAACTTGACCCCTGATTAGGGAAGATGTTTAGTGCTGGAAAGGGGGGATGCCCTTGAGTGGACAAGATGGAACCCATTTAATTAGAATTGAGAAGCAAAAAGTATATGATCTCGTTATGGAGGGTATTCTATAGGCCTCCAAGGAGTGAGAGAAATAGTGGAGCAAATCTGCAGCAAAATCTATAATGGTGCTATTGGGGACTTGAATTACGGATTGGAGTAGTGTTAAAGTAAAGGTAATGAGGGTTTGGAATTTCTGAATTTGTTCAGGAGAACTTCCTTGGTCAATATGTTTTCAGTCTAACTAGGAAGGTGGCGAGGTCCCAGGTTCGATCCCAGCTCTGGGTCACTATCTGTGTGAAGTTTGCACATTCTCCCCATGTTTGCGTGGGTTTCACCCCCACAACCTAAAGATGTGCAAGGTAGGTGGATTGAACACGTTAAATTGCCCCTTAATTGGAAAGAAATGAATTGGGTACACTAAATTTAAAACACAAGGAAGGCGGCATTAATGGATCTGGTGCTGGGAAAGAGGTGGTGCTGGGAAAGAGGTGGACCAAGTATCAGTGGGGGAACATTTGGGTAAAAGTGATCAATGTATCATAAAGTTTAGATTAGTAATGGTGATGAGCAATCTTGTCATCCTGCCGGCTGCGAGAGATGAGTGAAATGCAGTCTCAACTTTGAAGTCCGATGAAGTGGCACCAGGGGGAACCTGAGTGGGGTGTACAAAAATATGTGGGACATGGTCAGAGGACAGAGGTCAGAGGTAGATTCTTTACGCAAAGAGTAGTGAGGCCGTGGAATGCCTTACCTGCTACAGTAGTGAACTCGCCAACATTGAGGGCATTTAAAAGTTTATTGGATAAACATATAGATGATAATGGCATAGTGTAGGTTAGATGGCTTTTGTTTCGGTGCAACATCGTGGACCGAAGGGCCTGTACTGCGCTGTATTGTTCTATGTTCTATGTTCTATGGATCAGGGCGATAGAATGAAACATATCCCCGTCGTAGAGGGGTCACTAACCAGGGCACACAGATTTAAGGTAAGGACATGAGATGCAGAGGGGATTTGAGGAATTTCACCCAGAGGGTGGTGGGAATCACTGCCTGAAAGGCTGGTAGAGGTGGGAACTCTCACAACATTTAAGAAACATTTAGATGAGCACTTGAAATGCCATAGCATACTAGGATACGGACCAGTTGACAATGGGATTAGAAGAGGCACTTGGCTGACACCGACATGGGCCAAAGGGCCTCTTGTACTGTAAAACTCTATGACTCTATGCACTATTTTGATGGTTGAACAAGACAGTTCTGGAAAGGCCAAGTCTGTCTCACATGAAGTTGTCCCTAGCTGGTGATGCGGGATGATCTCTGCTGCCTCCTTTTTTGTTTTTCAGGGCTGGCTCCTGTTTTAGAGCTTCTGAAACCACATGACGGTGGTGAACTCCTGTTCACAGCTCGTGCATCGAACACCTGCTAAACTTTCCCACTGTCATGATTGATGTCTTTTTTTATAGCATCCTTTTTAATTGGAGTTTTGGGAGTTCTGCTGGTTCCGGGGCACAGCTGCCTCCCTGTATGTCCTATCCTTCAGGCTGTGGCTATCTTCCATCCTATGCACATGCCCAAGCCAGCAAAGCCTTCTTTGCTTGAATAACGCTGCCTGCTTGGCATGGTTGCCCTAGAAAGGACTGCGTCACTGATGAACCTTTTTCCCCATGTGATGCCAAACATGCGTCATAGATACCGAAGATAAAAATTATTGAGCCTTTGTTCTTGGGTATTAGTTGTCCAGGCTTTGCTGTCACCCAGCATGTGCTGTGGATACTGACCTCGTAGATAAGTGTTTTGGCCCTATGGATCCGTTTGTTCATCAACTAAAGTTGGTGGCTGCCTTTCCAATACATATGCTGAGCTCTTCATCAGGAAGCAGGTTGTCTGTCCCTGTAGATCCAAGAGAGCAGAATTTGCTAACTGCTTCCCGTGGCGTGTTGTTGGTTTGATCATTGGTGGAGACACAACACCCTTTCCCATAACTACAGTTTCTTTGACCATGAGGGTGCGGGAGAGTATGACACAAGCACGGGACTGGTGATCGATGAATCTTATAGAGCTGGTCGTCTATCTGGGCAACTCGTTCAAGGAACAATCTGCAGTGGAGCGTCTAAAATGGGAGATGAAGAACTTTAGTAGGATGAGGGGATCTAGCCAGGTTAAAATAGAACTCGAGGCTGATGGGAAAAACTGTAACCGAGCAATGGATGATCTGTAACATAAAGATGTTTCAGTTGAGGTTGGGACATTCCAACAAGGGCAAGGTAGGGGAGCCAAAGCCGGGTCTCCTTGGATGACAGCTGAGAGGGAAAATATGATGGAACAAAAAGCACTGGATGATGCATGTTAGTTGAATTCTCCAGATGAGAACCAGGTCAAATATAGTGAGTGGAGGGTGGGAGTGAGGAGGAAAATAAGTCTGGCAAAGAGAGATGAGAATAGAATGGCAAAGAGATATGAGAATCGAATCATCATTTGACAGGTAATAGTGGCGTAGCGGTTAGCACTGCTGCCTCACAGTGCCAGAGACCCAGCCTCTGGCGACTGTGTGGAGTTTTCACATTCTCCCCGTGTCTTCGTGGGTTTCCTCCGGGTGCTCCAGTTTCCTCCCACAATCCAAAGATGTGCAAGTTAGGTGGATTGACCAATGCTAAATTGCCCTTACGTAGGGTTACGGGGATAGGGTGGGGGATTGGGCCAAGATAGAGTGCTCTTCAAGAGGGTCGGTGCAGACTCAGTGGGCCAAATGGCCTCCTGCAATGTAGGCATTCTATGATTCTATAATAGTAAGAAAGGAGTAAGACGTGGGGTGTGTCCTTTTTAGGGCAAAGAATATGACTTGACTTAAGAGGTGCAAAGCTAGAATATTAAAGTACTTCGTATTGGTGTTTATGAAAGATTTTTTGGCAAATCATGGGTAGAAGTGGAGATGGTAGAGGTAATGGGTGCAGTAAATATTGTGAGGCAGGAGGTACTGGAAAGGCTGCCTATGCACAACTAAGACAACCTGCATCCCAAGTTGATAAAGGAATTGGTAGAGACAGCGGAAGGGCTTGCCATAATCTTCCCTAGATACATGGAGGTGCTGGAGCAGTGATGGGCAACCTAGGATTGTGAGTGGCCCTCCTTCACCTCAGTGGGCCGCGAGATTGAAATCAGACTTGTTCACTAACTATGACCCCATGAATAACATTTAATATTAGTGGCATGGTAGCACAGTGGTTAGCACTGTTGCTTCACGGCGTCAGGGACCTGGATTCGATTCCTGGCTTGGGTCACTGTCTGTACGGAGTCTGCACGTTCTCCCTGTGTCTGCATGAGTTTCCTCCGGGTGCTCCAGTTTCCCTCCACAAGCCCCGAAAGACGTGCTGTTAGGTGGCTTGGACATTTTGAATGATCTCTGTGTACCCGAACAGGCGCCAGAATGTGGCAATGAGGGGATTTTCACAGTAACTCCATTGCGGTGTTAATTTTGGCCTACTTGTGACAATAAATATATTATAATCAGATTATTATTATAAATAGATTTAATACAGACTGTATAGAGTTATAGAAAATGCTTCATCATTTATGTATTAATGGAACTGTCATCAACTTCAAAAAGTCAAAACAAATATATACACTTTGGATGCAGAGGGAGTGCACAGCTCCCACAGTGATTATTGTGAGCAATCAGCACGCACTCGCTTCACTTGCCCTTGCTTTCTGTGCGGATCACTTCAGTCATACCGGCAGGAAAAAAATGACATGGACAGAAATCAGTGGAACTTCACAACCCTGCACACGGGCAATGGTCAACAAAATGTCTTGTGGACCGAACTCAGAGCCCAGATGAGCTGCATGTGATCCCCGGGCCACAGATTGCCCACCACTGGTCTAGATTAGAGGAGTGAAGAATGACAAACGTTCCAGCCTTATTCAGGAAAGCTCTAGTGACTGCTGGCCAGAGAAAAACATCAGCAGACACTTGGAAATATCGATGGATTTGTAAATGGCAAATTGTGTTTGACAATGAGAAGGTTGGTGGAGGTGGTTGAATGTTGTCTGTATGGGTTTGTAAGAAAATGTTTGACAAAAGTACCAAAAGGCTGGTAAACAAAATTGAGTCAGGAGGAAGATCAGGGTCAGCATGGATAAAAAATTTGACTTAAGGACAGACGACAGTGATTTGTGGTAAATTATTATTTTTCCCATGGACACAAGAAATAGGAGTACACCATTCGGCCCATCGAGCCTGCTCCAACATTCAATACGATCATGACTAATCTTGGGCTTCAACTTCATTTTTCCGCCCACTCCCCGTACCTCTTAATTTCCCCCGAGAGACCAAAAATCTGTCAATCCCAGCCTGGAATATATTTAACGATGGAGAATCCAGAACCCTCTGGAGTTGGGAATTCCAAAGATTCCCATCCCTTTGAGTGAAGAAATTTCTCCTTAGCTCAGTCCTAAATCCTAAGACTGTGACCCCCATGTTTTAGATTCCCGACTAGAGGAAACAATCTCTCAGCATGCACCTCATCAATCCCCTTCAGAATTGTGTAGGTTTCAATGTGATCACCTCTCATTCTTCTAAACTCCAGAGAATATAAACACTATTTATTCAGCCTCTCATCACAGGACAACCCCCTCACCCAGGGACTAATCTAGTGAACCTTCGCTGTACCGCCTCCAATGCAAGTAAATCCTTTCTTAAATGTGGAGACCAAAATTACACACGGTATTCCAGATGTGGTCTCACGAAAACCCTGTGTAATAGTAGCAAGATATCTTTATTCCTGTAATCAAATCCCGCTGCAATAAAGGCTGACATACTATTTGCCTTCATAATTGCTTGCTATACCTGTGTGCTAACTTTCTGCATTCCTTGATCAAGCACCCCTTCCAAGTCTCTTTGAACATAATTTTTTATTATTGTCACAAGCAGGCTTACATTAACACTGCAATGAAGTTACTGTGAAAATCCAGTAGTTGCCACACTCTGGCACCTGTTCGGGTTCACAGAGGGAGAATTCAGAATGTCCAATTCACCTAACAGCTGTCTTTCGGGACTTGGAGGAAATGGGAGAATCCGGAGAAAACCCATGCAGACACGAGGAGAACCTGCAAACTCCGCACAGACACACTCCGCACAGACAATGACCCAAGCCGGGAATCGAATATAGGACCCTGGTGCTGTAAAGCAACATTGCTGACCACTGTGCTACCATTCTGCCCCATTAACACTTACTAAGTTTCACACTTTTAAAAATATATTCTGCTTTCCTATTCTTAAAACCAAAGTAACTTCAAACTTCTCGACATTGTTCATCTGTCTATATCCCTTTGTGGCGTCTTTTTGACCTCCTGACAGCTACCTTACCACCAAGCTTGGTATCATCAACGACCACAGACACATTACCCACTATTTGCCAAATAGGGCACAGGCTAGCAGAATGGGGAGGCAAGTGGCAAATGGAATGTAATACAGAGGAGTGTTGAGGTGATGTATTTTGTAGAAGGGATAAGGAGAGGCAATATAGGCTGGGTGGTACAGTTCTACGTAGTATGTAACCGCAGAGGGAGCAGGGGTTTCACAGTCTTTGAAGGTGACAGGATGTATGTGAGATCTTGAGCTTTAGAAGTAGCTGTATTGGGTACGAAAGCAGGGAAGTTATACTGAACCATTCTAAAGTTGTGATAAGGTTTTGGTCAACACATTTTAGGAAGGATGTAATGTTTTGAGGGTGTAAGGGTCTCAGAATGGTTGTATGATGGAATTTAGCTACACATTTTGGTTGGAGAAGTTGGGATTTTTCGCTGTGAAGCAAAAGAGATTGAAGGGAGGTTTGATAGAGGTGTGCAAGATTATCACAGGTTTAGATCAGGTAGATAAAGAAAAAGACTCCCAATTACTATTACCATCCTGGAGCAAACCCATCAGTGGCCAGGATACTGGGCAGAACCCCAATATTTTATTTTAATTTTGCAAGACTGTGAGGAAAGGATACCTCGCTCCAGAAGTGATTTCACGAAGAAATAGGGTGTGGTATTTATTTTTTAACATCGCACAAGAACATAGCCTACATTATCCCTTAAACAATGCGAATCAACACAGTGACACATTAACCCTTAATTACCATTTTTTCCCAACTCAATAACAAGATGAACTCCGATCTCAATCCACTTTTAAATGCAGTTAGCACTCAGGAATACTTGCTGTACAGAGATGTCTTTTGAGATTTTAAAGAGATAGACCTGACACCCTTTCAAAACAATGCAGAATGTCTGGCTGTATTTCTTCAGAACCGTCTCCACTTGCCTTCCAGTCATAAACTAAAATTCTCTGGTAACCTCAACGTCTGGCTGCTTCAGCCCCTGGCTCCTCCCATTCACTGCATCATCTCTCTATACTGAACACAATGTCTCTAATTAACTACTCCGCAGGGAACCCTCTTAATAAAAACAAAAATCCATTTGCCCAAACTTTTACGATGGCTTTAACTGCACCCCTGGCTCCCAAAGAGCTGACCTGTCTTGCGAGCCAGGATTTTTAAAAGCACTACTTCAGCAATCATACACTTACTAATCCAGGCTTTTAACCCTTACTGCACCAAATACATATACTGCAATATATTACGATCCCAGACCAGACCCCAACAGTGGTTTGAATATTGGACAGAAACCCCAATATTTTATTTTAATTTTGTAAAACTAAGGAAAGGTTGCTTGCTTCTAGAGGGATTGCACAACGAAATAGGGATATGGTATATTAGAACAAACATTACTAACACTATATTAAAATATCTTTAACATTATACCAGAAAATAGCTGAAACAATACTAACCAATGCAGTGGTGCAATAATGTTTAATTGCTAACTTTATTTAATTTTATTTGTTCCTGGTACGTGGGAGTCGCAGGCTGGGCCAGCATTTATTGCCCATCCCTAATTGCCCTTAAGGGGGCAGTTTAGAGTCAACCACATTGCTGTGGGTCTGGAGTCACTTGGCCAGACCAAGTAAGGATGGCAGATTTCCTTCCCTAAAGGTCATTAGTAAACCAGATGTGTTTTTACGACGATCAACAATGGTTTTGGGTTATCATTAGACTTTTAATTCCAGGCATTTCATTGAATTTAAATCCCATCACCTGCCTTGGTGGGATTCAAACCCGGGTCCCCAGATCATCAGCCTGGGTCTCTGGATTACTTGTCCAGCAACAATACCACTATGCCCCAGCCTCCCCTATTCCCACTCAAACAACAAAAGCAATCTCGGCTCTCAATCCACAGTTAAATGCACTGAACTCTCAGAAATACCTGCTTTACAAGCGATGTCTGCCTCCTCTACTTTGAAAAAAATAGATATTTTGACCTGGCTTTAAAGAAAATACCTGAATCTTGCGAGGACCATGCGGAAACTCTGGCTCTATTATTTCAGAAGCTGCTTCTCTTCCAATCTCTCAATTCTGAACTGCTTGGAAAAAAACTGCTAATCTGTCTACAGACATACCTTTAACTGAACTGCAGTGAGAGCAGGTGCTTGGCTTCTGCTCACAGCTCAATTTGAAACTCAACCAAATAGCTTTTTTGCAAAATGCCTGACATCTTAGTTTCTCCCATTAGTTACAACATCTTACCAAGCTGAATGTATGTAATTAACTCCACAGGGAACCCCCTTAATCCAAACAGACTCCATTCGGCCAATCTTTTACAATGCATTAATTGCACCTCTGGCTCCAAAAACCTTGTAAACCAGGATTCTTTAAAAACATGATTGCAGCAGTCATACACACACAAACCCAGGCGTTTAAACCTTACTGCACCAAATACATATAATACAATATATCTGAAATTCCGAGGTTCATCACAGGTACGTCTGAAATTCCTACATTCATCACATAGCTAATAGCACAAGGATAAGTGGACATGGATTTAAGGTTTTGAGCAAGTGATAGAGGGGAGATATGAACAGTAACTTTTATACTTAGCGAGTTAATGATGACTAAGAACTTGATGCCTACGAAGGTGGAGATGATGAATGATTTGAAACAGCAATTGGATGGGCATTTTGGGGAAATAACTACAGGGATAGAGCTGGGGAATGGGACTAATTGAATTGATCTACAGAGAGATGTCATGGACTCAATAAACTAAATGCTGTTCCATCCTGAATTGGAAATATATTGCCATTCCTCCACTGTCACTCAGTCAAGTCCCTGGAACTCTCTCCCTAACAGCACTGTGTGTATACCTACACCACATGGACTGCAGCAGTTCAAGAAGGCAGCTCACCACCACCTTCTCAAGAGAATTGGGGTTGGATAATAAATGCTGGCCTAGCCAGAGATGGTCACACGTATGATCAATTGGAAGAAACCAAAGGATTGCATCTGTTGAGAGCAGGAATCTGTCCATTTCAGAACGACATAGATACTAATATTAGTCACACCAGAGGTTTAACACTGGGTGTCTAACTCCATTTATACAACATCTCATCAAGTCAAATGTTCCAAAATGCTTCATAGAAGTTAGATCATCCAAAGCTGGGTGCTGAGCCAGAGAAGATGATTCATGGAACCCATAGATGGAATTGGGAGAGTATATAAACTTTTGAATGAAGATGTCAAAAGAGGAGAGAGAGGGGGAGGGGAAATTAGGTTGCAGGCATGGAAGAGGAGAATGCTGAAAGAAGTTGGGAATGCATAAGGCAGCAGAATTGGGAAATAGATAGTTTGTGGGGACGGAGGAGGTTACAGAGGCAAGGAAGGATGAGATCATGGTGTTATAAACCGATGGGTTCCTGGTCGACTTCTACAAAACATTTGCACCTGCTCCCGCCACAAACCTGTGGGAGAATTTTGCAGACTCACTAGCGAGGGGCACCCTGACTCCAATGCTAACACAGGCCACCATATCGCTGACACCCAAAAAAGACGATGACCCCTCAGAATGTGGATCATACAGACCCATTGCGCTGCTTAATGTAGACACAAAAATACTTGCAAAAGTGCTGGCCAGGAGACTGGAGAACTGTGTACCAGAGGTGGTCACAGAGGACCATACGGGCTTTGTCAAGGGTAGACAGCTAACTGCGAATATCATGCGGCTGCTGAATGTAATACTGACCCCATTGGGGGAGAGAACACCAGAGGTGATCGTCTCCCTGGACGCAGAAAAGGCCTTCGACAGAGTCAAATGAAAGTACCTCGTTGAGGTACTGCCGATCATCCTACGAGATGCGAGAGGTTGGAAGACTATTCGAAGAGGAGGCAGAGAGCACAGAGTCTCACTCCATGCGGATGATCTGCTCCTCTACATCTGGGACCTGCAAAACAGCATGAACAATATCATGAAGCTTCTGGAAGAGTTCTGTGCCTTCTCCGGCTGCAAACCCAACCTGGGCAAAATTGAGGTCTTCTGGATGAACCTGAGAGGGAGGGGCAGAGCTGGAGGGTCTCCCATTTAAAATGGCCCGAAACAAATTCCGCTACTTGGGAATCCAGATAGCCCACGATTGGGCACGGATCCACAAGTGAAATCTGACCTGTCTGGCAGAGGAAGTTAAAAAGGACCTACCGAGATGGAATACACTCCTGCTTTCCATGGCGGGAAGGGTGCAGACAAAACATGAACGTTCTTCCCAGGTTCCTCTTCCTGTTTAGATCTATACCGATCTTCATCCCCAAGGGCTTTTTCCAAAAAATAGAGAATGGTTATGACGTTTGTGTGGTGGGGGGAAGGGGGTGGGTGTGAAGAATCCAAGAATCCCTAAGACAACGCTGCAGAGGAAAAGAAGCATGGGGGTCCTAGCCCTCTCACACTTGCAATACTACCACGGCCAAGACAGTGAGTGGATGGGTAAAGGAACCAAACATGGAATGGGTGAGGATGGAGGAGTCCTCCTGCACGGCAATGACAACTCCCTCACCATGACAGCGCTCCCTTCTCCGCCGGCAAAACACTCAACCAGCCCAGTGGTAGTAGCAACACTTAAAAACCTGGAACCAGATGAGACAACACTTTGGTTTAACCGAGGTGTCCACCATGGCCCCCATCTGCGGAAACCATAGACATCCACCAGCCATGCTAGAGCCACCTTTAAGAGGTGGAGATAGGACGGAGGAGAACACCAGCAGTTAGCGACTTCTACACAGGGAACAGACGTGCGACCTCCGAAGAGCTGACGGAAAGACTGGAACGGACAGGAACTCCGACATTTATAAGTCAAAAGCTTTCTCCGCAAGGACACAATGAGGTACCCAAGGGCCCCGAAAGTCACCATGTTGGAGGAGCTACTGGATGCAGACAGTGTGGAAGAAGGGAACTGCAGAGACATATACGGACGACTTTAGAAAGGACACGTTTCCCACTGGACGGAACAAGGGAGAAATAGGAGGAAGAGTTGGGGATAAGAACAAAGAAGAACAAAGAAAAATTACAGCATAGGAACAGACCCTTCAGCCCTCCAAGCCTACGCCGATCCAAATCCTCTATCAAAACTGTCGCATATTTTCTATCCCTCTGCTCCCTGCCCATTCATGCATCTGTCTAGATACATCTTAAATGACGCTATCGTGCCTGCCTCTACCACCTCTGCCGGCAATGCGTTCCAGGCACCCACCACCTCACGCATATCTCCCTTAAACTTTTCCCCTCTCACCTTGAACTCGTGACCCCTAGTAATTGAGTCCCCCACTCTGGGGGAAAAAGCTTCTTGCTATCCACCCTGTCTATACCCCTCAACCTCCGTCTTTCTAATGAAAATAATCCTAATCTAGTCAACCTCTCTTCATAGCTAGCGCCCTCCATACCAGGCAACATCCTGGTGAACCTCATCTGCACCTTCTCCAAAGCATCCACATCCTTTTGGTAATGTGGCGACCAGAACTGTTCGCAGTATTCCAAATGTGGCCGAACCAGTCTTATACAACTGTAACATGACCTGCAAACTCTTGGACTCAATACCCCTTCCGATGAAGGAAAGCATGCCGTATGCCTTCTTGACCACTATCGACCTGCGCAGCCACCTTCAGGGTACAATGGACCTGAACACCCAGATCTCTCTGTACATCAATTTTCCCCAGGGCTTTTTCATTTACCGTATAGTTTGCTCTTGAATTGGATTCTTCCAAAATGCATCACCTCGCATTTGCCTGGATTGAACTCCATCTGCCATTTCTCCACCCAACTCTCCAATCTATCTATATTCTGCTGTATTCTCTGACAGTCCCCTTCACTATCTGCTACTCCACCAATCTTAGTGTCATCTGCAAACTTGCTAATCAGACCACCTATACCTTCCTCCAGATCATTTATGTATATCACAAACAACAATGGTCCGAGCACGGAACACGACTGGTCACAGTTCTCCATTTTGAGAAACTCCCTTCCACTACTACTCTCTGTCTCCTGTTGCCCAGCCAGTTCTTTATCCATCTAGCGCATACACCCTGGGCCCCATGAGACTTCACTTTCTCCATCAGCCTACCATGGGGAACCTTATCAAATGCCTTACTAAAGTCCATGTATATGACATCTACAGCCCTTCCCTCATCAATCAACTTTGTAACTTCCTCAAAGAATTCTATTAAGTTGGTAAGACATGACCTTCCCTGCACAAAGCCATGTTGCCTATCACTGATAAGCCCATTTTCTCCCAAATGGGAATAGATCCTATCCCTCAGTATCTTCTCCAGCAGCTTCCTGACCACTTATGTCAGGCTCACCGGTCTATAATTACCTGGATTATCCCTGCTACCCTTCTTAAAAAAGGGGACAGCATTAGCAATTCTCCAGTCCTCCGGTACCTCACCTGTGTTCAAGGATGCTGCAAAGATATCTGTTAAGGCCCCAGCTATTTCCTCTCTCACTTCCCTCAGTAACCTGGGATAGATCCCATCCGGACCTGGGGACTTGTCCACCTTAATGCCTTTTAGAATACCCAACACATCCTCCCTCCTTATGTCGACTTGACCTAGAGTAATCAAACATCTATCCTTAACCTCAACATCCGTCATGTCCCTCTCCTCGGTGAATACCGATGCAAAGTGCTCGTTAAGAATCTCACCCATTTTCTCTGACTCCACGCATAACTTTCCTCCTTTGTCCTTGAGTGGGCCAACCCTTTCTCTATTTACCCTCTTGCTCCTTATATATGAATAAAAGGCTTTGGGATTTTCCTTAACCCTGTTTGCTAAAGATATTTCATGACCTCTTTTAGCCCTCTTGATTCCTCGTTTCAGATTGGTCCTACATTCCCGATATTCTTCCAAAGCTTCGTCTGTCTTCAGTCGCCTAGACCTTATGTAGGCTTCCTTTTTCCTCTTAGCTAGTCTCACAATTTCACCTGTCATCCATGGTTTCCTAATCTTGCCATTTCTATCCCTCATTTTCACAGGGACATGTCTGTCTTGCACTCTAATCAACCTCTCTTTAAAAGCCTCCCACATATCAAATGTGGATTTACCTTCAAACAGCTGCTCCCAATCCACATTCCCCAGCTCCTGCCGAATTTTGGTATAATTGACCTTCCCCCAATTTAGCACTCGTCCTTTAGGACCACTCTCGGCTTTGTCCATGAGTATTCTAAAACTTACGGAATTGTGATCACTATTTCCAAAGTAATCCCCAACTGAAACTTCAACCACCTAGCCGGGCTCATTCCCCAATACCAGGTCCAGTATGGCCCCTTCCCAAGTTGGACTATTTACATACTGCTCTAGCAAACCCTTCTGGATGCTCCTTACAAATTCTGCTCCATCTAGACCTCTGACACTAAGTGTATCCCAGTCAATGTTGGGAAAATTAAAATCTCTTATCACCACCACCCTATTGCTCCTACATCTTTCCATAATCTGTTTACATATTTGTACCTCTATCTCACGCTCGCTGTTGGGAGGTCTATAGTACAGCCCCAACATTGTTACCGCACCCTTCCTATTTCTGAGCTCTGCCCATATCGCCTCACTGCTCGAGTCCTTCATAGTGCTCTCCTTCAGCACAGCTGTGATATCCTCTCTGACTCTCTAAGAGTAATGCAACTCCTCCACCCCTTTTACCTCCTCCTCTATCCCACCTGAAGCACCTATATCCTGGGATATTTAGTTGCCAATCATGCCCTTCCCTCAACCAAGTCTCAGTAATACCAATAACATCATACTCCCAGGTACTAATCCAAGCCCTAAATTCATCTGCCTTACCGACTACACTTCCTGCATTAAAACAAATGCACCTCAGACCACCAGACCCTTTGCGTTCATCATCTGCTCCCTGCCTACTCTTCCCCTTAGTCACGCTGACTTCATGATCTAGTTCCTTACAGGCTTTAGTTACTACCTCCTTACTGTCCACTAACCTCATTTGGTTCCCATCCCCCTGCCACATTAGGTTAAACCCTCCCCAACAACGTTAGCAAAAGCACCCCCAAGGACATTGGTTCCAGTCCGGCCCAGGTGTAGACCGTCCATTTGTAGTAGTCCCACCTCCTCCAGAACCGGTCCCAATGTCCCCAAAATCTCAACCCCTCCCTCCTGCACCATCTCTCAAGCCACGCATTCATCCTGCCTGTTCTTTCATTTCTACTCTGACTACCATGTGGCCCTGGTAGCAATCCTGAGATTACTACCTCTGAGGTCCGACTTTTTAACTTGGCTCCTAACTCCCTAAATTCTGCTTGTCGGACCTCATCCCGTTTTTTACCTATATCATTGGTGCCTATATGCACCACGACAACTGGCTGTTCACTCTCCCCTTCAGAATGTTCTGCAGATGATCTGAGACATCCCTGACCCGTGCACCTGGGAGGCAACATACCATTCGCATGATAAGGTGGGGACTCTGCAGTGAAGCACTGAACCGGGCGAACTCCACCTCCTCCTACGCCAGGCTCAGTCTCATGCAGCTTAAAGTGGTGCACAGAGAACACTTGCCAAGAACCCGAATGAGCAGGTTCTTCCTAGAGGTGGAGGATAAATGTGAACGGTGCCAGGGAGACCCAGCCAACCACACCCACATGTTCTGGGCCTGCCCCATAGTTGTTGGGTTTTGGACAGCCTTCATCGAGGTGATGTCCAAGGTTGTGGAGGTGAGAGTGGAGCCGTGCCCGAGAATGGCAGTCTTCAGGGTATCGGACCAGCCAAAACTACACTTGGGGAAGATGGCTGCACCCTTGCATTTGCTTCCCTATTCGCACGCTGGAGAATCCTGCCCAGCTGACAATCGGCAGCACCATCCACACCTGCAGACTGGCTGGCAGACCTATCGGAATTTCTCCACCTGGAGAAGATCAAGTACACAATCCGAGGGTTGGAAGATGGCTTTCACAAATCGTGGGGGCCATTCAGCAGCCTGTTCCAAGACCTGTTTGAAGCCAACAACGGGTAGGACGGGGGGGATGCGGGAACCACCAGGGCCACTGAAAGTAGACCGGAACGGGGGTGGGTGGGGGGAGGCAACAAGGAGGAGAGACCCAAGGAAACACCAAAGGGGAACCCAGGGAGAGACTGACATGGGGTCCTGAAGGCTCCTCACAAAGCTGTAAGAATAAAACAAACGGCAAAAGGAACCATTTGCGATGAAGGGATGGGCCAAGGATAGGACCTGGAGACAGCAGAAAGTGGGGGTGGGGACACCGAAAAGGAACAAAGTATAAATTGTAAGTTATAATTGTTTCATCCATTTCTTGTACAGTGTAAAAAGGCAAACTTTAATACAAATATTTAATGGTGAACTGTATTAACCCCAGCCTAGCACATGAGGTCTATGATATCCTCCTCTAAAATCTTCTTGTAAATCGCCGAGATGACCCTTCCCCCAACCCCCATTACCGACAACACCCCCTTCAACAACAAGGAGGGCGCAGTCACCGGAAATATCAGGGATGGGCCAAGGATAGGACCTTTTTTGCAAAGTCCCGCACCTGCATATACCTAAAGGCCCCCCCCCCCCCCCCCCCCCCCCCCCACCACCACCACGTGAAATCCTAAACCATCAACTTCTCCAAACTCACAAACCACCCGTCCAAAATATTCCACCCTTCATTTCCATCTCCACCCCCCCCCCCCCCCCCCCCCCCCCCCCCCGCCCGGGCTCCTTCCAATTCGAAACCTAGCTTCAGCCTTACTGGCTCAAACACATGATTGTCTCGGACCGGCGTTAACTTTGACCCCGCTCCCAACTTAAAATGCTGCCAAAATTGCTTCCATATCTTCAACATGGCTACCACCACTGGACTACCCGAGTATTTCCCTGGAGCAAACTAGAGTGGCGCCTGTGGTGTTGGGTGCTCTGGTGCACAGATGAGCCAACACAGTTGTATGTGGTACAACTCTATTTTATTTTAACTCTTATAATACAGTTCGTTCTGGATACTCTGCACGTGCAGTCTCCCTGAGTGTGTCATGTAGCAGGTCTGTCCTGGTCCTCCTCTCCAGCTAATACTGACCACCAGGTGTCGTGTTTGTGCTTTTATATCTTTCTGTGATTGGTTGTGGTGGTGTGTGTTCTGATTTGTCTGTTGGTGTGTCTATCATGATGTGTGTGTTTGAATATCATGACAGCGCCGTTGCCAGTACCCTCAATCCGACCTCCTACGAGAGCCTGTCTCCATCCTTACCCACAATGCCTGTGGCTCCCTACCCCAGACCTGCACCTTCTCAGCGTTCATCGCCCAATAGTAATACAACAGATTTGGAAGAACAAAACCCCCAGACTGTCTCTGTTCGGCTATAATGATCCTGAAGGTCAGCGCATAAACCTTTTTTCTTCGGGCTTGGAAGAGGCGATTCCTTTGGCTTGTCTTCAGTTGGGCTTGAACAGTCTTCAGCGCTGTGCCCTTCATTGTAGCATGAGAGACCGTCATGGTCATGCTGCTGTGTAGTGGAGCATGGTAGGCTGTTATAGCCTTCTTGCTGTTCACGTGAGCATGGCAGACTTGCATCGTCTGCCGCTGTTTGGTCAGGAGAGGTTGCTAGACCCTCATGGTCTTGTTCCTGCAAGGACCGCACATTGGAGTCTTGCGTTGCTTCTATCGTGGAGGCTGTCCACGAGCTCTCTGTGGAGGCTTGTGACACTGGAGTCACTTCTTGTTCGTGCAAGGACTGCGCTCTGGAGTCTTGCGTTTCTGCAATTGTGGAGTCTGTCCACGAGCTTGCTGTGGAGGCTTGTGACACTGGAGTCACTTCTGGTTCATGCGAGGACTGCGCTCTGGAGTCTTGCATGTCTTCTTTCATAGAGTCGGGAACGTTGAGCGGGACGTGGACCACGCTCTGTGTGGCAGCAGGGCGCTCTCCGTGTGCTTGCAGCGCTCCCTGTCTGTTAATGTCAGGCTGCAGCATCATCCGGTACTGATAAGTTGGGATGTCATATCTGCTGGATTGAAGATCCTCAAATCCGAAAAATGAATCCGCATCTGCGTCGGATTCAATGTGGGGGCGGCCAATGTGCAACACGAAAGGTTCGTCCGAGTCATAGTCGTATAGGACCACGGAGCTATCATTGGGCTCGCGAGGTCCGGAAACACTGTAAAGATCGTCATCGAAGTATTCGAGGTCGGAATCATCGGCGTGTGCGTAGGTAACTGCTTGTTGGAGGGTTCTTCGGAGGTCAAATTCATCTCCTGGGTCAATTTGCGGCAATGTGCTGTCATTCCAGGTGAGGGAGGGTTGTTTTACAGCTTTAACAGATTTTTGTTTTTTTGATTTGGGACGTTTCCCTTTTAAATTGGATTTGGGACGTTTCCCCTTTAAATTGGTGCGGTCTGGGGCCTCTGACATCCTGACGCTCGGTATGTAGCACGTAGGAAGCGACTGCGCATGCTCAGATCGCTGTTCCTTTACCGATGGCCGTTTTCTTGACTGCGCATGCGCAGCATCTCGTGCATGCGCAAACGAAACTTCCGGTTCTGCGCACTGCTCGCGCAACTGTGCTAGCGTGATACCTTTAGCAAGATGGCCGCCGACCTCGACCCAGCCCTCTCTCATGCCCGGGATTTTGGCCTCTGGGAATTCGGGCTCCGGTATCCCAGGCACGAGGTGAGTACTGCCGCTTTTCTTACCTTTACTTGCCGATTGGATTGCGTTTTCTTCACAGTACTTGGAGAATTTGTCCAGGACTGCCTGGTAATCGTACCTTTGCTGCCTCCTGAAGAACCTGAACCTTGTGAATATTTCTCTTGCCCTTGCACCGGCGATGGTGAGGAGAAATTCAATTTTTTCGCTATCATCCAGGTCTTGGAGTTCAGCTGCCACCAGGAACAATTCGAACACTTGCCGGAATCGCCGCCAGTTTTCGCGGAGATCGCCGTAGCACTGGAGCGGCTGCGGAACCGGGAGCCCTATCATTTTGCCTGGGCACTGCTGGTTGTCTGTGTACACTGAGATATGCCGGCAGGTATTGATCCACTCCTGTACCATGTGGTGTTGGGTGCTCTGGTGCACAGATGAGCCAACACAGTTGTATGTGGTACAACTCTATTTTATTTTAACTCTTATAATACAGTTCGTTCTGGATACTCTGCACGTGCTGTCTCCCTGAGTGTGTCGTGTAGCAGGTCTGTCCTGGTCCTCCTCTCCAGCTAATACTGACCACCAGGTGTCGTGTTTGTGCTTTTATATCTTTCTGTGATTGGTTGTGGTGGTGTGTGTTCTGATTTGTCTGTTGGTGTGTCTATCATGATGTGTGTGTTTGAATATCATGACAGCGCCGTTGCCAGTACCCTCAATCCGACCTCCTACGAGAGCCTGTCTCCATCCTTACCCACAATGCCTGTGGCTCCCTACCCCAGACCTGCACCTTCTCAGCGTTCATCGCCCAATAGTAATACAACAGATTTGGAAGAACAAAACCCCCTGACTGTCGCCATCTTTGAAGCACTGTCTTCCGAATCCTCGCTACCTTACCTGCCCAGACAAACGACGAAATCGACCGTTCCACCCTCATAAAAAATGCATACAGCTAAAAGACTGGCAAAACACTGGAACAAAAATAAAAACCACAGCAAGATATTCATCTTTACTGCCTGCACATGGCCTGCCAATGATAGTGGGAGGCTGCCCCATCTCAACACATCTGCCTTGTTCCTACCCACCTAGCCTGTACAATTCAGCTTACAGAGCCGGGCACAATCTCGAGCCACCTGCACCCCCAAATACCTGAAGTGAGTAGTCGCCACACAAAACGGTAATCCAAGCACGTGCGCACGTGCACACACACACACACACACCCACACCAACCACCTCGCCCTATCCTGGATCTAAACAATCCCTCACAAGGCTGACTGAAACCGCCTCCTCTGGGCAACATCTGGGAGCAAATCAACGTCTCCCCCTTTCATCAGGTCATAAGATATAGGAGCAGAGTTCGGCCATTTGGCCCATCGAGTCTGCTCCGCCATTTGATCATCACTGATCTCATTCTGGCCTCAACTCCACCGTCCTGAGAGTTCTCCATAACCCTCCAACCCGATTAAAAATCTGTCTAACTCCTCCCTAAATGTACTCACTGTCCCAGCTCCACCGCACTCTGGGGTAGTGAATTCCACAGATTCACAGCCCTTGGGAGAAGCAGTTTCTCCTCAACTCTGTTTTGAATTTGCTCCCTCTTATGTGAAGACTATTGCCTCTCGTTCTCGAATGCCCCACTAGAGGCAGCAGGCACGCCAAGTCTACTTTATCTTTCCATTTATTTTCTCATTCTGAGGGGATATTGGTAACTTGCAGGCAGCACGGTAGCATTGTGGATAGCACAATTGCTTCACAGCTCCAGGGTCCCAGGTTCGATTCCGGCTTGGGTCACTGTCTGTGCGGAGTCTGCACATCTTCCCCGTGTGTGCGTGGGTTTCCTCCGGGTGCTCCGGTTTTCTCCCACAGTCCAAAGATGTGCAGGTTAGGTGGATTGGCCATGATAAATTGCCCTTAGTGTCCAAAAGTGCCTTTAGTGTTGGGTGGGGTTGTTGACCTTGGGTAGGGTGCTCTTTCCAAGAGCCGGTGCAGACTCGATGGGCCGAATGGCCTCCTTCTGCACTGTAAATTCTATGAAATGAAATCTATGAAAGGCTACCTGCCGGCAGAGTTGTCCCGCCAACAAGTGACTGGCCTTCCCCCATATTCTTGCACAGCACCGTTCGCCCGCCTCAACTGACCACGCCTGCAGTTCCCTTCCACTGACCAAAAGCTCTGGAGTGGTTCTTCCGCATACTTTCAAGATTTTATCTATCAGCTGCTGCCGCTCCTCTCTTGCCTCCCTATCCACCTGCGCCTTATACGAGATGATCTTACCAACGCCGCCTAAACCACCAACGGCAAGACCTCCCCATTCTTATTGAACCCCACACAATGTGTGTGCAAGTATGATTTTAAAAAATTGACAATAACGGGTACGTTTTTTTGAATGGCACATTTGAGAGGCAGTATCGCACCTGCTGGGATCACTGATTCTAATATTTTTCCAGCCAGAAATGGATAGGGAATGAGCGCATTTATTCCTAGCTTCTCAGAGCACCCATCACAGTGATGACCACAAGGTATTGGGTTAGATTGCCAGCACAAGTTATCCTTGGAATCCCACAAACCTGTGAATTTTTACCCCAGTTGCATGCAATATGACTTGCTCCAAGAGTTGAATCAATTTAAAATTATACAGTTAAGATCTTTTCCAAATGGTAACAATCTGCATGTTGATGATCATAGAAAAGTTACAGCACAGAGGGAAACCATTCGGCCCGTTTTGTCCATGCCTGCCCGAGTGCATCCAGGTGCCCTGTCTAATCCCACTTCCTGCACTCGGCCCATAGCTCTGTATCTTACAGCACTTGAGGTGAGGTGCAGATCCAGGTACATTTAAAAAAAAAAGAGTTTAGGGTCTCTCCCTCCAGCACCAACTTGGGCAGGGAATTCCAGACTCCCACTATCCTCTGCGTAAAACAAAAAAGTCCTTCTTGTCCTCTACATCTTCTGCCACTTACCTTGAATCTATGGGGCAGCACGATAGCATAGTGGTTAGCACAATTGTTTCACAGCTCCAGGGTCCCAGGTTCGATTCCCAGCTTGGGTCATTGTCAGTGCGGAGTCTGCACATCCTCCCCGTGTGTGCGTGGGTTTCCTCCGTGTGCTCCAGCTTCCTCCCACAGTCCAAAGATGTGCAGGTTAGGTGGATTGGCCATGATAAATTGCCCTTAGTGTCCAAAATTGCCCTTAGTGTTGGGTGGGGTTACTGGGTTATGGGGACAGGTGGATGTGTGGGCTTGGGTAGGGTGCTCTTTCCAAGAGCCGTTGCAGACTCGATGGGCCGAATGGCCTCCTTCACTGTAAATTCTATGATTCTATGAAATTCTGTGTCCCCTGGTTCAAGAATTCTCCACCAAGGGAAACTATTTTATCCTGTCCACTCTATCTCTTCCCCTCATAATTTTGTACACCTCAATTAAGTCACCCCTCAGCTTTCTTTGTTACAAGGAAAATAACTCCAACCTATCCAATCTCTCCTCATAGCTACACTTTTGAAGCCCTGGCAACATTCTTGTAAATCTCCTCTGCACTCAGAGCAATTACTTCCTTCCTGTAATGTGGCGACCAGAATTGGACACCATATTCCAGTTGTGGCCTCACCAGTGTTCTATGCAATGCAAAAAACCGCACCGACCTCCTCAGAAGACAAACATGGGACACAACCGACAGAATACCCTTCGTCGTCCAGTACTTTCCCGGAATGGAGAAACGACGACATCTTCTTCACAGCCTTCAACACGTCATCGATGAAGATGAATATCTTGCCAAAGTCATCCCCACACCCCCACTACTTGCCTTCAAACAACCGCGCAACCTCAAACAAACCATTGTTTGCAGCAAACTACTCACCCTTCAGAACAGTGACCACGACACCACACAACCCTGCATGGCAATCTCTGCAAGACGTGCCAGATCATCGACATGGATACCACCATTACACGTGAGAACACCACCCACCAGGTACGCGGTGCATACTCGTGCGACTCGGCCAACGTTGTCTACCTCATACGCTGCAGGAAAGGATGTCCCGAAGCGTGGTACATTGGCGAGACCATGCAGACGCTGCAACAACGAATGAACGGACATCGCGCAACAATCACCAGGCAGGAATGTTCCCTTCCAGTCGGAGAACACTTCAGCAGTCAAGGGCATTCAGCCTCTGATCTCCGGGTAAGCGTTCTCCAAGGCGGCCTTCAGGACGCGCAACAACGCAGAATCGCCGAGCAGAAACTTATAGCCAAGTTCCGCACACATGAGTGCGGCCTCAACCGGGACCTGGGATTCATGTCGCATTACATTCATCCCCCACCATCTGGCCTGCGAAATCCTACCAACTGTCCTGGCTTGTTACAATTCACACCTCTTTAACCTGGGGTTACCCCATCTCTGGATCTGTAAAGATTTAATCATCTGCTAATGGTCGCATTCCAAGCATTGTTTGGCATCTTTGAATTTGTCTATATATGTGTTTCTGGAACATACCTCTTCATTCACCTGAGGAAGGAGCAGTGCTCCGACAGCTAGTGACGTCGAAACAAACCTGTTGGACTTTAACCTGGTGTTGTAAAACTTCTTACTATATAATTCCAACATTATATTCTTACTTTTCTATTCTATACCTCTGCCATTGATGGGGAGGGCATTACGTAAGCTTTCTTTACAACCTTGTCTACTTGTACTGCTGCCTTTAGGAATCTGTGTACTTGTGCGCCAAGATCTCTGATGGAGTAAAACGAAGAAATGTATAAGGAGTCTTGTGTGGAGCTTTATAAGGTGGAATTCAATTTAAGCAAACAAATTAATTGAATAAAGGTCCGATTGTGAAACTGTGTACTTTATGGTTATTGAAGCTAAGAGAAAACTTAAAGATAAATATCTACTTTTGCCTTTTATACATTTGCACTGACTTGTTTAATGTATTGCCTCACAAAAATGTGTACTCTCTTAATAAAAATGTCTGTAAAGGTAAAGGTTATCAGTTACTTGCAACCCTCAAATGTCTGCAGATTATCAAATGTAGCCCAAGGCTGAGAAAGTTTGGCCACCCCTGTGCTATAGGAATAGAGATACGGAAAGAAGTGTGTCCTTAGCTGGCTATGTACAAAACATAGGTGAGGGGCTGGAGTTTTCTATAATAGTGACTGCAGTGTGACCTCGGAGTATTAACACTGACTCCTCTCTTTTTCAGGGACTCTGCATCATTTTCAATGTGGCACTGGCTCTATTGAAGGTAAGGTGGAAAAATGGAATTAAAAGTTTGCTTTAATTATGCCCACATGCCTGTTCCAGTGAAGTTCAACGCAAACTGGAGGAACAACATTTCATCTTCCGGTTCGGCACGCGACAGCCGTCTGGTCTCAACATCGAATTCAACAACTTCAGATGATTAGCTCTAGCTCTACCCCCACCTTGACCCATTTGTTTTCATCCCATTTCATTTTACCTGTCTTTTACCATTTCTTTCTTTCTTGTCTTTCCTAACCCTTTCTCCTCTTTGCTTCCCCCCCCCCCCCCCACATCTACAGTTCTTTTAAAAAAAAATGAAAATCGCTTATTGTCACAAGTAGGCTTCAAATGAAATTACTGTGGAAAGCCCCTATTCGCCACAGTTCGGGGAGGCTGGTACGGGAATTGAACCGTGCTGTTGGTCTGCTTTAAAAGCCAGCCATTTAGCCCAGTGTGCTAAACCAGCCCCTCTGATGTTAGTTTCTCTGCTGTTTGGCCTTTCACACCTTTTGTTCTCTCTGGGACTGCCATTAGCATCTTTCCCCTTGATTTCTGTGGCCATTAGCGCCCGGTTTCCCTGGGTTTCTGTGGCTGTGACTCATCTTTCATATTCACTCCACAGTATAAATATTTCCCACTTTCTCTGTCTGTTAGCTTTGACAAAGGGTCATCTGGACTCGAAACGTTCGCTCTTTTCTCTCCCTACAGATGCTGCCAGACCTGCTGAGATTTTCCAGCATTTTCTCTTTCGTTTTCTTTAATTATGTTGGATTTCTGTATCCTCATCCAAGTCAACTCTATCATCCATTCACTTGAAATATCTCCTGTGAGCTGTGGTCTACAATCAACTTTGTATAAATATGGATTGTCACACCTTCGTACATACAACACAAGTTCCTAAAGGAGCACCTTGTTATTGATATTATGAATGTTATTGGAGTGAAGTCTGATGACTTGCCACAGACTGATGTTCCTGGACCAAACTTGCTAGTTGTGTACTCTTGGATTAGTGTGTCTTTGTTTATCAACATTTTGCTTTCAAATGGAAAATTGTCTTTGACAACCTGCGACCATCAACAAATTTGTCTGTTAATCTGTGCCATTTATGGTTGGAGGTGGAACACTGCAGCAACTCACCAAGACTTCTGACAGCATCTTCCAAACACACAACCTCGACCGCCTAGAGGTTCACGTGCAGCAGGTGTGTGAGAGCACCACCACCTGGTTTCCCTCCAAATCCCATTCTGTCCATGTTTGGAAATAAATTGTCATTCCAGTGTTGTCACGGGGTCAAAATCCAGGAATTTTCCCCTCTGAACAACACAGTGAGAGCATCTTCGCGACATGGGCAATTCAAGAAGGTGATTTACCACCGCCATCACCAAGAGCACCTCGAGATGGGCAATAATTGCTGACCTACCCAGTGACGCCTACATCCTGAGAATGAATGAGGAAGAACCCAATGCTTTAGTCTCCGAGCACAAACATCCCCTGCTGCTCAGTGGCCATGCTGATTCTCTGATACGGGAATGTGGGAACTGAAAGAAAGTGGTGGCGCTGAGGAAGGCTACAATTCATCTCCGGGAATTCACTGAGCAAGCACAGAAATGCGGGGGTTAAAGTGAGAAAATTGGAGTGAATCTGGGGTTCAAAAGCACAATTTATCAACCTCTGCCATGGATAAGCATAGTTTCTAAAAGTCCCCTTAGATCCAAAGTGTCGACTTTATGGTGCAGATAAGGGCTTTGCGTTATCTCCCCTATTCACTCCGATTTTCTCAACATACTACTTAAGTTCTGCCATTTCATCTTGATGCATCACTTTCAGCTTCTATATTTATTAGAAACACACTGCTACCTATTGACACCTTGGTAACAAGACATTTGCATAATTTCCCCAATCCAGGCTATTGCAACACAACTATCATAGCCTTTAGTGCAACAAAGATTGTTGGAGACAGCAACCCATGAGTACCTCTGCCATTCATTTTTAAAAAGCTCTTGGTCCGCTTGATCAGCATCCAATCCACCTTAAGCATTCAGCCCCTCCACCAACGTTTCACAGCAGCAGTGTGTACCATCCGTATCCAAACGATTATGTTGCCTGCCCGGTGTCAAGGTTCGGGACATCTGCTCTGGGTTGGAGAGAAACTTGCAGTGGGAGCAGGATGATCATGTTGCCATGGTCCATGGAACCAACAACATAGGTAGAACTAGGAAGGAGGTCCTGCATAGAGCATGTGAGGAGCTTGCCGCTAAATTAAACAGAACCTTCAAGGGTATAATCTCTGGATTATTACCTGAGCGTGTGCAAATTGCAATACACTATTTAAAATTAGCGAGATGAATACGTGGCTCATAGACCGGCGTGGGAGAAGTGGGTTTTGGTTTGTGGGGCACTGGCATCAGTACTGGGGACAGTGGGGGCTGTAGCGTTGGGAAGGCCTACATCTGAACCATGCTGGGACCAGTGTTCTTGCAAAACGCGTAACTAGGGCAGTAGAGAGGGCTTTAAACTAAATAGAACAGTGGGGAAGGTGGGGTGGATTACGGGATATATAGACTAACAAAGCAATAGGATATGAGAGGTTGAATAAACTTGGTTTGTTCTCACTGGAGCGAAGGAGGTTGAGGGGCGACCTGACAGAAGTCTACAAACTTATGAGGGGCAGAGACAGAGTGGATAGTCAGAGACTTTGTCCCAGGGTAGAGGAGTCAATTACTAGGGGGCATAGGTTTAAAGTGCGAGGGGCAAGGTTTAGAGGAGATGTTCGAGGCAAGTTTTTTACACCGAGGGTAGTGGGTGCCTGGAACTCGCTGCTGGAGGAGGTGGTGGAAGCAGGGACGATAGTGACGTTTAAGGGGCATCTTGACAAATACATGAATGGGGGGATACGGACCCAGGAAGTGTAGAAGATTTTAGTTTAGACGGGCAGCATGGTCGCCGCAGGCTTGGAGGGCCGAGGGGCCTGTTCCTGTGCTGTATGTTTCTTTGTTCTTTGACAAGTTACAGACATTTAAAAAAAGCAACAAATCGGGTCAAAGGGGGGGAAAAATGGTAAAAAGGAAAATTATTGGCTTTTTAAAAAAAATTTAAAGTACCCAATTTTTTTTCAGTTAAGGGGCAATTTAGCATGGCCAATCCACGTAACCTGCACATCTTTAAGTTGTGGGGATGAGACCCACGCAGACACGGGGAGAATGTGCAAACTCCACACGGACAATGACCCGGGGCTGGGATCGAACCCGGGTCCTCGGTGTCGTGAGGCAGCAGTGCTCACCACTGAGCGACCGTGCCTCCCCAAAATAATGTTCTTAAATGTTCATAGCATTCGGTACAAAATAAATGAATTAATGCCATAAATTGAGGTTAATGCACTTCCAATGGCGGCTATGGAGTGAGTGGTCGCACATTTGGTGGCTCCTGCTAGAAGTGGAATTGTTTGGTCCTTTTCACCCGATACAGTGGGTGTTTGCTGGTGCAAAGTGCATGAACAGCAAGAGGTAGGGCCTGTTTATAGCTTATCGAACGAGGAGTGTAACAAGCAAGGGGCAGCAGTCTGGCGGGAGGACCTTCGAAGTGCGATAGAGGGAAAGATGGCGGAGAGTTCTGGGGCATCTTTGGCTGCCCAGTGATCTACCGAGTAATTGGTGGACTTTTTGAACGCTAAGTTCCATCAGCAGAGGTAATTGGCCTTGGAGGACCTGGCTAAGGTATATATTAATAACTTGTATGAGGGCAGTGAATATATTATTGCCAATTTGCGGATGGCACACAAATAGGTGGGAAGGCAAGTGGTGTAGAAGACCGAGTCCACAGCGGGATATGGATAGGGTAGGTGAGTGGGCAAACACTTGGCAGCTGGAATATAATGTAGGAAAATATGAATTTATGCACTTTGGTAGGAAGAATAGAGAAGCAGAATAATATTTAAGTTGGGAAAGACTGCAAAAAACTGCAGCACGGGTATTTTGGGGACCTTGTGCATAAATCACAAACTGCGAGCATGCAAGTTGAACAGGTAATAGGGAAGGCAAATGGAATGTTGGCCTTTATTTCAAAGAGAATGGGGTATAAAAATCAGGAATTCTTGCCAAAACTATACAAAGCACTAGTTCATCACACCTGGAATACTGTGAACAGTTTTTGTCCCCTTATTTAAGGAAAGATACTGGCATTGGAGGCAGTCCAGAGAAGGTTCACGAGGTTGATCCTGGGTATGGAGGGATTTTCTCATGAGGAGAGGTTGAGTAGATTGGGCCTGTACTCATTGGAGATTAGAAGAATGAGAGATGACCTTATTGAGACATATAGGATTCTCAGGGGGCTTGACAGACGAGACGCTGAGAGGTTGTTTCCACCTGTTGAAGAGTCTAGGACCAGAGGGCATAATCTCAGAGTAAGGAGTCACCCATTTAACACAGAGATGAGAAGGAATTTCTTTTCTCAAGAGGGTAGCAAATCTGTGAAATTCTTTACTGCAAAGAGTATGTTTTTTTCAATAAATATTTTCATTAGCTTTTCAAAATTTTTCTTGTACATAAATTACATTACACATTTTTTTAGCATTTAACAATCCTTTCTTCAACCAGAGAACAATGAATTAACCAACTAACTAAAGCCCTCCCATTTTAGCTGCTGACTGAAGTTAATTCCTTAAAGTGAAATATAAACGGATGGCATCTTTTATGAAACCCCTCCCGATTCGCTTTTGAACTAAATTGAACCTTTTCTAGGCTTAGAAATTCAATTAGATTTCCCAGCCATATTGAGGCACAGAGTGGAGAAACTGACCTCCAACTCAATAGAATCCACCTCCTAGCCATCAGCGAGGCAAAGACTAAGACATCTGCCCTTGCCCCTGTCTCGAGCTCCGGCAAGTCTGACATCCTGAATATGGCTCCCAGGGCTCTGGGTTCTAGGTACAACTGTAACATTGCCGATATGATGAAGTTTCAGGAACGACCAAAACATGCTAACCAGATTGGTTGGCCCCATCCCGCATCTGTCACAAATGTCCTCAACACCTTCAAACATGTGACTCATTCTCGACCTAGTCAAATGTATTCTGTGAACAACCTTCAGTTGTATTAGTGCATGAGGTTGATGTATTTATCCTCCATAAAATTTCATACTAAAGCCCTTCTTCCAACGTCTCTCCTAATTCCTCCTCCCATTTAGCCTTAACCATATCCAGTGATTCTGATCCTGCTTCCATAATTTTTCCATCAAAAGCAGAGGTACTTCTCCCTTCTAGCCCCAAAACCATCAACACCTCCTCCATCAAAGAAGAAGGGGGTACCATTGGGAACGTAGGGAAGAGCCCCTTTACGAAAGCCTAAAGAAAAGTGAGTGTTTTTCAACGGCACAGAGAACCCGGGTTGATCCTGGCTCCGGATCACTGTCTGTGTGGAGTTTGCACATTCTCTGTGTCGGTCTCACCCCCCACAACGCCAAAGATGTGCAAGGTAGGTGGATAGGCCACGCTAAATTGTCCCTTAATTGGAAAAATAAGAATGGAGTACCACAAAAAAGATTGATCTCTTCATTTATATGGGCGGGTAGAATTCGTATATTGTTACTTCAGAGGGAGCGACAATCGGGCAGACTAGCCCTGCAGAATCTTAAGCACTGTTACTGGGTGCCGGATGCCGAGAAGGTTCGATGCTGGGGTAGGGAACCACTGACACCACGGAAATACTCAAAGAGTACACTAAAGATATGGAAGCAGTTTCACAAACATTTTAAATTAGGGGTAGGGTCGAAACTAATGCCAGTCTGAGAAAACCATCTATTTAAACTTGCAAGAATGGATGCTTGGTTTGAAGACTGAGAGGAAAAAGGTGTGATCACATTGGAGGATTTGTTTCTTGAAGGTCATTTTGCAACATTTGAAGAATTGAGTGAGAAATGTAAGCTCCCAAGGAGGGAAGCCTTTAGACATACACAGATACGCGCTCTCGTAAAGGGTTGTTAAGCCTGTTAAAGGCTGAAACAAACAGATTTTTAATCAGTAAGGGAATCATGGATTATGGGGATAAGGTGGGGAAGTGGAGTTGAGGATTAACTCATCAGATCAGTCATGATCTCATTGAATGGGGGAGCATTCACCGGAACCACGCTCACCATCCTCCCGCTCATCATCCTCCCGCTAACAAGATAGAGCAGCACTTAAACTGACAACCCCAGTCAGCTCGCAGCCATGACGCTGGGATGACCGGCCCCACTATTCGGGGATGCAGACCTGGGGAGGCTCCTAGAGGCGGTCGAGGCCAGAAGAGATGTCCTATTCCCCTGAGGGTTCCAGAGGGTCAGCCACAGGGCAGCTAGTTCTGCCTGGGAGGGAGTGGGAGCAGCCGTCACCTCGGGCAGCGGGACCAGGAGAACTGGCAGCCAGTTGCAGGTGGGCATTGCCGGGGCGCTGCAGAGCATCTCGCAGTCACTGAGGAGCATCGCAGAGGACGCGACATGATGGTGCAGTCATCGGGGAGCCACAAGGGATGGCAGAGCCAGATGACGCACGGGTAGCCAGGGCTCTAACCAGCTGCCCCTCAGTCTCAAGGTGACCCCAGTGCCTTATTGGGACCAACTGGCAGGAGGGGGCGCTGGGTGCCAACCCGGACCATCCTATGGAGTGACGACGGTGCCCACCAGCTCCCCTGCGTTATACGACACATCTCGCAGTCAGCACCTGGAACAGTGTGGCATGGCTGTGGTTCCAGAGCCCCAGAGGATGCCTGCCAGGGGTATTGAAGGCCACAGGGTATGGTAAGCAGCTGGCTGCCTCCACCTTTGATGTGTGCCTATATGAGGGAGCGGAAGAAGGCCTGCCTGGCCCTCCAGGCTTGCCGGACCCTTGCCGCTGCTGCCTGTCCTGCAGCCTCTGGTTCCTCTCTGGGTTCGTCCTCCAGCCCCTGATGGTCCGATGCCGCCGCCTTATCTTCGTCCTCTTCATCCAAGGTAGCCACGTGTTCATCATCACCCAACCTCCATCTCGAAACCCCGCTGCTGTGTGTGGATATGGAGGACTCAGCAGCCTACAAAGCGGGAGGGCGGAGGAGGGTTGTACTGCCGTGCAATCTGATGCACCACTCAGTGATGGACTGGGTGGCAACATGGGCCTCATAACGGGTCTCCGCATCAGTCACCGGCCTCCGTACTGGTGTCATTAGTCAGGTCCTAAGAGGGGTACCCCTTATCCCCCAAAAGCCAACTGACCATCCTGGTGTTCGTTGAAGTGTCCAGGGATGTCTCACTGCCCCAAGATGTAGCTGTTGTGGACAATCCCGGGGAAGCGTGCATACACGTGCATGATCTTCATCTGGTGGTCACACACAAGCTGGATGTTCAGGGAGTGGAACCACTTCCTGTAGACGTAGGACATTCCCAGATGGCTCGGTGAGCACAAGGCAACATGCGTGCCATCTATTAGTCCCTGGACATGGGGCATTCCTTCGATGGCAGAGAATTCTGCTGCCTGAGCATCTTGTTGTGCCTGGTCCATGTCAAAGTTTATATAGTCGGCTGCCCCAACAAACAGGGTATCCATGATCTAATGGACGCACCTGTGGGCTGTAGCTTGCGAGATAGCACACAAGTCCCCCCTTGAGCCCTGGAATGAGAGGTGTAAAGGTTCAGGGCTGCAGTGACCTTGATGGCCTCCTGGAGCAGGTGTTCTCCTCCACAAGGTCATGACACAGGTGCCGCACCGTCTGCTTGTTAAGATGGAGCCTCCTTCAGCAGGTGCTGTCCGTCATTTGCTCAAAAGACCATCAACGCTGTACACATTAGTCTGTCGAGGGCCTCCAGTTCTGGATCCCTCCCTGGCCTGATGGGCGGCCGGGTCCTCTAGGGTGTGGGGCGGGGTCCTGCACATGGGCCAATGGCTTGAGACTTTGTCGATGATCCTGCTGCCACCGCGTTATGCAGCGCCTGGCCTGCCAGCACCACTAGGGCAAGTTCCATGGGGTCCAGAATATTGTCCATACCGTTCCATATCTGTACAGAATTGGGAGAGCATGGGAGACTGACAAAACAGCGATGTCTTTCACCCCAGGACCCTCCAGTCACCCTATTGCTCCCCTTCCCCGCCCTGCCCATGCACAGCAGGCTGCAGTGGGGCCCCTGCTCACTGGCTCCCACACCTAGCACCCCAGGTGCCCGCACATAACGTCACCTGGACCGGGTGCAGGTCCCCTCACCGTGCCAGAAGGTGGATGAATGCAACGGGATGTCCCTGGGGCTGGGCCTCATCTACTGGGTGTTCGGATGTTGGTTGCTGTGTCCATGGTGCCGCAGTGTTCAGGCACAGTGTCCATGCATCATGGTCTGATTGGGATGCTAGGCAATACCCCCCACATGCTACATGGCCCATCCACCCACAGGGATCCACTTGGGATGTGTGAAGTGCTCACTTAACTATGATTGCCAGTTCCCTATTCGCAATAGCCTTCAACAGCAAGGCCAGTAGACTGCGCAGTCAGTGGGAGTTATGGGTGATCGATGGGGCAGACGGACAGGGGTTCGAGTTGCCCTTGGAATGGGTACACAATCCAGAGTTGGTATGGTAGACCTGCGCGTATTCTCTCCTCTTCTCTCTCTCTTCTCTCTTTCCCCCCCCCCCCCCCCCCCCCCCCCCGCCATGGCGGCCCACCCCAACCACTCCCGGTTACCTGCCACCACTCCCCTCGGAGCGCAGGGGCAGCAAGCCCAAAGCCCCCCCCTCCCCCCGGGCTCTTTGCCTGTGAGCACAGATGGCTACTCACCTCGGGTCCCCGCAGTAGCCCTTCCGCCAGGTTCACGTTTTTAAAATGTAGTACTAATCTGCACCCATGTGACCACTTGCTGGGGAGGCGATTAGATCACGCAAGGCCTCTGGATATGTGGTAGGCTCCTGTTAATTGTATGGAAATTGGACTTAAGTGGTGATTATTGGTTTCTTGCCACTCTGTGGCCACTGAACTGCGCACTTTGACCCTTTGTTCTAGATTCCCTAGCCAGGGGAAACATCATCCCAGCATGTATTCTATTAAATCCCTTAAGAATTCTATGTTTCAGTGAGATCGCCCTTCATTTTTCTCAACTCCAGGGAATATAGGCCCAGTCTACACAGGCTCCCATCATTGGACAATCCACTCATTCCAAAGTGCCTCCCAAGTGCCTTTCCGCCACGTGCTAAATGGTGCCCGGTTAGGATGGTCTCGGCGAGGCCAGTAGATGCTGAGTGCCATTCGACCTGGCGACAGCAGAGCTAAGTGCCCTTTTAAGCTCTTCAGCTGTGTGAGTCTGGGCACCGGCCATTGTGGGTGGGATCCAGATCACAAAGTCTTGCGAGATTTCGTGAGATCTCGTAAGGCGTAACGACTGTCAGGAATCCCAGGAGAGGCCTCTCCTGGGATCTACAGACCGCTCCCATCCAAATCCGGAGGGACGCAGCCAGTAAATCGCTCCCTCGCGTGGTCTCAGCAAGCCCCTGTACAATTACAGTACGAGATCTTTACTTTTTGTCCTGTCGTTTTGTAATAATAGTTAACGCACCATTTGCTTTACCAGTTGCTTGTTGTGCCTTCATGTGAGCTTTTGTGTACAAGGACATCCAGGTCCTTTGAATATTAATAATTCCCAGTCACTCGTCATTTAAAAATGATTGTGCTTTTCTATTCCGTACCACAAAATGGATAGTTTCACATGTATCCACATCACTCCATCTGCCCTTTTCCTTAACATGCCAATATCTCCCTTTCAACCTCTGTACCTTCCTCAACTTCCTTTCTCACTTAACACGATCATCAGCAAACCTGGTACATTACACCCCAACCCCTCCTCTAAATCATTAGTATAGATTGTCAGTAGCTGAGGTCCAAGCCTTACTCCGTGCACTACCCAGCTAGTTATAGCTTGCCATTCTAATAATGACAAGTCTAATCCTATTTTGTTTTTAATCCATTAGCTAATTCTCAGTTCATGCTAACGTGTTACCCTTAATGACCTGAACCCAAATTTTGTAATAGCCTCTTCTGTGGTACCTTTTTGTAAATCCCAATACACTATATTCACCTATTCCCCAATTATCTCCCTTATTAATTACAATCTCAAAGAGCTTATTTGCCAAACCTGATTTCCCTTTAATTAACCTGTGTTGATTCAGCCTAATCACATTGTGTTTCTGTACGTGCTCTGTTACCACATCCTTTATTCTCATATTCCCCCGCTATTGATGTCAGACTAACTGGCCTGTAGCTCCCTATTTACTCTCTCTCTCTCTCCTTTCTTCAAATGAAAGTCACAGAGTCCCCAAGGACCATGGCTGCTCTCCTTTTTTGAGAGAGAGCTGACTGGCCGTCATTTAACATGAGGGTCACCACACCTTGGACCAGGGGCAAGATTGAGAAGGAGGGGCCTTCATGGATAACCTTGGCTGGTACAGAAATGGAACCCGTGCTGTTGGCATCATTTGCATCACGAACCAGCTGTCCAGCCACTGAGCTAACCGTCCCCGATTTATTCAATAGTGGTTAGTGAAGAGGAGAATGTGTTTAGTCACTGTTGGATATTGCAGGGCATGGGTAGTGAGCAGGAGAGTGGTAGGAGACTGAGTAGGATACTAAGAGTGTGGGAAGTGTACAGAATTGTGAGGATATACTAGGTGGGATATTAAAGTGCATGGGAGGGAGCAGGAGGGTGGTTTATACTGAGTCCAATATTAAAAGGAATGGTGAGAGATCAGGAGAATCATGTTCAATTGGATGGGATAATGCAAGGTGATAATGTTATATTTAAGGATATGGCAAGTGAGCAGGGAACTATGATTGGATTATGGGTATGGGATTAGATTAGATGTTAAAGGGAATGAGGAACGATACAGGAGAAGGGGGTAGATTAAGTGGGATATTAAAAAGAATGGGGAGCAAGTAACATGAGTATGATTAGAGGATTACGGTGAACAGATAAATGGGGTTAGATTGGATTATTAAAGAATATTATTGAGATGAGTTATTAAAAGTTAAACAGGAATGTGGCATCAGGCAAAAGGACATTAAAAGGTTAGTGAGTGAGAAGAGTGGTAATGGACTAGATGGGTAAGTGAGAGTGATTAATTAGACAGGGCAATATTCAATAGTATGTGGAGTAAACAGGAGGGAGGGAGTGGATTGGGAGGGATATTATGGGGTATAGAAAGTGAACGAGAGAGTGGGATTAGACTGAAAAAATGGAATGAGCGATCAGGACAGTATTCGGTATTAGACTGAAAGATATTAGAGTTTGGAGAGTGAGCAGGAGAGGAATTGCACAATTGGTATTTTACAAGGTATGGAGAGCGTGTAGAAGTGGGTGTGGTTCTTAAATGATATGGGTTGATTAGTGGAGTGAGATTAGACTAACTGGGATGTTAAGGATATGGTGATGAGCAAAATGTAAGGTTAAAATAGGTGGGATGTGAAAAGAGCTCACCCATGGTTCCATCGACAATGCCTTCCAAACCCATGACTACCACCACCCAGAAGGACAAGGGCAGCAGATGCATATGAACACCAGCACCTGCAAGTTTCCCTCCAAGCTACGCACCAACCTGACTTGGAAATATTTTGCCGTTCCTTCACTGTCACTTGGTCAAAGTCCTGGAATTCTGTCCTTAATAGCACTGTGGGTGTAGCTACACAACATGGACTGCAGCGGTTCAAGAAAGCAGCTCACCACCACCTTCTCAAGGACAATAAATCCTGGCCTAGTCAACGACACCCACATCCATGAATGATTTTTTAAAAAATGGGGTGAGCAAGAGACTTGGACTGGACCAGATGGGACTTAAAGCTGGTATGGAATAATCACATGTTTTGCATTAAACTAGGTAGAATATTAAAGGGTACAGAATAGTGTGCAGGAGAGAAGGATTAGTCTGGACAAGAGATTGAAGGGTATGTAACGTGCAGGAAAGTAGTATTAAACCAGGTGGGATATGAAAGGTTATTATAAGAAACTCTTCTTTCATCGAGGAGAGGAATCAGTAGTATTTTACCTGGTAATGTGGGTATGGAGATGAATATCAAGCTTTGCAAAAGTCACTCGCTTGAAGCATTAGCTCCCTTCTCACAGATGCTGTCAGACCTGCTGAGATCGGAACATAGGAATTAGGAGCAGAAGTAGGTAATTCAATCAGATCATGGCTGATCTCTTCCTGGTCTCAAATCCACTTCCCTACCTGTTCCCCATATCCCTTTAACCCATTTTATCTATTTAACCTGTTTTTTAATCAGAAATATATCTATCTTGGAACCATTTAATTATTCAGATTTCACCGGACTATGGGGCAGTGAGTTCCACAAATTCACCACCCTCTGCGAGAAGTAGTTTCTCCAAGTCTCTTTTCTAAATCTACCGCCTCTCAAACCTATATCTGTGACCTCTCATTCTAGATTTCCCTACAAGGGGAACATTTGGTCTACGTTTACTTTATCAATCCCTTTTAATAACTTATGTACCTTGATCTATCCATTCTGATCCATCTAAATTGCAGCAAGCATAATCTCTCCTCATACTCTCCTCATCAATCTAATGAACCTCTTTTGGACTCCAATGCCACCACATCCTTCCTCAAATATGGAGACCAAAACTGGACACAACACTCCAGATGTGGTCTCCCCAACACCCTAGACAATTGCAACAAAAGGTATCTACTTTTAAACTCCAGTCCTTCTGCAATAAACGTGAGCATTCCATTTGCCTTTTGTAATTACATGCTGTACCTGCATATCAACTTCATGCAATTCATGAATCAACATACCCAGATCCCTCTGCCTATGCACAATTCCCAGGAGATTGTCCAGCATTTTCTGTTTGTGTTAGGGATGAATGATGCCCGACTTAGTTTCAATCACTGTTTTATCTCCAGGGAATCATTATTAATGCTTTGTTAGGTTACTCTCAAAACTCTTCCCAAATTATCCAGGAAGACACTGAACCACAGGTTATACACTAGGTCACATCTGCAAGTTAAAGTTTTGAACACCTAGTATTTCTATCTGCAGCAGTATAATCAGAGTTATTGAGTGGTTGAGCAACACATCACTCCAAAGAACTAATGATACACCGGTGGCTTCGATCCCTAAGCATCAATAGAGGACAGCCGCTGCAATGACTTCCATCATGGAAGCAAGGACACTCCTCTCTTTTTTTCATAATCCAAAGAACAAATGGATTACACTGTTATGACACCCTAGCTAATGCGTGGTTGATTCCACCCCCGGAGTCCCAAAATAAGTGAATTAACCAATAATTTGTATAATGTTTTCTGAATCATTGGCCCCTTGACTGCTCAATAAGTTATAGCCACCAGGTTTGTAAGTTTTTTTTTAAAATAAATATTTTATTGAGGTATTTATGGTTTTATAACAGCAACAGAAGAAACAATGTACATACAAATATAAACATAGTGCAAAAGCCGTCTTCCTCCCTCACAGGACCCACCTTACTAACCCCCTACTCTAAACTAAACCCCAGCCCCCCCCCCTTTCTCCTGACGGTTAATTTTCCCCAAAGAAGTCGATGAACGGCTGCCACCTCCGGATGAACCCTAACATTGACCCTCTCAAGGCAAACTTGATTTTCTCCAGACAGAGAAATCTAGCCATGTCAGTTAGCCAGGTCTCCGACTTCGGGTGCTTTGAGTCCCTCCAAGCTAATAATACCCGTCTCCAGGCTACCAGGGAGGCAAAGGCCAGAACATCTGCCTCTTTCTCCTCCTGGATTCCCGGGTCTTCCGACGCTCCGAAAAACGCCACCTCTGGACTCGGTGCCACCCTTGTTTTTAACACTTTGGACATGACATCCGCAAACTCCTGCCAGAATCCCTTAAGCTTCGGGCATGCCCAGAACATATGGACATGGTTCGCTGGTCCTCCCGCACAACTTGTGCACCTGTCTCCTACCCAAAGAACCTGCTCATCCGGGCCACTGTCATGTGGGCCTGGTGAACGACCTTAAACTGTATCAGGCTGTGGATGCGTTGACTCTACTCAACGCGTCCGCCCAGAGACCGTCCTCTATCTCTCCTCCTAACTCCTCTTCACATTTGTGTTTCAGCTCCTCAGTCTGTGTTTCCTCTGACCCCATGAGTTCCTTGTAAATGTCCGAAACCCTCCCTTCTCCCACCCACATTCTGGAAACTACCCTGTCCTGTATGTCCCTTGGCGGTAGGGGTGGGAAGGTTGAGACCTGCCTGCGTAGGAAGTCCCACGCCTGCAGGTACCGAAACTCATTCCCTCCTGTCAATTCAAATTTCTCCTCCAACTCCCTCAGGCTGGGAAAGCTCCCCTCTATAAACATATCTCCCATCCTCTCGATCCCTGCTCTCTGCCATCTCTGGAACCCTCAATCTAGCCTCCCCAGGGCAAACCGGTGATTATTGCAGATTGGAGACCAGACCGATGCTCCCACATGTCTTCTCCATTGCCCCCAGACTCTCAGCCCCTACCACCACAGGGCTTCACCGCCTTCAGGGGCTCCCAGACCATTGCAGCCGAGACTTCCCCTGTGTCATTAACTTCCCAATAGTTCTGGATACATTTCCTCAGCCGCCCACACACCTCCTCATCCGCTAAAAGTCCAACATCCAGTCTCCAGTGCGAGTGTTGGCCACCCTCCTTGCTCACCTGTAGGTCAACCCAGTGCGGGGCATGATCCTAGATCGTGATCGCTGAATACTCAGTGTCCACCACCCCCGTCAGTAAAGCCCTGTTCAGGATAAAAAAGTCAATCCGGGAGCACACTTTATGCACATGTGAATAGAAGGAGAATTCCTTCACTCTCGGCCGCCCAAACCTCCATGGATCCACCCCCCCCCCCCCCCCCCCATCTGCTCCATAAACTCCTTTAGCTCCTTTGCCATTGCTGGCACCCTGCCTGTCCTTGAGCTCGACCGGTCTAGCCCTGGGTTAATGACTGCGTTAAAGCCCCCCCCCAGGCCAACTTGTGCGAATCCAGGTCCGGGATTTTCCCCAGCATCCTCCTTATGAACTCCACATCATCCCAATTTGGTGCGTACACATTCACAAACACCACCGTCAGCCCATCCAGCATCCCACTAACCATAATGTAACGGCCTCCCCCATCCGCAACTGTTCTTCCCACCTCGAATGACACTCGCTTGTTAATCAGGATCCCGACCATTCTAGTCTTTCAGAGTCTAGCCCCGAGTGGAAAACCTGTCCGACCCATCCCTTCCTTAATCTAATCTGGTCAGTTACTCTAAGATGCATCTCCTGCAACATTGCCACGTCCGCCTTCAGTCCCCTCAAATGTGTGAACACGCGTGCCCTCTTAACCGGCCCATTTAGCCCCCCCCCCCCCCCCCCCCCCCCCCCCGCCGTTCAGCCATTACCTTTCTTGGGCCAGTCTCCAGCCCACGCATCCACAGGCCCACCCCCAGGCAGCCTCCGCCCCCGACCTCCTTTTTGTCCCACAGCAAAAGTCCCTCCCCCGTCAGCAGAACATTCCCCTCCCCACCAGTAACAGCACTATGCAAACCACCCCCTTCAACAGGCATAACATCTGCCCACCCCCCATCCATGAGCTAGCCTGCCCAGTTAGCTTGGTGGCCCCCGCAATGGCGCCCCTATTGTGTCGTCCCCCCCGGCTCGGACACACATGTGCAAAAGAAAAACAATCCCAAACCAATTGCCCTAAAAAAACACACAGAAAATCAAACAGAAGATCCAACATCTAACATGCACACCTCCATCCCCCATCAGTGCAAATGCAAATTTTAACTCGCACAGCTTTGCAGCAGGCCCCAAATCAATACAGAAGGCATTACAGATAACGTCCAAAAACAAAAACCTTTTTTAATATGAGCGCTGCAGCAAAGTTCAAAGACCTCAGTCCGCTACCAGCCCTTTCCTTCTAGCGGAGTCCATCGCTTCCTCAGGCGACTCAAAGTAAAAATGTTGCTCCTCATAAGTGACCCAAAGACGGGCCGGATACAACAGTCCAAATTTAACCTTCTTCTTGAAAACGGTCGACTTTATCTGGTTGAACCCTGCCCTTCTCCTGGCCATGTCCGCGCTCAGATCTTGATATATACGCAGGATGCTGTTCTCCCATTTACAGCTCCGTGTCTGCCTGGCCCTCCGTAAAATACACTCCTTGTCCAGGTACCTGTGGAATCTCACCACCATTGCCCTCGGGGGGTCCCCCACACGCGGCTTCCTCGTGAGCGCTCTGTGAGCCCTGTCCATCTCCAAGGGCTGGGAGAACGTCCCATCCCCCAGTAACTTCTCGAAAATGCCCGCTATGTATGCCCCTGTGTCCGTTCCTTCGGATCACTCTGGGAGACAACGATTCTCAAGTTCTGCCGGTGGGACCTATTCTCTAGGTCCTCCACCTTCTCCAGGAGCCTTTTCTGCTGGTCTCTCCGCATCCCCACCTCCAACTCCACTGCTGTTTGGTGTTCCTCCTGCTCAGTCAGTGCCTTCTCCACTTTCTGGATCGCCCGATCTTGTGCATCCAGTCTAAGTTCCAGCCACGCAATCGATTCCTTAATCAGGTCAAAGCATTCCTGTTTCTGCTTGGCGAAGCCCTCCTGTATGAACTGCATCAGCTGCTCCGTCGGCCGCTGGGTCGTCGAGCCAGGACCCCGGTCGTCCGCCATGCTTTCTCCCGCTGCAGCCTCAGCCCAAGCCTTCTCTGTTCGCCTATTTCTTCCTTTGCGAGCACTTCTGGTCCACCTCTCCATGCACCGATGTAGGATTTCTCTTCACAATTGCATCCACCATCACTTTTCCGAATCAAATCCTACAAAAAATTGGGGACAAAGGTCCGACCAGAGCGGGAGTCACCAAATGTGCAACCTACTCCTTCATAATTGCCACCTGAAGTGTCCAGGTTTGTAAGTTGAATACAAGCTGTGAGGAACAAAGTTGAAATATGCAATAATAATAACAGCCAGCTAATCTACTACATCCCCCTCCCTTCTACCATCCCACCCTCTACCCAAACACACACAAGACAGACACACCCAGAGGGAGGGGTAAAATAACAGGGATTATGAAAAGAGAGATGAGTGTCCTTGTTGAAGTCGCTGCAGCAGGCTGGCCTCCAAGGATGCTTAGGGATTGAAGCCACTGGTGTATCATTAGTGAGGATCTTCTGGCAGGAACATTCATTCAGTGTTTCCAGGCTGTAGTGTTAGGGGAGCCACTTTAACTTTTATTACCCTGGGCCTTCATTCAGAGGAACAGTCTCAGGACAGTTGTTTCTTACGACTCTTGGTCTCACCTTCTCCCCAGCTTCAGCCTGTGTTTTAAACTTATCTGGCATCTAAACTCACCAAAATGTCTCCCGGCTTGACTGAGGAAAAACAGAGCGTCAGAGAAGCAGTTTCCGCTGGATTTTTGAGAGGTCTGTTAACATTTCAGTGAGTGAAACCCAATGAGTTCCCTCCAGCTCTGCCTTCAGGAATTAAACACACTCAGGCTGGATAGAGAGGAAAAGCTGGCTGGATCAATTTTCTTGAAGAGAGCTCCAGCAGAGGAGTTTCTCTATTGCTGGATTTTTAAAACTGAAATCAAGGCCAATCCTACTGACTCTGCAAAACATTCTAGAATAGTCAGCACCAATGAGTATCAAGTATCAGCAAAGGTGCTGTCAATTGAGACCGCTCATTGGCCACCAACCAAGTCCATCATCGCTGATATCAGACCACAACATTGCATCCTGATTTGTCTTAGGGTCGGAGGTCAACCATCTGTTTACCAGCCTCTCGAATTAACGTTGAAGTCCATCTTAAAGGCATAGGTACATTAATTGTCCATGTACAAAACTTGAAATAGCCAAATGACAGAAATTTAAGGAAAAAACAAGGGACAAACAGGAATTAACAGGTGGATCCTTACAACACAGACGGTGCTGAGTATTAACTAAGCAATGATCATATTTTAAGGCTGCAAATTAGATATCCCAAAATAAATTCCCTTCATGTCTGACACGTTTCCAGTTTGTGTAGCCAGTCCACAAAGTAGTTCAAGTCTACAGGTGACTGGCAACTTTCAAATCTTGCATGACTTCGATCCTTACGAATGGCCTGGTTGAACCAATACCCTCTCAGAGATGGGCATTATCTACTGGAGTACTGAAAAATTAGACATTTTTGCTGCAATTATCCGTTGCTACTTTGTTTCAACTGAACCCACCTTACACACAAATAATGATCCAAACTGGATTCACTCTCAACTCGGACACTTATAAAGTTTGTTAGGATACCGGATTAGAAACCCCAAACAATTTGTAACTCATAAAACTGAGGAAAGGATACTTCACCTCAGGTGTGATGACTCTGATCAATAGGTATCTCTTATGTTAAAACAAAGTTTAATTTAAATGCAGAACTGACCACATTAACATCAAAGAAATAACTTTACAATTAACAGTTACAGTTCTTAAATAATAGGAAAAACTTTAACTCACTATTTACACCTGCCACTATATAACTTGCTAATTACAGCTGCCGCTATATACATGCCAACAAAGCAGCCCAATACAGTTCAAAATCCACTCATAAATAAAGTTAGCAATCAGGGTTACTTGTTCTCTGTGCTGCCGTTGAGAGAGAAAATCCTTTTGTCGTGTTAGACTCTAATCCTATGGGCGGCATGGTAGCACAGTGGTTAGCACTGTTGCTTCACAGGGCCAGGGTCCCAGGTTCGATTCCCGGCTTGGGTCACTGTCTGTGCGGAGTCTGCATGTTCTCCCTGTGTCTGCGTGGGTTTCCTCCAGGTGCTCTGGTTTCCTCCCACAAGTCCCGAAAGATGTGCTGTTAGGTAATTTGGACATTCGGAATTCTCCCTCTGTGCACCCGAACAGGCGTTGGAATGTTGGGACTGGGGGCCTTTCACAGAAACATCATTGCAGTGTTAATGTAAGCCTACTTGTGACAATAAAGATTATTTTTTTAAACGGCCAAAACCACAGACAGACCTGGCTCCTCCCATTAATTACATCATCTGTATCCCACATCTGTATCCCACTACAAGTCCCATGATCTGTTTAGCTAGGACTAAACACCATCCCTCATTAATTATTGACATCCCAGAGAACCTCCAAAACATAAACAATATTCTATTAGCCATCCCATAAACAGGTAAATGGTTAAAATCCATGATTACCTCGCCTTTGACACCTTAATTACAATTTTAGTCGATATACTACCTGTATGTATTATAAACTAAGGTTCTTAATAACATTACTAAAACAAAATATAAAATATAATCTATAACACATTCCTACATTCACACGTTAAGCAACAGTTCTGAGTGTCCACCCTTGAGTGAGACATGCTCTGAGATTGGATCCTTCTATCTTGGGACACTTGATTAGTAGACTGACTAGACAAATTTTGGTATCTACTTAATACTTATTTATTAGTACTACATCTAAACAGGTTACAGAGTAGGCACTTTGCTCCTAGGCATGACTGCAATCGCCCTCGCATGCTCTCGTCTAAGACATGATTGATGTCTTACCACATCATCTAAGTCATACATCAGCATTTCCTATCTATTAACCCCTTAAGAAAGACAAGCTAACTCAGTATTTTACTCATCCAAATACACTGTACCTTTTAAGATTCCTATCTGCACCTATTAGGTAAAGAATGTTACAGAAGAAAGACACCGAAGTGAACTAGCAGAGAATCTCCTGCATCTATAAAGGCTAGAAGACATCGTAATCTTTTTCAGAAGATGATGTGGAGATGCCGGCGTTGGACTGGGGTGAGCACAGTACGAAGTCTTACAACACCAGGTTAAAGTCCAACAGGTTTGTTTCGATGTCACTAGCTTTCGGAGCGCTGCTCCTTCCTCCTTCACCTGAGGAAGGAGCAGCGCTCCGAAAGCTAGTGACATCGAAACAAACCTGTTGGACTTTAACCTGGTGTTGTAAGACTTCGTACTGTTTTTCAGACGAGATTGAGCTATCAGTTGTCTGACCAGTCTAAGAAGCTCTCTATTTTTATACCTTTCTCATGCTCCCTACATTCACTTACCAATTGGAATGGTGCTGGTGTCTGAACATCTCACTCTCCCCTACCCCATCTTCGGTTAATACAGCCTGATAATTGTTGGGCCTTGTGGTTCTCGTTGGATCACTGGGGCATGGCTTTCCCACCTCCACACCTATCTTGGGATTTTTTTCCACATAAGTGGAGAGAGGCTGCATTGTGATGTTTCATTAGGTGTGACCCAACTGGTTTAAGTTGGGGATAATAGCTTTCCACACGAGTATGGGATGCCTACTGTCTGTCACAGATCTTCCTGATGCAATTAACATAACGGTTTTATAATGTTCCCATATTTGTTTCAGAAACAGTGGATGATGTTATGATGGACTATATCAGGGCAGGGTTAGAACACAAGAATATTTCTACTTGTAGCCAAGTTCAAAACAAGAGTTATAATTGTAAGATAAAGACAAACTGATCAACTAAAAAAAAAAGGTAATTTCTGTACAGAGTGATGAGAATTTAGAACTCATTGATACATGGGGTGGTTGAAGCAGGTAGCACCAGTGCCTTTGAGACTGTTGCAATTCCAGCATCATAAACCAAAATAATTAAATGTACCGACTGAACCTCAAGATTTCACTTTTTATAACTTACATTAAAGTAAGTTAAACAAATTGGGGGCAGCACAGTGGTTAGCACTGCTACCTACAGCACGGAGGGCCCGGGTTCGATCCCAGCCCCGGGTCACTGTCTGTGTGGAGTTTGCACATTCTTCCCATGTCTGTGTGGGTTTCACCCTCCGCAACCCAAAGATGTGCAGGTTAAGTGGATTGGCCACGCAAAATTGTCCCTTAATTGGAAAAAAATAATTGGGTAACTCTAAATTAAAAAAAAAATCAAAAAGGAGTTAACAGGCAAATGATTCCTCAAGTAAAAAAAGTTGATTTAATTTTAATAGTCGATACAACAAAAATGCCTATTACACAACCACAAGCACCTGGACACACTCCACACAGTCGGCATCACATGCAATTCCAAAATTCTCCAACTTGGCCTCTGGTACGGAGAAGCTCTCACTCAATCGATTCAGCCTCGAGTTGCATTCACCTGCAGCTAAATTCCATCGGAGGTCCCTGTATAGGGTTAAACCCGACTTGGCATCTGCCTGTGAACCCTCTATGACTTGGGTCACATCAGCCCTGATGGCTTAGTTTTCCAGAGTTCCTTTTCGATTGACCGACCAACCAACAATACCTGGTTCACGATCATAGAAATCATAGTATCCTTACAGTGCAGAATGAGGCCATTCAGTCCATTGAGTCAGCACCAACCCTCTGAAAAAGCACCCTACCAAGGCCCACTCACGTGCTCTATCGCCGTAACCCCTCCTAACCTTTGGACACTTAAGTGCCAATCCTGCATATCTTTGGATCTGCTCTTTTGGTGCAAACTCTCAGCCCTTTCACATGCCTCTCATATTTGCACTGCTTTTTACGATTTTGTCCCACTAAGCTCAGTCATGTACCCCTTGCCCAAGATCTTCTGGAATTGTTTTTGCTCTTCATGCAACCTTTTTGCAGAGAACTTGCTTCGGGCAGCACGGTAGCACAGTGGTTAGCACAGTTGCTTCACAGCTCCAGGTTCGATTCCCGGCTGGGTCACTGTCTGTGCGGAGTCTGCACGTTCTCCCCGTGTCTGCGTGGGTTTCCTCCGGGTGCTCCGGTTTCCTCCCACAGTCCAAAGATGTGCGGGTTAGGTGGATTGGCCATGCTGAAATAGTGTCCGAAAAATGTTTAGTGGGTTACGGGATAGGGTAGATACATGGGCTTCAGTATGGTGCTCTTTGTAAGGGCCAGTGCAGACTCGATGGGCTGAATGGCCTCCTTCTGCACTGTAAATTCTATGATTCTCTTCACACATTCTGTACTCCTCTGCTTTTGCTTTCTGTCTGCAGCTAGGTGTGGATTGTCTTAAGTTCTCCGGTCTTCTTTACAGCAATAGCGTATTTCTTCTCTTGGTGTTCCCGGACTGCAGAGCTTCTTTGTGTCTGCAGCTCTACTTTTTATGTCCGCTGGCCACAGGGCTTTAACTTCCTTCCTGTAGGTACTCCTTCCAAGTTGAGGGTCGCCAAGTCGCGTAGACTAGGCTAGTGGTCACCGCTCCACCCCTTATCTTTCCAATGATTTTCCTGCATTTTAGGGGCCTGAGATTTTCTGCTTATTTCCTGAAAATCCTTAACTTGTGTTCTCGTTATCAGTCTCTTCCGTTTCAATGGTAAATGCACGGAATTGGATCCATGCACATGGGCATTATGTGGAATTCTTTGTATGAACTTGCTTCTTCCCTACTCACCTCATGAAACACCTGATGCCTAGGTTCTTCTTCAAATTCTCTTCTCCTTCTTGGTTCCTTGGCCAGCCCTATCTCCCACAAATTTACCTTGTTGCTCCTTTGGATAGAAGGTGCGGTCCAGCAGACACCTCTGCAACTCTCCCTCATGGTTTGGCCTTTTTATATAGTTCTAGTCAAGTATACCCTTTTATATATGGAATGCACTGCCTGTGGAAGTAGTTGAGTCGGAAACATTAGGGACCTTCAAGCAGCTATTGGATAGGTACATGGATTACGGTAAAATGATATAGTGTAGATTTATTTGTTCTTGAGGGCAGCACGGTAGCATTGTGGATAGCACAATTGTTTCACGCCTCCGGGGTCCCGGGTTCGATTCCAACTTGGGTCGCTGACTGTGCGGAGTCTGCACATCCTCCCCGTGTGTGCGTGGGTTTCCTCCGGGTGCTCCGGTTTTCTCCCAAAGTCCAAGGATGTGCAGGTTGGGTGGATTGGCCATGATAAATTGCCCTTAATGTCCAAAATTGCCCTTAGTGTTGGGTGGAGGTGTTGACCTTGGGTAGGGTGCTCTTTCCAGGGGCCGGTGCAGACTCAGTGGGCCGAATGGCCTCCTTCTGCACTGTAAATTCTGTGATAATCTATGATTAATCTAGGACAAAGGTTCGGCACAACATCGTGGGCCGTAGGGCCTGTTCTGTGCTGTATTTTTCTATGTTCTATATAGAATTATTATTTTTACAAATCTCCAGGTGGTTACCCAGCAAGGTCATTGGTTTTTCCCTTAACTGTTTTATCTGTCCCCATCATTGTTGCTCAGGTTAGTGGTTTTTCAGAACTATTGTTTTACTATCTTTCGGGAGTCTGACTGACAGATTGTAACTGTCTTGTGGTTTGAGGTATCTAGGTTCCGTATTTGTGTTGAGCGAGTAATCTTCCACTTTTAAAGCATTCAGAATGATTCATGATGCAGGATGACCATAAGACATCGGAGCAGAATTAGGCCATTTGGCCCATCAAGTCTCCCCTGCCATTCAATCATGGCTGATATATTTCTTATGCCCATTCTCCTGCCTTCTCCCCATAACCCCATATCCCCTTAAACCTTTCTGGTCTTGCAAAACAAGATTATTATTTTCTTTTTAATGTTTTTGTTAAGGCATTTATAATTTTAACAATTTTCAAGAGGAATAAAAAACAAAGTAAACAACGCCCACCCAACCAACAACCCAAACCAGCTAACATGGCTTACATACACAATTCCCCAATCCTCCTTTCTCACTAACCATTTCCCGCCTTATCATCGTGCCTCCCTCTTTCCCTTTACCCCCCCCCCACCCCAGCTGACAGCTTAATTTCCCCAAAGAAGTCGATAAATGGCTGCCACCTCCGAGCAAACGCAGGGCGAACTTGATTTTGTCAAGCCTGAGAAACCCAGCCATGTCACTAACCCACAGCCCCGATTTTGGGAGCTCTGAGTCCCTCCATGCCAATAAGATCCGTCTCCGGGCTACCAGGGAGGCAAAGGCCAAAACATCAGCATCTCTCGTCCCCTGGACTCCTGGATCTTCCGACACCAGAAATCGCTACCTCTGGACTTGGAAACACCCTTACCTTCAATACCGTGGACATGATATCGGCAAATCCCTGCCAAAACCCCTTAAGCCTCGGACACGCCCAAAACATGTGGACATGATTCGCGAGCCCACCCACTCACCGCCCAGACCTATCCTCCATCCCTTCAAAGAACCTGCTCATTCGGGCCACAGTCATGTGCGCCCTGTGGACCATCTTGAATTGTATCAGGCTAAGCCTGGCACACGACGAGGACGGGATGACTCTACTTAGGGCATCCTCCCACAACTCAACTCCCCACCCAGCTCTTCCTCCCACTTTCACTTTACTTCCCCTATCGGGGCTCCCTCCCAGTCCATGAGCTCTTTATAAATTTCCGATACCTTCCCCTCCCCCACTCTCAACACTACCTTGTCCTGTACCCCCTGGGGCGGCAGGTGCGGAAAGGTCGAAACCTGCCTTCGTGCAAAGCCCCTCACCCGCAAGTAGCGGAACCCATTCCCACCAGACAGCTTGAACTCCTCCGATTTCTCCAAACACGGAAAGCCTCCATCAATAACCAAATCCCCAATCCGCTCGATCCCAGCCCGCTCGCTGCCACCCCCAAATCCCCCCATCCAGTCCCCCCGGAGCAAATCGGTGGTTGCCACAAATTGGTGCCCACACCACCCCATACTTTCCGCCACTCTCCCCACACCCTCAGGGCAGCCACTACTACCGTGCTTATGTATTACCGAGCCGGCGAGAACGGCAGCTCCGCCGTTAACAATGCACCTAAACTCGTGCCCCTACATGAGACCGCCTCCACCAGCTCCCACATCGCCCCCTCAACCACCAACCCCTCCCCACTACCTACTTCCTGACCATTGCTATGTTTGCCACTCAATAATAGTTTATAAAATTTGGTAGGGTCAGCCTTCGACCCGGCTCCAGCACCACCACCTTCACCTGCTGGGTTTTACCTGCCCACACAAACCCAAATATCATCGCATTCACGCTCTTGAAGAAAGCCTTGGGGATAAAAATAGGAAGGCTCTGAAATATGAACAGAAACCTCAGGAGGACCGTCATTTTCACTGATTGCACCTCCCCGCCAGTGACAACGGAAGCACATCCCACCTTCTAAAGTCTCCCTTCATCTGCTCCACCAACAGAGCCAGATTCAGCTTGTGCAGCTGCTCCCACTCCCGCACCACCTGGATGCCCAATTATTGAAAGCTCCCCCCCCCCCCCAATCCCACCACCTTGAACAACATCTCCCCCAATGTATCTCCTGCTCCCTCGCTTGGATTGGAAAGACCTTGCTTTTACCCCAAAATATCTTTCCTTAGATAAGGAGACCAAAACTGTTCAGTTTTCCAGGTGTGGTCTAACTAGTGCCTTGTATAGTTTTAGCAGGACTTCCTTATTTTTATATTCCATTTCCTTTGAGATAAAGGCCAACATTCCATTTGCTTTCTCAATTGCCTGCTGAACTTCCTTGATTAATGCATCCAAGCAAGATGTCTGTTTTATTGTCAACCTCAATATTCCTCCATCATGCCCACCTTGAGGGTGATGTCTGATCCCTCCTCCCCTGCTTAATCAATTATGCAAATTTATAGTTATACATATGATATTGCTGCCCCACACACTGAAACCAACACATCAAGAAAGTAAAAACAGTTCAGTCAGGCGGTTATGTGCTATCATAGGTGTGTTCCCACATTATATACTAAATTCCGCCACTCGATCCTCTAATTCTATTTGTTGCTAATCTGCCTTGTTGCCCTGCTTCGACTCTGCCAGGTGCTATGTGAATACTGTATTTGGATCAGCTGTAGGGATAGTGAAGGAATTGGGCATCAGCCAACATAGCCTCTGCCTGAAATGAAATGTTGACCTGTTTCTCAGTTGACCTCAGTTTCTCAGTCACATTGCGAACTTGGACCCATTTAAGGATTGTGGTCTCCCACCCATGTCATTTCAGTAGGGGTCAGGCAGAAGGAAGGACTAATTGTTTGGAACCAATCACACCCCCACAAGTGGTGACGTGGTATCTAATCTTATTTTGATAAGCTGACTCCGTACTCCACCAATGAGTAGTCACCGAAAGGTACATTCTGGACCCTCTGCACCTATCCTGAATCTACAGGGTGATGCATTCTTCTAGAGCATATCACCAAATCATCCACTTATCATCTGAAGGATGAAAATAAATCACTCACAGGTCCCCTTTTCTAATTACATAGAATTACATAGAATTAACAGTGCAGAAGGAGGCCATTCGGCCCATCGAGTCTGCACCGGCTCTTGGAAAGAGCACCCTACCCAAGTCCACACCACCCTATCCCCATAACCCAACCCAGAACTAAGGGCAATTTAGCTTGGCCAATCCACCTAACCTGCACATCTTTGGACTGTGGGAGGAAACCGGAGCACCCGGAGGAAACCCACGCAGACACTGGGAGAACGTGCAGACTCCGCACAGACAGTGACCCAATCCGGAATCGAACCTGGGACCCTGGAGCTGTGAAGCAATTATGCTAACCACCATGCTACCGTGCTGCCCCCATTGATTCTAGACAATAGATTTCCTTCAATTTTCCATTATTATGTGGTATGGTCAATAGTGAGGGCAGAGCCATCGTTCCCTTTGTGGTATTACAAGGTTTCCTAACCGTATCTATATCTACAAGATTAAGTTGTAATTTGTTTCAGTCTAGCAATTGTGGAAACATTGATAGCTGCTACCTTTCATCAAGGTTGCCGTGGCCTGTTGGAAAACCATGCTGGAAAACTTAGCCTTTCCAACCTGGCACGGTAGCACAGTGGTTAACATTGTTGCTTCACAGCTCCAGGGTCCCTGGTTCGATTCCGGCTTGGGTCACTGTCTGTGCAGAGTCTGCACGTTCTCCCCGTGCCTGCGTGGGTTTCCTCCGGGTGCTCCGGTTTCCTCCCACAGTCCAAAGATGTGCAGGTTAGGTGGATTGGCCATGCAAAATTGCCCTTAGTGTCCAAAAAGGTTAGGTGGGGTTTCTGGGTTACAGGGATATGGTGGCGGCATGGGTGTAATTGGGGTGCTCTTTCCAAGGACCGGTGCAGACTCGATGGGCCGAATGCACCGTTGATTATATGATCTCTAAACAATCCTTAATGGGGTTTCTAAAATATATATTTCACTCTGCTTTACACTCCCAATTCTGATGCTCGATTTCCCTAGTTCTGTCGTAGTACGACGGCAGATCGCAATCACAGAACTGTTACAGGGAAAGTGGCCATTTTGCCCTCTCAGCTCTCCGAGCACCCCTTCCCACCTTCTGCCAATAACCCTTCCCATTCTTCCTGTTCAGACAACAGCCTGACCTCCTTTCAAATGCTTCAATTGAATCTGCCTTCACCACATACTTAGGTAGTGCGTTCCAGTCCGAGCCACTCGCTGTATGAAAAGATTTTTCCTGATATCACTATTGCTTTTTTTATTAATTATTGTGCGCTCTGTTTTAAAAATATATATATTTTTCTCCTTTTTCACATTTTCTCCCAAATTTACACCCACCAACAATAAACAATAATCAGCAACAAATATGTCAATCCCCATAACAATAACAACGATCCCATCCTCCCACCAACCCCCAAACATTGGCCTGCATGTTTACATAAACAAATGACAAAAAGGAATCGGGGATTACCCACAGTCACCCTTAATACAAACAGCCCCCCTCCCCCCCAACCCTCCCACCCATGAAATGAAAATGAAATTAAATGAAAATTGCTTATTGTCACGAGTAGGCTTCAATGAAGTTACTGTGAAAAGCCCCTAGTCACCACATTCCGGCGCCTGTTCGGGGAGGCTGGTACGGGAATTGAACCATGCTGCTGGCCTGCCTTGGTCTGCTCTAAAAGCCAGCGATTTAGCCCAGTGAGCTAAATCAGCCTCAACTAATGTTCGATGTTATCCAGTTCTTGAAAGTGCATAATGAATATTGCCCATGACTTGTAGAACCCCTCCATCCTTCCCCTCAGTTCAAACTTAACCTTCTTAAGAGTCAAGAATTCCAACAGGTCCCCCCGCCACGCCAGGGCACAGGGTGGAGAGGCTGCTCTCCATCCCAACAGGATCCACCTCCGGGCGATCAACGAGGTGAAGGCTACGATATCTGCCTCCGCACCCGTTTCCAACCCTGGCTGGTCCAACACCCCGAATATGGCCTCCCGAGGACCCGGGTCCAGTTTCACATGCACCACCTTGGAAATGACCCTAAAAACCTCCTTCCAGTAATCCTGTCGCTTTTGGACAGGACCAAAACATATGAACGTGGCTAGCGCCCCCGCCCCCCCGCAACGTTCACACATATCTTCTACTCCTTCAAAGAATCGGCTCATCCTTGCCCTCGTGAGGTGTGCTCTGTATACCACCTTCAGCTGTACCAGCCCCAACCTTGCGCATGAGGTGGAGGCATTCACTCTCCAGAGCACCTCACACAAGACCCCCTCCTTTAAGACCTCTCCCAACTCTCCCTCCCACTTTGCTTTGATCCCTTCCAGTGGTGCCTTATCCTCTTCCAAAAGGAGCAGGGGGGACATAGGATATCCCTGCCTCGTTCCACAGTGGACAGAAAAGTATCTGGAGCTGATGTTGTTTGTGTGGACACTCGCCTTCGGCTCCTTATATAGTAGCTTTACCCAGTTCACAAATCTTGGTCCAATCCCAAACCTCTCCAGAACTGGCATCAAGTACCCCCATTCTACCCGGTCAAACGCTTTCTTGGCGTCCAATGCCACAACCACCTCTGTCTCCTTCCCTTCCGCCGGTGCCATAGTGACGTTCAAAACCCTCCTAATGTTCGAAAAAAGCTGCCTCCCTCTCACGAACCCCGTCTGATCTTCACCTATCACCTTCAGGAGGCACTCCTCCAGCCTACCCGCCAGTACCTTCGCCAATACTTTTGCGTCCACGTTCAGAAGTGATATGGGCCTATACAACCCACACTCCGTCGGATCCTTATCTTTTTTTAGCAAGAGTGAAATCGATGCCTGCCCCAAGGTTTGTGGCAACACCCCCTTCCTTATCACCTCTTCAAACAGCCCCACCATCAGGGGTGCCAGCTTATCCTTGAATTTTTATAATATTCCACTGGAAACCCATCCGGTCCTGCCACCTTCCCCGACTGCATCCTACCAATCGCATCCTTTATCTCCTGCTCCACTATTGCTCCTTCTAATGTAGCCCTGTCCCCCTCCGCTAGCCTTGGGTACTCCAACCCATCTAGAAATTCCTGCATCTCACGGTCTCCCCCAGGTGGCTCTGACCTGTACAACCTCTCATAAAACTCCTCAAAAACCTTGTTAATCAGCTCCGGAGCCACCACCAACTTCCCTGCCCTATCCCTCACCTGAAGAATTTCCCTTGCCGCTGCTTCCCTCTGGAGCTGACCTGCTAACATACGCCCTGCTTATCTCCATGGTCATAAACTGCACCCCTTGCTCGTCTCAGTTGGCGCACCGCCTTCCTGGTAGACAGTCGGTCGAAGCTCGCCTGTAGTTCCTTCCTCTTTTCCAGCTTCGCTGGGAACCCATCTTCATAACTCCTATCTACTTCCAGCATCTCATCTATTACCCTCTGCCGCTCCAACCTCTCCTCTTTGTCCACCCTGGCCTTAAACAAAATTACCTCACCCCTCACCACCGCCTTTAGAGCCTCCCAGACAACTGCCTTCTACACCTCACCCGTACAGTTGAAACCTACATATTCCTTAATTACCTTTTCAATTTTCAAGTAGTAGCATGGATAGAGGATTGGTTAATTAATAGAAAGCAAAGAGTGGGGATTAATGGGTGTTTCTCTGGTTGGTAATCAGTAGCTAGTGGTGTCCCTCAGGGATCAGTGTTGGGCCCACAATTGTTCACAATTTACATAGATGATTTGGAGTTGGGGACCAAGGGCAATGTGTCCAAGTTTGCAGACGATACTAAGATGAGTGGTAAAGCAAAACGTGCAGAGGATACCGGAAGTCTGCAGAGGGATTTGGATAGGTTAAGTGAATGGGCTAGGGTCTGGCAGATGGAATACAATGTTGACAAATGTGAGGTTATCCATTTTGGTAGGAATAACAGCAAAAGGGATTATTATTTAAATGATAAAATATTAAAACACGCTGCTGTGCAGAGAGACCTGGGTGTGCTAGTGCATGAGTCGCAAAAAAGTTGGTTTACAGGTGCAACAGGTGATTAAGAAGGCGAATGGAATTTTGTCCTTCATTGCTGGAGGGATGGAGTTTAAGACAAGGGAGGTTATGCTGCAATTGTATAAGGTGTTAGTGAGGCCACACCTGGAGTATTGTGTTCAGTTTTGGTCTCCTTACTTGAGAAAGGACGTACTGGCACTAGTGGGTGAGCAGAGGAGATTCACTAGGTTAATCCCAGAGCTGAAGGGGTTAGATTACGAGGAGAGGTTGAGTAGATTGGGACTGTACTCGTTGGAATTTAGAAGGATGAGGGGGGATCTTATAGAAACATATAAAATTATGAAGGGAATAGATAGGATAGATGCGGGCAGGTTGTTTCCACTGGCGGGTGAAAGCAGAACTAGGGGGCATAGCCTCAAAATAAGGGGAAGTAGATTTAGGACTGAGTTTAGTAGGAACTTCTTCACCCATAGGGTTGTGAATCTATGGAATTCCTTGCCCAGTGAAGCAGTAGAGGCTCCTTCATTAAATGTTTTTAAGATAAAGATAGTTTTTTGAAGAATAAAGGGATTAAGGGTTAGAGTGTTCGGGCCGGAAAGTGGAGCGGAGTCCACAAATGATCAGCCATGATCCCATTGAATGGTGCAGCAGGCTCGAGGGGCCAGATGGCCTACTCCTGCTCCTAGTTCTTATGTTCTTATGAACCTGGGACCTCGGTGCCGTGAGGCAGCAGTGCTAACCACTGCACCACTGTGCTGCCCTTAGTGCCTAAGGATAACCTGATGTTATGTTCCCAGGGATAATCTCAATACATGAGGGTTTAAAAATGAGAGGTCCCATTACAGTGAAAACTTCCAACAACAGCCACAAATCTGGGAGTTTTGGCAGTCCGGTTTAGTATGTGCTGCATTTACCTACGGAATGGGAATAAAGGAGGGCTTGGAGTGTTAGAGAGGCTGGATTGCTGAACAATGGGAGTCTGACTGTTAGCTGTGCTGTGCAGCTTTAGCAAAGAAAACAGTCTGCAGGGGGTGGTCAGCATGTCAAAGAGGCTGAGCCAGATGGGAGCCTAGGTGGCTCAGCACAACCCTCTCCCGTTTCCAAACAGCTCCCGTGAGGCATGGGCTTGCATGCTCATTCACTGGCTGCCTCATTACACATTCACAGCAACGCTGGGAACAGCAGCCTTCACGTTTACAGCCAGAGGCAATGAGCTCACCGACTACATTAGCAGGAGCAGCTCTGCCTCAGCTCCTCGGCGTGGATCTCCAAAGTGCTGTCATTCTTTCACCGACGACACCATGCCAACAAGCTCAATGCTAACTCAGTGGAAGGGGCAAGACTGCTGAATTAACAACCCCCGCCCCCAGCCGCCACCACCAATTTCTCCCATTTGCTCTGACTCCTGAACCAGCAAACTGGATCCGTCCTGCTTCCTCCTGACAGAAGAGGGGCTTCCCTGTTCCGCCCCTTCCCTCTCGGCAGTGCAGAACCCCCGCTCCAAAGCCCAAGAAACACAGGATGACGGCCACAAGATGGTGAACGAGTATGCCTGCCGGCTGCTGGATCTGCTAGGGATGGGTCATCGCTTGTTTGTACCTCGGCTGCTGCCGGTGAGCATCTTTTCTCAGAGAGGTTGAGGCTGGGCGGGGGGGGGGGGGGAGAGATGGGAGGACTGGCAGGAGGCAGATGTCTGCAGCCTGGAATTAATGAAATTTGCTGAGAATTATTGAGCTATTGATGGCTGCCTGTGGGTGGCCCTGAATCATTCAAAGCAGTCAGATCCTTGCAGCAGCAAGCCCAAGTCTGTGTGCAATGTAACGCAGTCAGAAGTCTTTGCACCCTCCCTTATATGCACATTATGCTGCCTGAATTATTGAGCTACTGTTTTTTTAAATTGCCACAACTTGTTTAACGTTGCACTTGTCTCTGGCTGGCAGGCGCTGATCTCCTCGGCTGCTGTTCCTAAATTGTTGCTTGCCTGTGTTCTCCCATACAATTGCTGAAGCACGGAAGTTTTCTTTGTACCATTGTGCTTGCGATGGTTTTGACAGTGCATGCACTGAATATGCAACCCTGTGCACATAGGAGCAATCACACCACTTGGGAGTTGCCTTTCCTTTCATTCATTGTGTTAATTAGCGAGGAGATTGCTGTATTGTGCAGTCGTGCGAGGGCACCCTGCTCCTGTTTGTGAGTGGGGCGTGGTACTGCCACTGGCATTGAAGCTGGTAGGGTTGGGACAACCTTCTGGATGTGGGTTGTACTGCTAAGCCTCAGGTGGCACTGCCAGGAAACCCGACGCTCCCTGATCTCTGGCTGCTTTTCTTCAATAATTTGAGTTCTTACTGATTAAAAGCTAAAATCTAATTGGGAAAGCGACTGGCTCTCCGGACCTCCCTTGACCTGCAGTTTGCAGGCCTGTGAGTGCAACAGGCATTGCTGACTGTAAAGCTCAAAAACATACCTATCAGAGGCGGGGCACAGAACCAGACAGCACTGACCTCGCTCATTTACAGCAAAATATGGGCTGAATGCAGCTTCCAATCCTGATTTTATAATCCCAGTTTTCCAAGTCCTTTATTAATTACTCCCTGCCAATTGATGCAAATGGTGACAATTCAAAGTTTATTGCAAAATCATTAGATTCGGGTTTAACCCCATTGGCTCAAGGGAGAGATTGGTTAATTGTGAGATCCAGTCGACTTGGGTTGGGTTGGGTTTGGGAGGGGATTGCGGGATCATGGCTGCTTGGGGAAGGGGATAATTGGAGAATCCTGTTGGCTCGGGGTAGGGGGTAATTGTAGAATCCTATTGGCTCGGGATAGGGGGTAATTGTAGAATCCTATTGGCCCGGGATAGGGGGTAATTGTTGAGCCTTGTTGGCTCGGGGTGGGGGTAATTGTAGAATCCTATTGGCACGGGGTGGGGGTAATTGTAGGATCTTGTTGGCTCAGGGTGGGGGTAATTGTAGGATCCTGTTGGTTCGGGATAGGGGGTAATTGTAGAATCTTGTTGGCTCGGGGTGGGGGTAATAGTAGAATCCTGTTGGTTCGGGATAGGGGGTAATTATAGAATCCTATAGGTTCGGGATGGGGTAATTGTAGAATCCTGTTGGCACGGGGTGGGGGTAATTGTAGAATCTTGTTGGTTTGGGGTGAGGGGTAATTGTAGAATCTTGTTGGCTCGGGGTGGGGGGGTAATTGGAGAATCCTGTTGGCTCGGGATGGGGGGGAATTGTGGAATCTTGTTGGCTTGGGATAGGGGGTAATTGTAGAATCCTGTTGGCTCGTGGTGAGGGTAATTGTAGAATCTTGTTGGCTCGGGGTGAATGTAATTGTAGAATCTTTTGGCTCGGGGTGAGGGGTAATTGTAGAATCTTGTTGGCTCGGAGTGGGGGTAATAGTAGAATCCTGTTGGTTCGGGATAGGGGGTAATTATAGAATCCTGTAGGTTCGGGATGGGGTAATTGTAGAATCCTGTTGGCACGGGGTGGGGGTAATTGTAGGATCTTGTTGGCTCAGGGTGGGGGTAATTGTAGAATCCTGTTGGCTTGGGGTGGGGGGTAATTGTAGAATCTTGTTGGCTCGGGGTGGGGGGGTAATTGGAGAATCCTGTTGGCTCGGAATGGGGGGAATTGTGGAATCCTGTTGGCACGGGGTAGGGGGTAATTGTAGAATCCTGTTGGCTCGGGGTGAGTGTAATTGTAGAATCTTGTTGGCCCGGGTGAGTGTAATTGTAGAATCTTTTGGCTCGGGGTGGGGGTAATTGTAAAATCCTGTTGGTTCGGGATAGGGGGTAATTGTAGCATCCTGTAGGTTCGGGATGGGTTAATTGTAGAATCCTGTTGGTTCGGGATAGGGGGTAATTGTAGAATCCTGTAGGTTCAGGATGGGGTAATTGTAGAATCCTGTTGGCACGGGGTGGGGGTAATTGTAGAATCCTGTTGGCACGGGGTGGGGGTAATTGTAGGATACTGTTGATTCGGGATGGGGGGTAATTGTCGAATCCTGTTGGCTCGGGTTTGGGGGGGTTATCGTAAAATCTTGTTGGCTCAGGTTGGGGGTAATTGTAGAATCCTGTTGGCTCGGGGTGGGGTCAATTGTAGAATCCTGTTAACTCGGGGTGGGGGTAATTGTAGAATCCTGTTGCCTCGGGGTGGGGGGTAATTGTAGAATCCTGTTGGTTCGGGATAGGGGGTAATTGTAGAATCTTGTTGGCTCGGGGTGGGGATTAATTGTGGAATCCTGTTGGCTCGGGGTGGGGGGTTATCGTAAAATCTTGTTGGCTCGGGGTGGGGGTAATTGCAGAATCTTGTTGGCTCGGGGTGGGGTCAATTGTAGAATCCTGTTGACTCTGGGTAGTGGTGAATTGTAGAATCCTGTTGGCTCGAGGTAGGGCATAATTGTAGAATCCTGTTGGCTCGGGATAGGGGGTAATTGCAGAATCTTGTTGGCTCGGGCTGCGGGTAATTGAGGAATCCTGTTGGCTCGGAGTAGGGGGTAATTGTGAATTGTGGAATCCTGTTTGTTCGTAGCAGGGGGTAATTATGGAAAAGAGTCTAGCCCTGTTCAGTCTTTCGTGATGTCAGTTCTAATTTCTGTTACTATCCTTGTTAACCTTTCAGTCTATTCTTCGGTTATTTTTAAAACTTTCTATAGCAGGGTTTCCCAAAATGTTTCGAGCTGCGGAACCCCTAGTGACGACCCAAGCGCATTGGGGAACCCCAAGCATTCTCATAATACCAATGTCCCTTTTTTGTCCCAACATCGGTGCAAATACAGAAATCAAATGTAAACAAGTTTGTTTCCTAGCAATATCTATGTCTATATATTAGGAAAGCGGACATAGTCACAAATACATTCGCCAGCTACATGGCCCCCTCGCATTAACCCCTGACCAAGCCACCCACCCATGGCCCCTTAATATTAATCTCACATCCTGTAAGGACTCCTTACATTCTCCTAGTTTCTTCCATCTGTTCCACTGTGCCACTTTCCAAACAGCACTGCTGACATGCCTTCATACTTCCTTAATCGTGGTTTCCCACCCACTGTGGTCGACAGGGCTCTTAACGCTGTCCGACCCATCTCCCACAACTCTGCCCTCGCCCCTTCTCCTACCACCCAGAACCAGGATAAGGTCCCCCTTGTCTTCACTTTTCACCCACCAGCCTCCACATTTAAAGAATTATCCTCCGCCAACTCCATAATAATGCCATCACCAAACACATCTTCCCATCACTCCCCCTGTCAGCGTTCCACAGGGACGGTTCCCACTAGGATTCCCTGGTCCTCCACTCCATCACCCCCAATACCTCACCCTCTTTCCACAGCATCTTCCCATGGATTCGCAGAAGTGCAACACCTTCCCCTTTACCTCCTCCCTGCTCAACATCCAAGGCGCAAACACTTTTGAGGTGAGGTGCACCTCCTTCAATCTGTCTATTGCATTTTCTGTTCCCAATGCGATCTACTCTACATTGGAGAGACTAAACGCAGACTGGGTGACCACTTTGCAGAACCCCTTCGGTCCGTCCGTAAGCAGAACCCAGACCTTCCTGTCGTTTGCCATTTCAATTCACCGTCCTGCTCTCACATCCACATGTCTGTCCTTGGCCTGCTCCAATGTTCCAGTGAAGCCCAGTGCAAACTGGAAGAACAGCACCTCATCTTCCAATTGGCACGTTACAGCCTTCCGGACTTAACTTTGAGGTCAGGAACTTCAGACTGTGAACTCTCTCCTCCACCTTCACTCCATTTTTATTTCAGTCAATTGATTTTCATTTCTTCTATCGACCCGTTTTTCCCCCTCACCATTGTCCCTCCTCTCTCTCTCCCCCCCCCCCCACCCCACTTGGGCCATCTGTTCCCTGTTCCTAGCTATCCTTTGCCACATTTTGATTTCTTAAGATGCCACTATCAGCATACTCTTGGTTTGATGAAAACTATTTACATTCCCTTTGTCTTTCTGTCCACGGCATTTTTGTCAATCTCCATTTTGCTGGCCCTCTGTCCAGCTCCTCTGCTCCACGCACCCCACCCCCCTTCACAACAGTATAAATCTGATCCTATTTCCAGTTCTCTCCAGCTTTGAAAAAGAGTCATCCAGACTCAAAACATTAGCTCCCTTCTCTCTCCACAGATGCTGTCAGACCTGCTGAGATTGTCCACTATTTTTTTTTGTTCAGATATAAGCATCCGTAGTAAGTTGCTTTTATCCCCTTGCAATAAGTGCTGACATGCCATTTGTCTTGTAATTTCTTGTGCCGCGATGCTCACCTTTTGTGTTTTTTGTAAATGCACATCAATTACCACTGAGCATCAATGTTTAGACGTTGCAGCACATTAAAAGGGATCAGTTACAATTTCTACTCTACACCAAAGTGCATCAATCTGATTGCCACCAGCTCCCGCTGTTCAATCCTCGCTGTTGGTCATAGACTTTTCTGCCCAACAGCAATGAGATGGAATAAATCAATCAAATGGACCAATCAGAGAAAAAACTCTCTGAATGCTGATGGGCTGACTAGTCAGCCTATCAGCATGTAGTGCTCCAAGTGGCCTTGCCACCACGGCCACCAGCTCTGCAAACCCCCAGGAGTCTGTAGACCCCAGGTTGGACACCATGTTCTATAGTAATGGTTCTGTGTAAATTTTTTCTTGTTGCTGGGATTGTGAGTTCTGACAAATAGAAAGTGAAATAGAGGATTTATGACAGTTTTGTGCTGTAATTGTGGAACCTCTTTAGGTCAGAGCTGAGTTTGTGGAATCCTGCCACATCAGAGCTGTGAATGTGGGATCGAAGCGGATCAAACTTCTGTATATGAGGTGTCAATACTGTGTTACCATCAGTCAGCACTCACCAACAAGATCTGCATTTTAGAACCTAGGTCACCCAAACCTATTAAATCAAAGGACCCTACAACCCTTGAGCCTTTTGAGGGGCAGGGGGAGGTGGTGGGAAGACAGATTGCTTGATTTAGGAAATTTAGAAGAAGTCCATAGAAACCCTCCTGTGCAGAAGAAGGCCATTTGGCCCATTGAGTCTGCATCGACTGTCTGGAAGAGCACTCTACCTAGGCCCACTCCCCCACCCTATGACCCTAACCTGCATATCTTTGGACTGTAGGAGGAAACCAGAGCACTTGGAGAAAACCCATGCAGACACTGGGAGAAAGTGCAAACTCCACACAGACAGTCACCCAAGGCTGGAATTGACCCTGGGGTTGTGAGGCAGCAGTGCTAACCACATTACCGCCAAATAATAATGCTATCGTAATAATTGATACGATAGTGGAGAACTGTTGAGGCCAAAATGATCGCACCATGGGATAGGGATTCTATGATTCTACGGTTCAGTGTAAGAATAGAAGAGGATAAAGACTTTGAGGGTGGGAGATCAAAAAGGCAACTGGATCATTAGCAAATAAAGGGGAAAACTGCAGTGGAAAATATTCCAAATGTAAAATTGATGGAGGAAAAATAATGTACTCTTAACAGGAAAAAGGTGTCTGCAAAGATGAGTGACATGGGTTTGAAACAAAATGATTTAAAAGGGATGTGTTTGATGAGTTAAAAATCATGAGGAATCTAGAGTGTGTAGTAGTAAGCTGAAAAGGGGATTGATTGAATACAAGAATAGGCCAACAGATAATATAAAATGAAACAATAAAGCGTTGTAAAATATAAATTAGAGAACTGTTAAAGAAGAGGTAGGGCTCTCTGTAATGAAAGTGAATCTAATTTTAGAATGTGATAAATATTTCAAATTTTTTTTAAAGACGTATGGTGACAATGTAGGTGTTTTAGAGAACAACTGTTGGAAATCATGGTGGAAATGGCAATGGTTCTGAACAAAAAGCAGGACCCGAGGTGGGTAAGTCATCAAGCCGTGATGCCAGGCATCCTGAGCTGTTGAGGTTGGAGAGAAGATCTCAAAAGGCTCTGGCCACAATTTTTCTATCATTCCTAAATATGCCGATTGTGGTATTGGACTGGAGAATGGCTGGCAGAACGCTTCAAATCTCAAAAGATAAACCAGGTAACTAACTTGGTCCATTGTCGAGAATAGCCAGTATGGATTTGTTAAAGCTAAATTTAATAGTATTTTGTAAGACATGACTAATTGGATTCATCATGGAATACAATTGGTGTTATATGGATTTTCATGTTTTCAACAAATTTCAACAAATTCTCTGTCAAATGAGAAAATGTAAGAGCACAGATAGAAGGTCTGTTGATGGACAGGAAACAGTTTAGAGTGAAGGAGTATGGTTCAGATTAGAACAGGGTTGGCAGTCTGTGCCCTGGGGGCCGCACGTTTATTCTCAGGACAAAAAGATGGTTTGATCGCAGGTATTAAAAAAGTATTGAAATTTGCATATGACACAAATGCAGGAGGTTGGAAACAGTGAGGGCGGGGGGTGGGGGGTGGTTGCAGGAAGACACAGACATGAGGTCTGAATAGGCTATGAGTGAACACTTCAGGAAGATGTGGAGATGCCGGCGTTGAACTGGGGTGAGCACAGTAAGAAGCCTTACAACACCAGGTTAAAGTCCAACAGGTTTGTTTCGATGTCACTAGCTTTCGGAGCGCTGCTCCTTCCTCAGGTGAATGAAGAGGTATTTTCCAGAAACATATATATAGACAGATTCAAAGATGCCAGACAATGCTTGGAATGCGAGCATTAGCAGGTGATTAAATCTTTACAGATCCAGAGATGGGGTAACCCCAGGTTAAAGAGGTGTGAATTGTGTCAAGCCAGGACAATTGGTAGGATTTCGCATGCCAGATGGTGGGGGATGAATGCGATGCGACATGAATCCCAGGTCCCAGTTGAGGCCGCACTCGTGTGCGGAACTTGGCTATAAGCTTCTGCTCGGCGATTCTGCGTTGTCGCGCGTCCTGAAGGCCGCCTGGGAGAACGCTTACCCGGATATCAGAGGCTGAATGCCCTTGACTGCTGAAGTGTTCCCCGACTGGAAGGGAACATTCCTGCCTGGTGATTGTCGCGCGATGTCCGTTCATTCGTTGTCGCAGCGTCTGCATGGTCTCGCCAATGTACCACGCTTCGGGACATCCTTTCCTGCAGCGTATGAGGTAGACAACGTTGGCCGAGTCGCACGAGTATGTACCGCGTACCTGGTGGGTGGTGTTCTCACATGTAATGGTGGTATCCATGTCGATGATCTGGCCCGTCTTGCAGAGATTGCCATGGCTGGGTTGTGTGGTGTCGTGGTCACTGTTCTGAAGGCTGGGTAGTTTGCTGCAAACAATGGTTTGTTTGAGGTTACGCGATTGTCTGAAGGCAAGTAGTGGGGGTATGGGGATGACCTTGGCAAGATGTTCATCTTCATCGATGATGTGCTGATGGCTGTGAAGAAGATGTCGTAGTTTCTCCGCTCCGGGAAAGTACTGGACGACGAAGGGTATTCTGTCGGTTGTGTCCCATGTTTGTCTTCTGAGGAGGTCGGTGCGATTTTGTGCTGTGGCACGTTGGAACTGCCGATCGATGAGTCGAGCGCCATATCCCGTTCGTACGAGGGCATCTTTCAACGTCTGTAGATGTCTGTTACGCTCCTCCTCGTCTGAGCAGATCCTGTGTATACCGAGAGCTTGTCCATAGGGGATGGCTTCTTTGATGTGTTTAGGGTGGAAGCTGGAGAAGTGGAGCATTGTGAGGTTATCCGTGGGCTTGCGATAAAGCGAAGTGCTGAGGTGACCGTCCTTGATGGAGACGAGTGTGTCCAAGAATGCAACTGATTTTGGAGAGTAGCCCATGGTGAGTCTGATGGTTGGATGGAACTTATTAATGTCATCGTGTAGTCGTTTCAGTGATTCTTCACTGTGGGTCCAAAGGAAAAAAATGTCATCGATGTATCTGGTGTATAACATTGGTTGAAGGCTCTGTGTGGTGAGTAGGTCTTGATCAAACTTGTGCATGAAGATGTTGGCGTATTGGGGTGCGAATTTGGTCCCCATGGCAGTTCCGTGCGTCTGGATGAAGAACTTGTTGTCGAAAGTGAAGACGTTGAGATCCAGAATGAAGCGGATGAGTTGCAGAATTGCGTCTGGAGATTGGCAGTTGTCGGTGTTGAGTACTGAGGCTGTTGCAGCAATGCCGTCGTCATGGGGGATGCTGGTGTAGAGTGCCGAGACGTCCATTGTGACGAGGAATGTTCCTGGTTCAACTGGTCCATGGGTGTTGAGTTTCTGTAGGAAGTCCGTCGTGTCGCGACAGAAGCTGGGCGTACCTTTTACGATGGGTTTCAAGATGCCCTCGATGTAGCCAGAGAGGTTCTCACACAGGGTCCCATTGCCTGAAACGATAGGACGGCCTGGTGTGTTGGCCTTGTGTATTTTCCAAGTAGAGATCTCCAATGCGGGGAGTACGTGGGATGAGAGCACGTAGGGTGCTCTGAAGATCTGGATCCAAGGTCTTGATCAGTCTGTTAAGTTGGCGGATGTGTTCCTTGGTTGAATCTGCGGGTAACTGTCTGTAGTGTTCTTGGTTGTTCAGTTGTCGGTATACTTCTTTGCAGTAGTCCGTTCTGTTCAGTACGACAGTGGCCCCTCCTTTGTCTGCTGGTTTGATGACGATGCTGCGGTTGGTCTTGAGAGTGCGGATGGCATTGCGTTGTGCTTGGGTGACGTTCGGGGCTGTCTTGCGAATGCGACTGATGAATCTGGCATTGATGCGACTCCTGACGGCTTGAGCATACATGTCGCGGCTAGGGCAGCGGCCTTCCGGAGGGGTCCAATTCGACTCTTTCCTCTTCGGTTGCCGCACCGCAGATCTCTCGGTCTGCTGTTCCGGTTCATTGATAGTCTGCTTGGGTTCGCTGTTGGCATCTTGGGGTCTGTGGAAGAATTCCCGGAGAATTCAGGAAGAAGCAGATAAGGTAACAGAATGGCCAAACAAATTGTAAGCGTAACTTAATGTGGATAAGTTGATCTCATGCAATTAAGTTGGGCTTCTGCAATTGGGAGGAAAAACCAGCAATGGGTGATTGAAATTGGCAAATTAATTTCAATATAGAAACACAGAATTCCTACAGTGCCGAAAGAGGCCAGTCGACCCATCAATTCTGCACCAACCCTCTGAGCGGCCTACCTAGGCCCACTCCCCACCCTATCCCTGTAACCCCATAACCTAATCTCCGCATCTTTGGACACTAAAGGGAACTTTAGCTTGGCCAATCCACCTAGCCTGCGCATCTTTGGTCTATAGATAAATGTGAGGTATTGATAGGAAGAATCATTTAATAATCCACAGGAGGCAGGGGTTTCGTCACCACACCAGTATTTATTTGCAATAACTATATACAAGAGCAGCTCCAAACAGTGCTGCTAGCATTCCAGTCAACTTAAGACTGCTTCACAAAGCCAACACAGGTGATTATATGGGCCCCCTCAATGAGCTATCATTGAGGGAGCTCATACTCCAATTGGCCAACCAATAATGCCAATTGGAGGTCATTACAAATCATAAGGCCAAATACACTTTGGAAAATGTGAGTAAATGGGATAAAACAGCAACGGCTTCGAAGGATGCAAAAACTCAAATCTCATAAAGTAGGGACAGGGTAATAAGCTCATTAAAAAAAAACAAAGAACAAAGAACAGTACAGCACAGGAACAGGCCCTTCAGCCCTCCAAGCCTGTGCCGACCATGCTGCCCGTCTAAACTAAAATCTTCTACACTTCCGTGGTCCGTATCCCTCTATTCCCATGCTATTCATGTATTTGTCAAGGTGCCCCTTAAACGTCATTATCGTCCCTGCTTTCATCACCACCTCCGGCAGCGGGTTCCAGGCACCCTCTACCCTCTGTGTAAAAAAAAATTAACTCGTGCATCTCCTCTAAACCTTGCCCCTGGCACCTTAAACCTATGCCCCCTAGTAATTGACCCCTCTACCCTGGGAAAAAGTTTCTGACTATCCACTCTGTCTATGCCCCTCATAATTCTGTAGACCTCTATCAGGCCGCCTCTCAACCTCCTTCGTTCCAGTGAGAACAAACCAAGTTTATTCAACCTCTCCTCATAGCTAATTAAAGAGGCCAGTGTTATTAACAATTAAAACACAGGTTCATTTATAGAAGGATAGAATTGATGAGCAGAAGAATTGTTAAAACCTGTTTAAAATGTAGACGTCGCCACAGTCCCAGAGGATCATAGGCTGCTCTCTCCTTTTGAGAGAGCGAGCTGACTGGTGGTGATTTAACCTGAGGGCCACCATGCCTAAGGCGAGGGGAAAGGTTGAGAATCAGGGCCTTCATGAATAACCTCAGCCAATACATGAATTGAACCTGCGCTGTTGGCATCGCTCTGCATCACGAACCAGCCATTCAGCCAACTGAGCTAACCGGTGTGCATCATAATATACAAAGATATAAATTAGGAGCAGGAGTAAGTCACTCGGCCCTTCAAGCCTTCTCCGTCAATCAATGAGATCAAGGCTGATCTGATTGTAATCTCATCACCCCCTTGCTTATCAAGAATCCATCTAGTTCTGCCTAAAAAATATTCAAAGACTCTGCTTCCACTGCCTTTTGAGGAAGAGAGTTCCAGGGACACTCAAATCTCCGAGAAAACATTTCTTCTCACCTGTCTTAAATAGGCAACACGGGCATGGACCAGTTCGGCCAAACATCCCATTTTTGAGCTGTGACATATGATATTAAAGATGTGATTGCACTGGAGGGCGTGCAGAGGAGATTGATCAGGATGCTGCCTAAGGGTGTGAGCTATGAGGAAGGATTGAATAGAGCTGGGCTGTTTTTCTTGAGCAGCGAAGGCTGAGTGGGGATCTGAAAGGTGTACAAGACTAGATGGGGTGAATAGAATGGCATTTTTCCATTAGTAAAGGGGTCAATAACCAGGGGCATAGATTTAAGATAAGAGGTAGAAGGCTACGAGGGGAGTTGAGGAGAAACCTTTGCACCCAGAGGGTGGTGGGAGTCTGGAACTTGCTGCCTGAAAGGGTGGTTGTGTCCGAAACTCTTGTGACTTTTAAGAAGTATTTTGATATTCACTTAGCACTGCAAGAATCCATCTAGTTCTGCCTAAAAAATATTCAAACACTCTGCTTCCACTGCCTTTTGAGGATATTCAAAGACTCTGCCTAAAAAATGGTGAATATGCTGGAAAATACAGTCAGATCCACAATGGACATGATGGGCTGCATGGCCTCTTTCTGTGTTGTATGAATCTATGCAGATAAACATTGGTACTTAAAAGGTTCAAATAATTTACTGAAATGCGACCAGGCCAGTCTTTGTTCAGGGGGTGTGGTGTGGGGACATCGCTAGGTAGGCCATCCCTAATTGCCCTTGAACTGATAACTTGCTAGACCATTTCAGAGGACAATTAAGAGTCAGCCACATTGCTGTGGATCTGGAGTCACATGTAGGCCAGACCAGGTAAGGATAGATTTCTTTCCCTGAAGGGCCATCAGTGAACCAGCTTGGTTTTTTGACAATCAATTGTCATAAAAGACTTTAAAAAAAAAAAAAAAAAAATTTAGAGTACCCAATTCTTTTTCTTTCCAATTAAGGGGCAGTTTAGCATAGCCAATCCACCTAGCCTGCACAACTTTCGGTTGTGGAGGTGAAACCCACACAGACACGGGGAGAATGTGCAAACTCCACACGGACAGTGACCCGGGGCCGGGATCAAATCCGGGTCCTTAGCACCGTGAATAATTAGACTTTTAATTCTAAATTTTTATTGAATTTGTTGGGGTACACGGACCAGACCCCAATTTATATTAGGAAATCAGTGAGACCCCAAAAATCTTTCAATTTGTAAACTGTGAGGAGAGGATACTTCGCTCGAGGAGTTATTCCACTGACAACTAGGGATCTCTTATATTAAAACAAACATTATTAACAACACAGAATTAATCCCATTAACACCCAAGGAAAAATCAACTTTTCAATTAACAGTTATACAGTTCTGAAAAAAAAAAGGTCTTTTGAGCTTATTTTCCCATCTACTTCTGAACTTTCAAATAAGCACAATCCACACACCCAGGTCAAATGCCGCATATTAATACAGTTAACATTTAGTGGTTTATAGATCTATTCACAAAGTCCTTGGGAGAGAAGCTTTCAGAAGTCAGTTTGAGAAACACACACCTCCTATCCTCAGAATGCTGAGCAGAACCTGCAAAATGAAACTAAAAACAGACACCGGGCAGGACTGAAAACGAAACTAAAAACAGACCCAGCCCTTCCAGAGTGACATCACAGCCTGCCTAGTTGTTAACCCCTTCATCATAGCTTTAGCAGGCACATAATTTGGATACCTTAATCTAAATTAATTTATTAACATGACTGCAACAGACACACATACACTACATATAAAAACATTCCTAAATTCATCACAAATTCAAATTTCACCATCTTCCATGTAGGTGTTATGAGTTTCCATTGGAGCAGTGAAGGCCAAGAATAGGCTTTGAAAGCTCTGAAGGAAGGAGACACTGTTTTCTCAGTTTTGAGGAAGTCAGCGATAGGGGATCGTTGATCTAAAAGTCATCAGAGGGAGGAAACGTTAGGAGCCATTTCTCTACATTTCAAGGGTTGTTAGAAAATGCATCGCCACAGAGCACATTTAAGACCTCGCTTATCGTTCCTCATAAGGGAAAAATTAAAATTAGATTTCCTCCAGAATACATAGTAAAGTTTTTGTTATCTGCCACTTTAACGGCAATAATTCTCTATTATCCGGAAATTCTGAAGTCAGGTCTGTGTTTTGATTTTGATTGGAGATGTCTGATTGGAGATGTCTAACTCGCGCACATAGTTGTTGTCGGCGACTTGTCCTCACTCTGGTCTCGTCTTCCATTCTCTGGAACACCATGTTCCTTCAGCATCGCTCACTAATAATAATAATCTTTATTATTGTCACAAGTAGGCTTACATTACCACTGCAGTGAAGTTACTGTGAAAATCCCCTAGTCGCCACACTCCAGTGCCTATTCGGGTACACTGAGGGAGAATTCCGAATGTCCAATTCACCTAACAGCGCATCTTTTGGGACTTGTGGGAGGAAACGGGAGCACCCAGAAGAAACCCACGCTGACACGGGAGAACGTGCAGACTCCGCACAGATTCACACGCTCCCGCACCTCTCTCAAGACCTCAACAACCGCTTGATTACCCTGGAGCTTTCCGATTTGGATGAAAATGTGGACATCTTAGCTAACTGGCACCTCCCCCTTCCTGGAGCATGCCGGATAACAGCGATATTCCTGTAATATTTTGGAATACAATATATGACTAATTTAAGACATGATGCGAATGTTTAACGTGTTTGGGAAAAACAGGTGACTTGGTCCCCAAAGCTTTTCCACACTGGTGTTTTCTCACCCCACGTCTGCTCTGTTATTGAGTAATTAGTGGAAATTGATCACAATGCAAGTCAATAACCCTATTATCGTTGTAACTTGTAACTACCAGAACAGTAAACAGAGAACTCACTGGACTTTGGTCTTTTTGTGACTAACATTTCCAATATACCATTGAACCTAGTCAGGGGAAAATAAATAATTTATTGGAGCATGCATTGATGAATACAGGGCTTCAGGGAGTGAATGAGATCCTGGCATTGTTTCAGCTGGAGCTTGGCTATCTGTGCTGTAAGCAGACATGATTCCATCATAACAACAAAAGTTTTGTCTGGAAGTTCACTCCAAACCAGAGACTTGTATATGACCTAAGCCTCTACTCCCAGTGCAGTACTGAAGTAGCGCTGCTCTGTGAGCACTGCCGCCTTCCAGATGAGACGATAAACTGAGGTCCCATCTGCAACAAAATCCATGCTGACTATTTCGAAGAGCCGTTGAGTTTTCCCTGAGCCTTGGCCAATATGCACGACCATATATACAAATGGGTAAATTTGACTCCCTTTTCAATAAAGAATTTATTTTACTCAGCCTTGAAAATGTTGAATAACCCTGACTCCATTGCTCTCCTAATGACCTTCTGAGAGAAAATGCTTCTCCTAATTTCTGACTCAAGTGGGAGACCCCTTATTTTTAAACTGTTTCCCCTCATTCTAATCTCTCCATTGGAGGGAACAGGATCTTGTATTTTTCAATTCGGTCACCACTCATTCTTCTAAACTCCAATGGATACAGGTCCAACCTGTCACTAAAATAAATTCATTAAAACCAGTGATCTAATCATTTATCTTGTTGCTATTTGTGGGAGATAAATGAACTGCCTCATTTTTTACATTACAACAGTGACAACACTTCAAAAGCACGTTTAATGTCCTGAGGCTATGAAAGATACTATATAAACTTGCCATTCAGTATCCAGGTTTTTTTTCCTATCCTTGTGTTTTAGTTTAGATGTTGCAGATACAATTTTCTTTTTTCCATACTGTTTATTATCTCCCCACACCTCAACGGTGGGTGTGTTCTCTGTTCCCCTTTCGAAAAACCATATTTTATGTGATTGTTTTATTTTTCAATGCGAGAGCAGCATTGTGACTCTTTTATAAACTACCTTCAGGGCCACTGATGTGAATTGTATATTGTATTTGAGGTGTGGTAACGCTACATAGTTTAAGCATGACCACGCCTGGCTTGTACTGTTCTACTATGTTGTTCAACATTCCATGAGACTGGTTGATTTCTGCTCCACCACAGTCACAGGAAGACATTGAGCATTGGGTCCACTAAAACCCCACAAACCCTTTCAAATCCATCCTTAAGATGTTTCAACAATATTGAGACGGTGTGCTGAGCTGCCTTCTTGAATCGCTGCAGTCCAAGTTGTGTAGGTACACCCACAGTGCAGTTAGGGAGAGAGTTCCAGGGTTTTGACCCAGTGACAGTGAAGGAACGGCGATACAGTTCTGAGTTAGGGTGGTGAGCGACTTGGAGGGGGACCTCCAGGCGGTGGTGTTCCCAAGTATCTGCTGTCCTTGTCCTTCTAGATGGTAGTGGTTTAAAAAACGAGAAATGGGTTGACATTCAAGTATAGACTGGCTGGTCAGCCAAACTTTGGTGTTGGACAAATTATTGGAGCAAATTCAGAGAGAGTACACATTGCCATGTATCAAAGCATACATTGACCAAGGACTGTCAGCACAAATTTTGTAAAGGAATTTTGGGTTTGACTAACTTAATTGAATTTTCTGAGTTGGCAGGGAGAAAAGGTGAGGGTAGTGCATTTGGTGTAGTGCACATGGATTTTATCAAGATTTTTGACATGGTCCCACATGGCAGACTGGCCAGAAAGGGCAGCACGGTAGCATTGTGGATAGCACAATTGCTTCACAGCTCCAGGGTCCCAGGTTCGATTCCGGCTTGGGTCACTGTCTGTGCGGCGTCTGCACATCCTCCCCGTGTGTGCGTGGGTTTCCTCCGGGTGCTCCGGTTTCCTCCCACAGTCCAAAGATGTGCAGGTTAGGTGGATTGGCCATGATAAATTGCCCTTAGTGTCCAAAATTGCCCTTGGTGTTGGGTGGGGTTACTGGGTTATGGGGATAGGATGGAGGTGTTGACCTTGGGTAAGGTGCTCTTTCCAAGAGCCAGTGCAGACTCGATGTGCCGAATGGCCTCCTTCTGCACTGTAAATTCTATGAAATAAAATTCTATGAAATGTAAAACCACATGGGATCCAACTGCAAGAGGTGAGCCAGGTAAAGAAAATATTGACTCAGTCGCAGGAAGCAGTGTAATGGTTGACAGGTATTTCCAGTGGGGTTCCACAGGGTTCTGTACTGGGTCCCTTGTCATTTGTGGTATACCCTTGTGATTTGGACTTAAATGTCAGGTGCGTATGTAAGAAGTTTGCAGATGATACAGAATTTGGGGCAGTACGGTAGCATAGTGGTTAGCACAGTTGCTTCACAGCTCCAGGATCCCAGGTTCGTTCCTGGCTTGGGTCACTGTCTGTGTGGAGTCTGCCTGTTCTCTCTGTGTGGAGTCTGCCTGTTCTCCCCGTGTGTGCGTGGGTTTCGTCTGGGTGCTCCGGTTTCCTCCCACAGTCCAAAGATGTGCAGGTTAGGTGGATTGGCCATGATAAATTGCCTTTAGTGTCCAAAAAGGTTAGGTGGGGTTATGGGGTTAGGTGGAGGCGAGGGCTTAAATAGGGTGCTCTTTCCAAGAGCCGGTGCGGACTCGATGGGTTGAATGGCCTCCTTCTGCACTGTAAATTCTATGATTCTGTGTGGTTGACAGTGAGGAAGAAACCTGTAAACTTCCAAGAATGTATCAATGGAATGGTCAGATGGACAGAAGAGTAGCAAATGGTATTCAAAATCATGAGGGGCCTAGACACAGTTGATGGAGATAAATAGTTCCTATTGATGGAAGGGTCGAGAACCAGAGGACATAGATTTAAGATGATTGGCAAAAGAACTAAAAGTGACATGATGGACAACATTTTCACCCACTGACTGGTTAGGATCTGGAATGTTCTGTCTGAGAGTGTGGTGGAGACAGATTCACACAGCGAGTGGTGAGGATATGGAATGCACTGTCTGAAAGAGTGGTATAGGCAGGTTTAATTATTTCCTTTCAAAAAGGACATGGATAAACACTTTTGAGGGAAAAGACTTGCAGGTAAGGGAATTAGATGGGGTGGTGAGACTAGCTAAGTTGCTGCTGCAGGGACCTGATGGGCCAACTGGCTTCCTGTTCTGTATCCCTTCTATGATTCAATAAGTAATGGATTTGTGGAGGGTAAACGGGTGAGGGCCAACACATTAAATGGTAGGATACTGAAAAGTGTAGAAGAACCGAGAGACCTTGGAGCTCATATCCACAAATTCCTGAGGGTAACAGGACAGGTAGACAGGATCCTTCCCTTCTAATTTAGGCTTATAATATAAAAGCAGGTCCCGCTCACCAAATTACTAGAAGAATGAACTGAGAGGTTAGAATTTGGAGCACTGCCCATTTTGAAATATATTAATGACCTGGTTCCGGTATAGGCGACACAATTTCAAAGTTTGCAGATGAAATAGAAGTTGGAAATTGCTCACCACCCCAAACTCTGCTAACGAGCTGACAATTCCATCCCTCTCCCTGACAACAGTCTGAGATTAAACCAGATTGATCGCACCCTTGATGTCTTATTTGACCCTGAGGTGACCTTCTGACCATGCATCACGCCATCACTAATGCTCCCTTTTTCAACCTCAGCAACATCACCCTCGACTTCACCCTGTCTCAGCTCATCTGCTGCTGAACCCCTCATCCAAATCTTTGTTGCATCCAAACTTGAGTATTCCAATACGCTCCTGACCAGCCTCCCATATTCTACACTTTGTAAACTCCAGATCAGCCAAAAATCTGCCTAAAATACCTTGACCCATCACTGCTCCTGGCTAAGCAAGGTTTAGATTTTTAAATTCTTATCCTAGTTTTCAACACCCTCGTTTGTGTGATCTCCACAACTCCCTGATATCTCTGATCACTTCATTCTGGCCTCTTGACCATCCCTAATTTTAAGTAAAGTCAGAGTTTTACAGCACAGAAAGAGGCCCTTTGGCCCAACTTGTTTGTGCTGGCCATCAATCGTCTATTCTAATCCCATTGTCCAGCACTTGGTCCGTAACCTTGAATGCTATCACATTTCAAGAGCTCATCTAAATGTTTCTTAACTGTTGAGGGTTCCCGTCTCTACCACCCTTTCAGGCAGTGAGTTCCGGATTCCCGCTACCGCTACTGGGTGAAAAGGATTTTGCTCATATCCTCTCTAACTTTCCTGCCCCTTAACTTAAATCTGTGCGCCCTGTTTATTGACCCCTCTATTAAGGGGAAAAGTTTCTTCCTATCAACCTGATCTACTCCCTCATAATTTTAGACATTTCGGGCAGCACGGTGGTGCAGTGGCTAGCACTGCGGCCTTATGGCGCCGGGGTCCCAGGTTCGATTCCGGCTCTGGGTCACTGTCCGTGTGGAGTTTGCACATTCTCCCCGTGTATGCGTGGGTTTCGCCCCCACAACCCAAAAGATGTGCAGGACAGGCGGATTGGCCACACTAAATTGCCCCTTAATTGGAAAAAATGAATTGGGTACTCTAAATGTATTTTAAAAAAAAATAATTTATGCACCTCACTCAGGTCCCCCTCAGCCTTCTCTGCTCTAAGGAGAACAACCCCAGAGACTCTCCAGCCCAGGCTTGGCACCTGCCTTCCTATCGTGTGATGACCAGAACTGCACACAGTACCTTCCCACTGGACGAGCATTTTATACAGCTCCATCATAACCTCCCTGCTCTTATATTCTATACCTTAGTAACGATAGCAAGTATCCATATGTCTTCTTAACCACATTATCTCCCTATCCTGCTGCCTTCAGGGATGTTTGGACATGCACCCCAAGGTCCTTCTGGTCTTTTATACTTCCTGGTGTCCTACCATTCAGTGTGCGAAATTTACCGAGTGTTTTTGGGTGGCAGGGGCGGCACACCAGCCAGCGGGAATTTCTGGATCCGCCGTTGTCAACAAGGTTTCCCATTGACTGCACCTCTTGTCGTTGAGAAACCTGTGTGCTGTCAGTGGGACCGGAATATCCCGCAGGCGTGGATAGCCAGTAAATTCTGTCCACTGTGTATTTCCTTGCCTAGTTAGTCCTCCCAAAATACATCACCTCACTTTTCAGGGTTAAATTCCATTTGTCATTGTCCTACCGATCTGACCTGCCCGCCTATATCGTCCTATATCTACAGCTTTCCTCCTCACTATTTACCACACCAACAATTTTTGTGTCATCTGTAAACTTACTGATCAGACCCCTCACATTCACACCTAGATCTTTAATGTACACTACAAAGAGCAAGGGATCCAGCACCGATCCCTGCAGAACACCACTGGACACAGGCTTCCAGTCACAAAACAACCTTCAACCATCACCCTCTGCCTCCTGTCACAAAGCCAATTTTATCCAATTAGCCAAATTACCCTGGATCCCATGGGCTCTTCCTTCTTGATCAGCCTCCCATGCCGGTCCTTGTCAAAAGCCTTACTGAAGTCCATGTAGACTAAATCAACTGCACTGCTCTCACCTACACTCCTTGTTACCTCCTCAGAAAAATTCAATAAAATTTGTTAGACATGATCTCTCCCTGACAAAGCTACGCTGACAATTCTTGATTAATCCTTGCCTCCCCAAGTGGAGTTTAATTCTGTCCCTCAGAATTTTCCCCAGTAATTTCCCTACCACTGAAATTAGACTCAATGGCCTCTCATTACCTGTTTTCTTCCCTACTTCCCTTCTTGAAAAATGATACCACATTAGCTGTCCTCTAGTCCTCTGGTACCTCTCCTGTTGTCAGAGAGCTTTTGAAAATTAGCATCAAGAGCCCCTGCAATCTCCTCTCTTGCCTCACACAGCAGCCCACTAAAACCACTAACACCTCTTCCCCCAATGCTAATCTGTTCCACTATATTACAGTCCCCCTCCCTGCTTTCTATAGCTACATCGTCCTTCTCCATAGTGAACACAGGTGCGAATACTTATTTAATACCTCCCCCATGTGTTTCGGCACCACACACAAGTTGCCCTAATGGATCCTATTCTTTCCTATGTTTATCCTCTTGCCATTGACATGCTTATAAAACACCTTGGGGAGTTTTCTTTATTTTGTTTGCCAGTGTTTTCTCATGCCCCCTATTCGCTCTCCTAATTTCTTTTAAGTAACCCTCTGCACTCTATACATCTCGAGGACATCCACTGTTTTGAATCTGTCATAATCTGTCAGGAAAGAATTAAGTTCCCCAGCATTTGAGTTAGAATTGGTGCTTTAATTGTTTTTATTGTTTAATAGATTTCACTTAATGTTTAAATAGACTGCACAATATAAACTTCTTGCATTCAGCCTTGCCATATTCTCTTGTCTCTGCTCTGCCTTCCAGATTGACTTGGTTTTTCTTCCATATTTGGCTTTGCATCACCCCCCCCCCCCTCCCCAAATTGTACCCCAGTGTACATAGGCACACGCACACACATACACACACACACACCATTAACAAACCTCCCCATAAGGATGTTGGTCCCATTCTGGTTCAGGTGCAACCTGTCCAACTTGTACAGGTCCCAACTTCCTCAGAAACAGATCTAGTGATCCAGGATACTAAAGCCCTCCCTCCTGCACTATCCATTCAGCAACCCTCTATCCTCCTATTCCTGTACTCAGTAGCACGTGGCGCTGGAAGTAATCCAGAGATTACAACACCACTAATGGCTCTGCCATTGGTGGCTGTGCCTTCAATGCCAAGACACTAAGCTGTGGTATTTCTCCCTGGATCTCTCCTTCTCTTTCCTCCTTTGAGGCATTTTGTAAAGCCTACCTCTTTTACCAAGCTTTTGGCTATCTGTCCTGATACATCTTTGAGTGGCCTGTGCCAACAAGTGTTTTAAAGGAGCAGAGATAGAGGTGAGGAGGTGAAATCCCTGAGCCAAGCGCCTACGTAGCTGGAGTCACGGCTAGCAATGGTAGCGATGAAATTTTGGGATTTGGAAGAGACAGAGTTGTTGAAGTGTTGTCGGACTGGAGGAGCTGCAGATAGGAGGGGTGAGGCTCTGGACAGATTTGAAAACCAGAATGAGCAAGAGCCTTAACATTTCAGGTTGCGCATCAATGAATTGTGCAAGACCCTACAGCTTTTGTGTTTACGGCAGACCTTGACTCGCTTGACAGAACTGTCAGTGATATCCAAAGCTTTGATCTCCAGAAGCATCACTTCTCTCATTTCAATGAGCGCTGCTAAAGGGAAGCTAATTTGTTGAGTTTTCTGATAAGTAAATTAAATAAAACTTCATGGATTGTACATTCAAGTTGCAGCTCATTTTCAGTTTCCCTTTCCTAGACATCTAAGGAGGACCTGCTGCAGGCTGACTTCGAAGGGGCCTTGAAGTTCTTCCGTGTTCAACTGCCAAAACGCTACAGGGCTGAGGAAAATGCCAGGAGATTAATGGAGCAAGCCTGTAATATAAAGGTAAGCAAATGAGTAGATGGGAGTCATGGAGAATACAAAATCATTGTTTGGCATAAAGCACATTTTCATGACAACGTAATAAACTTGTTAACAATATTAAAGGATCAGTGGCAGCATGGATTTGACATTGGCTGAGGGACAGAAAGCAGAGTAGCGGTGAAATGTTCTTTTGTAGACTAAAATATGCACTGGTATCCCCCAGGGGTTAGAATTTGGAGAACTGCCCATATTAATGACCTGGACTTGGATTAAGCGACACAATTTTAAAGTTTGCAGTTGAAACAAAAGCTGGAAATTTCTCGCCGCCACAAACTTTGCTCCTCAGCTGCCAATTCCAAATCGCTCCCTGACAAACCATAAGACCAGAAGACATAGGAGTGGAAGTAAGGCCATTCGGCCCATCGAGTCCACTCCACCATTCAATCATGGCTGATTTCAACTCCATTTACCCGCTCTCTCTACATAGCCCTTAATTCCTCGAGAAATCAAGAATTTATCAACTTCTGTCTTAAAGACACTCAACGTCCCGGCCTCCACCGCCCTCTGTGGCAATGAATTCCACAGACCCACCACTCTCTGGCTGAAGAAATTTCTCCTCATCTCTGTTCTAAAGTGACTCCCTTTTATTCTAAGGCTGTGCCCCCGGGTCCTAGTCTCCCCTGTTAATGGAAACAACTTCCCTACATCCACCCTATCTAAGCCATTCATTATCTTGTAAGTTTCTATTAGATCTCCCCTCAACCTCCTAAACTCCAATGAATAAAATCCCAGGATCCTCAGACGTTCATCGTATGTTAGGCCTACCATTCCTGGGATCATCCGTGTGAATCTCCGCTGGACCCGCTCCAGTGCCAGTATGTCCTTCCTGAGGTGTGGGGCCCAAAATTGCTCACAGTATTCTAAATGGGGCCTAACTAATGCTTTATAAAGCTTCAGAAGTACATCCCTGCTTTTATATTCCAAGCCTCTTGAGATGAATGACAACATTGCATTTGCTTTCTTAATTACGGACTCAACCTGCAAGTATACCTTTAGAGAATCCTGGACTAGGACTCCCAAGTCCCTTTGCACTTCAGCATTATGAATTTTGTCACCGTTTAGAAAATAGTCCACGCCTCTATTCTTTTTTCCAAAGTGCAAGACCTCGCACTTGCCCACGTTGAATTTCATCAACCATTTCTTGGACCACTCTCCTAAACTGTCTAAATCTTTCTGCAGCCTCCCCACCTCCTCCATACTACCTGCCCCTCCACCTATCTTTGTATCATCGGCAAATTTAGCCAGAATGCCCTCAGTCCCGTCATCTAGATCGTTAATATATAAAGAGAACAGCTGTGGCCCCAACACTGAACCCTGCGGGACACCACTCGTCACCGGTTGCCATTCCGAAAAAGAACCTTTTATCCCAACTCTCTGCCTTCTGCCTGACAGCCAATCGTCAATCCATGTTAGTACCTTGCCTCGAATACCATGGGCCCTTATTTTACTCAGCAGTCTCCCGTGAGGCACCTTATCAAAGGCCTTTTGGAAGTCAAGATAGATAACATCCATTGACTCTCCTTGGTCTAACCTATTTGTTATCTCTTCAAAGAACTCTAACAGGTTTGTCAGGCACGACCTCCCCTTACTAAATCCATGCTGACTTGTCCTAATCCGACCCTGCACTTCCAAGAATTTAGAAATCTCATCCTTAACAATGGATTCTAGAATCTTGCCAACAACCGAGGTTAGGCGAATTGGCCTATAATTTCCCATCTTTTTCCTTGTTCCCTTCTTGAACAGGGGGGTTCCAACAGCGATTTTCCAATCCTCTGGTACTTTCCCTGACTCCAGTGACTTTTGAAACATCATCACCAACGCCTCCACTATTTCTTCAGCTATCTCCTTTAGAACTCTAGGATGTAGCCCATCTGGGCCCGGAGATTTATCAATTTTTAGACCTCTTAGTTTCTCTAGCACTTTCTCCTTTGTGATGGCTACCATATTCAACTCTGTCCCCTGACTCTCCGGAATTGTTGGGATATTACTCATGTCTTCCACTGTGAAGACTGACGCAAAGTACTTATTCAGTTCCTCGGCTATTTCCTTGTCTCCCATCACAAAATTACCAGCGTCATTTTGGAGCGGCCCAATGTCAACTTTTGCCTCCCGTTTGTTTTTAATGTATTTAAAGAAACTTTTACTATCATTCCTAATGTTACTGGCTAGCCTACCTTCAAATTTGATCCTCTCTTTCCTTATCTCTCTCTTTGTTATCCTCTGTTTGTTTTTGTAGCCTTCCCAATCTTCTGACTTCCCACTACTCTTTGCCACATTATAGGCTTTCTCTTTTGCTTTGATGCATTCCCTAACTTCCTTTGTCAGCCATGGCTGCCTAATCCCCCCTCTGATAACCTTTCTTTTCTTTGGGATGAACCTCTGTACTGTGTCCTCAATTACTCCCAGAAACTCCTGCCATTGCTGTTCTACTGTCTTTCCCACTAGGCTCTGCTCCCAGTCGATTTTCGTCAGTTCCTCCCTCATGCCCCTGTAGTTACCTTTATTTAACTGTAACACCTTTACATCTGATTCTACCTTCTTTCTTTCAAATTGGAGATTGAATTCGACCATATTATGATCACTGCCTCCTAAGTGCTCCCTTACTTTAAGATCTTTAATCAAGTCTGGCTCATTACATAACACTAAGTCCAGAATGGCCTGTTCCCTCGTGGGCTCCATCACAAGCTGTTCCAAAAAGCCCTCCTGTAAACATTCAATGAATTCCCTTTCCTTGGGTCCACTGGCAGTATTATTTACCCAGTCCACCTGCATATTAAAGTCCCCCATGATCACTGTGACCTTGCCTTTCTGACATGCACTTTCTATTTTGTGGTGCATCTTGTGCCCCTGGTCCTGACCACTGTTAGGAGGCCTGTACATAACTCCCATTATGTTTTTTTGCCTTTGTGGTTCCTCAACTCTACCCACACAGACTCCACATCATCCGACCCCATGTCGTTTAGTGCTATTGATTTAATTTCATTCCTAATTAACAAGGCAACCCCGCCCCCTCTGCCCACCTCTCTGTCTTTTCGATAGGTTGTGAATCCCTGGATGTTTAAATGCCAGTCCTGAACCCCCTGCAACCATGTCTCTGTGATGCCTACCACATCATACCTGCCAGTCACAATCTGGGCCACAAGCTCATCTACCTTGTTCCGTACACTGCGCGCATTTAAATATAGCACCTTTAATTCTCTATTGACCGTCCCTTTTTGTTTTCTTAGTGTGGTGGACCTTGGTTTACTGAGCCTTTCCATACACTGTGTCATATTTTGTGGGATGGGGACTATTGTAACCTCTCCTGAGTTTTGTCTTTCCGTGCTTTTTTGTATTCCTAAGCAGCTACGCTTCCCACTGATTACTTCACCTCTTGGTTCCCTGACGTTCCCTTCCCCCCCAATCTTTAGTTTAAAGTCCTATTGACCACCCTATTTACTCTTTTCGCCAGAACACTGGTCCCAGCTCGGTTCAGGTGGAGACCATCCCAACGGTATAGGTCCCCCCTGTCCCAAAACTGATGCCAGTGTCCCATGAAAAGGAACCCCTCTTTCCCACACCACTCTTTCAGCCACGTGTTAACTTCCCTTATTCTTGCCTCCCTATGCCAATTTGCACGTGGCTCGGGCAGTAATCCGGAGATTATGACCCTTGTGGACCTGTTTTTTAATTTGAATCCTAGCTCTTTATAATCTCTAAACAGGTCCTCTTTCCTAGACTTGCCTATGTTGTTGGTACCGACATGGACCACAACAACTGGATCCTCCCCCTCCCTCTCCAGTATCCTTTGAAGCCGGTCAGAGATGTCCCGCACCCTAGCACCGGGCAGGCAACATACCATGCGGGACTCTTTATCCTGCTCACAAAGGATACTATCTATCCCCCTGATAATAGAATCCCCTACAACTACAAACTTTAAAAAAATATTTTTTTATTGCTGTTTTTCAATTTTATAGAATGATACATTTGTGTCCACTATTTACACTTTGTACACTTTCTTATTTACATACACATTTCTCGGTATGTCTTCGCCCCATCCCCCTCTTCCGCCTTGGGTGTTCTATTGCTGAGCTCCGATCCTCTTTTCTGCGTTTTTTGTTGCAGGCCTTGTGGGGGGGGGGGGGAAGAGAGGAGTGTGCTTTCTCCCCCCTCCTTGCCCTCATGCTTGACTCTGTGGCTCCCCTGGATTTCCTCCTCATCTCCTTCCCCCTTCTCCTTTTGTACCTCCTTGTAGTGTGTGTCTCTGTCTGCTCTCCCTCTCCCTCCCTAGTCACTGTTGGCCTCAAATAGGTCTTGGAGGGCGTCACGGTGGCGCAGTGGGTTAGCCTTGCTGCCTCACGGTGCTGAAATCCCAGGTTCGATCCCGGCTCTGGGTCACTATCCGTGTGGAGTTTGCACATTCTCCCTGTGTTTGCGTGGGTTTCGCCCCCACAACTCAAAGATGTGCAGAGTAGGTGGATTGGCCACGCGAAATTGCCCCTTAATTGGAAAAAATGAATTGGGTACTCGAAATATATAAACAAAGAAAAAACAGGTCTTGAACAGGCCGACAAATTGCCCCCACGCGTTGTGGAAGCCCTCTTAAGACCCTCGGATGCTGTATTTGATGTTCTCTAGGTGGAGACGTTCCGCCAGGTCTGCCAGCCAGTCTGCAGCTGTGGGTGGTGCTGCTGATCGCCAGCCAAATAAGATTCTCTGGCATGCGATTAGGAAAGCGAAAATTGTTCCGATACCCCGAAGACTGCCACTCGTGGGCACGGCTCCACCCTCACCCCCACAACCTTGGACATTGCCTCGAAGAAGGTTGTCCAGAACCCTACAAGTCTGGGGCAAGCCTAGAACATGTGGGCATGGTTGGCCGGGCTTCCCTTGCATTGTTCACATTTGTCCTCCACTTCCGGGAAGAACCTGTTCGTTCGGATTCTGGTTAGGTGTGCTCTGTGCACCACTTTGAACTGCATGAGGCTGAGCCTTGCACAGGAGGAGGTTGAGTTGAGTTGGCCCTGCTCAGTGCTTTGCTCCAGAGTCCCAAACCAATGGCTTCCCCGCCGATTAGCCATCCCCCTTCTTAGGCCAGCCACCAGCTCGCATCCCTCGCCTCCTCGGGCACCCGCCGTCCTCGGCCTCCCCTTTGTCCCCTAACAACAGTTCCTCCCCTGTCAGCAGAGCAGCTCCCCCCCCACCTCTCCCTCCCCCATAGTAACAGCACCAGAAACCCAACCCCATCATATCAAACATAACACCTGCTCACCCCCCACTGCGCTTCCGTGAGCTAGCTCAGGCATTGTGAAACTCGGGGACGCGACCCGCAGGTGGGTCACGGGCGGGTGTTGGAAGGGTCGCGGAGCCGTCCGTCGTGGTGCTCCCGGTCGCGCAAATGGCAGCAGCCGGCTTTAACGAATGCCGGCTGCAAACGGCCTTCAAAATGACCAGGAACAGATTTTTAAAAATTTGGCCGTACTGCGCATGCGTGCCCGATCACCAGTGTGCATGCGCAAAACTATGCGCACCGATGATCGGGCACGCATGCGCAGTGCGGCTGCATTTTTTAAATATGCTCGCAGCCTTTTTTTTTCCAAGTTCGGGGGGCCAAAGGGACCAAAGGGACCATTTCCTCCATTTTTGCCAGCAACAAACAAGGTCAGAGAAAATGGTGGGTCGTGCAGGTCGGACGGCGTGGGTCGCGCTGGTCAGACAGCATGGGTCCCGAAGGTCGGCCGGGTTGGGTCCTGAAGGTTGGCCGGTTGGTAAAAATGTGTCCCCAGAAAAAAAATTTGAAGAACACTGAGCGAGCTAACCTAGCTAGCATGGTAGCTCCCGCCCATGGCACCAGACATTCTATATTCCCATTGTTCTCCCTCCATGGCACCAGACATTCTATCTTCCCATTGTTCTCCCTCCGCTTGGACATACATATTCAAAGCATCACAGTCCCCAGTAAACAAACAGTAGAAAAAATCCCTCCACCCAACTTCCAATGGAACAGAGTTAACTTTTACATTTCTGAGCAGCTGCTCAAACATCTTATCACAACGAAAACCAAAGAAAAAAGGAAGGGGCAAACAAAAATAACCCCTTGTTACAGACAGCACTGCATATTCAGAACAACAAAGAAGTGATTTTGACCATATCGCCACCTCAGTGCCCTCCCCCAGGGTTCAGTGATCTTAATCCCCTGCTAGCCTTTTGTCCTTGATAAAGTTCATAGCTTCATCCGGTGATTCAAAATAAAGTTCCTTGTCCTCAAACGTGACCCAAAGACGCGCTGGATACAACATCCTCTTTTTGAAGTGGGCCGATTTTGCCCTGTTAAATCTGGCCCGCCTTCTGGCCAGTTCCGCGCCTCGGTCCTGATAGATGCGCAACTCACAGTTCTCCCACATGCAGCTCTGTGCCTTCTTGGCCCACTGCAAAATCTGTTCCTTGTCCAGGAACTGATGCATTTGTACCACCATCGCCCTCGGCGGTTCATTTGCTCATGGCTTCCTTGCAAGACTCTATGCGCTCTGTAAACGCCCCATCTCCTATCATCTTTTCCAGCATACTTGCCACATATGCCCTCGTGGTGGTCCTTCATCAGCCCCACCTCGACCTCCAAAGCGGTTAAATGGTCCTCTTGTTCGGACACCTTTTCGTCCACCTTCTGAATCACCCGTCCGTGGGTTTCTGGACGCTGTTCCACACGATAAATCAATGCCTTAATCGGGTCTTGGCTAAGCTCTCCCCAAAGAAGCACCAGGGTCCTGTTACTCCACCATGCTTTCCTGCACGGCCAGCTCTGCACGCGTCTTCCTTGCTGACTATGTCTCCTTACACGGCCACTTCTAGTCCACTGCTCCATACACTGGTGGGGGATTTCTCCTCACTGTCTCACTCTCTACCAATTTATCCAGTGAAATTCCTAAATAAACAGGAGAAATGGTCCAAAAGTTTCATCACAAACGGGTGCTACCAAATGTGCGACCTGCTACTCCATGGCCGCCACTGGAAGTCAGAGCTAGATAGATTCTTGAATAACAAGGGGGAGGGGGGGGCGGGGGGGGGGGGGGAGACATGAATGTGGAATTGAGATTAAAATTGGACCAACCACGATCTTACTGAATGGCGAAACAGGCTCGAGGTGCCTAGTGGCCTACTGCTCCTAATTTGTATGTCCATATATCTTCAAGACATGCCCGTCCAAAGGTAAACTCAGTGATGCAACGAGGCTGTTAAATCGTGAGATTAAAAAAAAAAAAATGTTTTAATTCAAATTTTCACAAAATATCAACAACAAAATACAAAAAGAAAAGAACAAACCGCCCCCCCCCCCCCCCACCTCGTATACATAAATAATAAATTAACAGCCAACATCAACACAAAAGCAAATATACACGCCCACTCAAGAAAAACAAACCGAGCCCCCCCCCCCCCCCGGGTTGCTGCTGCTGCTGACCATCTTCTAACGCTCTGCCAGGAAGTCTAGGAATGGTTGCCACCGCCTAAAGAACCCTTGCACCGATCCTCTTAAGGCAAATTTCACCCTCTCCAATTTAATAAACCCCGCCATATCGTTGATCCAGGATTCCACGCTTGGGAGCCCCGCATCCTTCCACTGAAGAAGAATCCTTCGCCGGGCTACCAGGGATGCAAAGGCCAGAATACCGGCCTCTTTCGCCTCCTGCACTCCTGGCTCCTTTGCCACCCCAAATATTGCGAGCCGAGAACCCACCACCCTCGACACCGTCCTTGCTACACCCTTCCAAAAGTCCTCCAGCGCTGGGCACACCCAGAACATGTGGGTGTGGTTTGCTGAGCTCCCTGAGCACCTAACACACCTGTCCTCGCACCCAAAGAACCGGCTTATCCTTGCCCCGGTCATGTGAGCCCTATGCAGCACCTTAAACTGTATGAGGCTGAGCCTCGCGCAAGAGGAGGAAGAGTTCACTGTCCCCAGGGCATCCGCCCACAACCCCTCGTCAATCTCCTCACCCAACTCCTTCCACTTACCTTTTAGCTCCTCCTCCGAGGCCTCCTCCCCCTCCTGCATCACCTGATACGTTGCCGAGATCCTCCCCTCTCCAACCCACACCCCCGACAGCACCCTGTCCTGGACCCCGCATGGCGGCAACAGTGGGAACTCCACCACCTGCCGCCGAACAAACGCCCTTACCTGCATAAATCTGAAGGTGTTCCCCGGGAGGAGCCCGAACTTCTCCTCCAGCTCACCCAGGCTCGCAACCTTCCCGTCCACAAACAGGTCCCCCATCCTTCTAATAACTGCCCTGTGCCAGCTCAGGAACCCTCCGTCCATCCTCCCCGAGACAAACCGGTGGTTCCCCCGTATCGGGGACCACACCGAGACCCCCACCTCCCCCCTGTGACGTCTCCATTGCCCCCAAATTTTGAGGGCAGCCGCCACCACCGGGCTCGTGGTATACCTCGTTGGGGGAAGCGGCAACGGCGTCGTCACCAGCGCCTCCAGGCTCGTTCCCACACAGGACACCATCTCCAGCCTCTTCCATGCCGCCCCCTCCCCCTCCATCACCCACTTACGCACCATCACCACGTTGGCGGCCCAATAATACCCACAGAGGTTAGGCAGCGCCAACCCCCCACCCATCCCTGCACCGCTCCAGGAACACCCTTCTCACCCTCGGGGTCTTCTGCGCCCACACCAACCCCATAATGCTCCGATTAACCCGCCTGAAGAAGGCCTTGGGGATCAGGATGGGGAGGCACTGGAACAGGAACAAAAATCTCGGGAGCACCGTCATTTAACTGACTGCACCTGACCCGCCAGGGAGAGTGGCAACACGTCCCACCTCTTAAACTCATCCATTTGCTCCACCAGTCTTGTGAAGTTAGACTTATGCAGAGCCCCACAACTCCTAGCCACCTGGACGCCCAGGTACCTGAAACTCCTCTCCGCCCTTTTTAGTGAGAGCTCCCCAATTCCCCCTCTCCTGGTCCCCTGGGTGAACTCGCTCTTCCCCATATTGAGCTTATACCGGAGAAATCCCCAAACTCCCTGAGAACCCTCATCACCTCCGGCATTCCCCCCACCGGGTCCGCCACATATCGTCCGCAGAGAGCGTCACCCGATGTTCCTCCCCACCCCGCACCAGCCCCCTCCAATTCCTCAACTCCCTCAATGCCACGGCCAGGGGCTCAATTGCCAGCGCAAAGAGCAGGGGGGACAGGGGACACCCCTGCCTCGTCACCTGGTGGAACCGAAAATACTCTGACCTCCTTCTGTTCATGGCCACACTCGCCACCGGGGCCTCATACAGCAACTTAACCCACCTGATAAACCCCTCCCCAAACCCGAACATTTTCAGCACCTCCCACAGGTACCCCCACTCTACCCCATCAAAGGCCTTCTCCACATCCATCGTCGCCACTATCTCCGCCTCCCCCTCCACCGCCGGCATCATTATAACATTCAAGAGCCTCCGTACATTCGTATTCAGCTGTCTCCCTTTCACGAACCCCGTCTGATCCCCGTGAATGACCTGCGGCACACAGTCCTCTATCCTCGTGGCTAAAATCTTCGCCAACAACTTTGCATCGACATTTAGGAGTGAGATCGGCCTGTATGACCCACATTGTAGGGGATCCTTGTCCCGCTTCAGGATCAAAGAGATCAGCACCCAAGATATAATCGGGGGCAAAGCCCCACCTTCCCTTGCCTTGTTTAAGGTCCTTACCAACAGAGGGCCCAACAGGTCCGCATGTTTCTTGTAAAATTCGACCGGGAACCCATCCGGCCCTGGTGCCTTCGTCGCTTGCATGCTCCCTATCACTTTGACCAATTCCTCCAACCCAACCAACGCCCCCAGCCCCTTCACCTGCCCCTCCTCCACCCTCGGGAATCTCAACCGGTCCAGAAAGCGACCCATCCCTCCCTCCCTCCAGCGGGGGCTCGGACCGATACAGTTCCTCATAGAAGTCCCTGAAGATCCCATTGATACCCACCCCACTTCGCACCATGCTCCCTCCCCCATCCTTAAATCCCCCGATCTCCCTCGCTGCCTTTCGCTTCCGAAGCTGGTGCGCCAGCATCCGGCTCGCCTTTTCTCCGTATTCATATACCGCTCCCTGCGCCTTCCTCCACTGCGCCTCCGCCTTCCTGGTGGTCAACAGATCGAATTCGGCCTGGAGGCTGCGCCGCTCCCCAAGCAATCCATCATCCGGGACCTCCTGTCCACCCTCACCATCTCCCCCACCAGCCTCTCCCTCTCTCTCTTCTACCTGCTCTCCTTATGGGCCCTAATGGAGATCAGCTCTCCCCTGACCACTGCCTTCAGCGCCTCCCAGACCACCCCCACTTGGACCTCCCCATTGTCATTAGCCTCCAGGTACCTCTCTATACACCCTCGGACCGGCCCGCTCACCTCCTCGCCCGCCAGCAACCCCACCTCAAAGCGCCACAGCGGGCGCTGGTCCCTCTCCTCCCCCAGCTTGAGGTCTACCCAAAGCGGATCGTGATCGGAAATGGCTATCGCCGAGTACTCCGTATCTTCCACTCTCGGAATCAGCACCCTACTCATAACAAAGAAGTCAATCCGGGAATAGGCCTTGTGGACATGGGAGAAGAATGGGAATTCCCTGGCTCCTGGCCTCGCAAACCTCCATGGGTCCACTTCTCCCATCAGGTCCATGAACCCCCTCAGCACCTTGGCAGCCGCCAGCCTCCTACCCGTCTTAGACCTGGAGCAATCTTGTGCCGAGTCCAGCACCGTATTGAAATCCCCCCCCCCCATTATCTGGCCACCTGTCTCCAGGTCCGGAATCTGGCCCAACATACGCCGCATGAAGCCCGCATCATCCCAATTCGGGGCATATACATTGACCAACACCACCCGCTCCCCCTGCAACTTGCCACTTACCATCACATACCGACCGCCATTGTCTGCCACGATGCTCGACGCCCCGAACGACATTCCCTTCCCCACCAAGATCGCCAGCCCCTGATTTTTTGCATCCAACCCCTAATGAAACACCTGGCCTACCCACCCCTTTCTCAACCTTACCTGATCCGCCACCCTCAGGTGCGTCTCCTGAAGCATGGCCACATCTGCTTTCAGCCCCTTCAGGTGCGCGAACACCCGGGCCCGTTTGACCGGCCCGTTCAGTCCCCTTGCGTTCCAGGTTATCAGCCGGATCAGGGGGCTACCCGCCCCCCTCCCCACCGACTAGCCATATCCCCTCCTAGGCCAGCCATGTGCCCGCACCCCCCACACGGCCCGTTCCCCACAGCGGCAGACCCCCGCCCCTACCTCCTCTACCAACTCCAGCTCCCCCTTGGCCATTCCAGCAGCAACCCGGTCCCCCCCCAGCTTGGTCCCCCCCCTAGCTGCATTGCTCCCCCCATTGCACTCCCGTAAGCCAGCCGACTCCTGCTGACCCCGGCCACTCCCGCCACTCCCTCGACCCCTCCCAGTGTGGAACTTCCCCCCCCCCCCCCTCCCCCCTCCCCCATTGCCCACCAGCAGGCTCTCCCCCTTCCACTCCCAGCGTGGGAAAAAGCCCGCGCTCCCAGCTCCAGCCCTGCCCCCTTCAGCCCTTAGCGCGGGAAATAGCCCGCGCTTTCCACTCACCCGGCCCCGCCTCCTCTGGCGCAGCTCCCTTTTCATAAGAACATAAGAACTAGGAACAGGAGTAGGCCATCTGGCCCCTCGAGCCTGCTCCGCCATTTAATGAGATCATGGCTGATCTTTGTGGACTCAGCTCCACTCTCCGGCCCGTACACCATATCCCCGAATCCCTTTATTCTTTAGAAAGGTAACTATCTTTTTCTTAAAAACGTTTAAAGAAGTAGCCTCAACTGCTTCACTGGGCAAGGAATTCCAGAGATTCACAACCCTTTGGGTGAAGATGTTCCTCCTAAACTCGGTCCTAAATCTACTTCCCCTTATTTTGAGGCTATGCCCCCTAGTTCTGCTTTCCCCGACCAGTGGAAACAACCTGCCCGCATCTATCCTATCTATTCCCTTCATAATTTTATATGTTTCAATAAGATCCCCCCGCATCCTTCTAAACTCCAATGAGTACAGTACCAGTCTACTCAACCTCTCGTCATAATCTAATCCCCTCAACTCTGGGATCAACCTAGTGAATCTCCTCTGCACTCCCTCCAGTGCCAATATGTCCTTCCTCAGGTAAGGAGACCAAAACTGAACACAATACTCCAGATGTGGCCTCACCAACACCTTATACAATTGCAGCATAACCTCCCTAGTCTTGAACTCCATCCCTCTCGCAATGAAAGACAAAACTCGATTAGCCTTCTTAATCACCTGTTGCACCTGCACAACTTTTAGCGACTCGTGCACCAGCACACCCAGGTCCCTCTGCACAGCAGCATGTTTTAACATCTTACCGTTTAAATAATAATCCATTCTGCTGTTATTCCTCCCAAAATGGATAGCCTCACACTTGGCAACATTGAATTCCATCTGCCAGACCCTAGCCCGTTCTCCTAACCTATCCAAATCCTTCTGCAGACTTCCGGTATCCTCTGCACTTTTTGCTTTACCACTCATCTTAGTGTCGTCTGCAAACTTTGACACATTGCACTTGGTCCCCAACTCCAAATCATCTATGTAAATTGTGAACAACTGCGGGCCCAACACTGATCCTTGAGGGACCCCACTAGTTACAGGTTGCCAACCAGAGAAACACCCATTTATCCCCACTCTCTGCTTTCTGTTAGTTAACCAATCCTCTACCCATGCTACCACTTTACCCTCATGCCATGCATCTTTAGTTTATGCAGCAACCTTTTGTGTGGCACCTTGTCAAAAGCTTTCTGGAAATCCAGATATACCACATCCATTGGCTCCCCGTTATCTACTGCACTGGTAACGTCCTCAAAAAATTCTACGAAATTAGTCAGACACGACCTACCCTTTATGAACCCATGCTGCGTCTGCCCAATGGGACAATTTCCCTCCAGGTGCCCCGCTATTTCCTCCTTAATGATAGATTCCAGCATTTTCCCTACAACCGAAGTTAAGCTTACCGGCCTATAATTACCCGCTTTCTGCCGACCCTTTTTAAACAGTGGTGTCACGTTTGCTACTTTCCAATCCTCTGGGACCACCCCAGAGTCTAGTGAATTTTGATAAATTATCACTAGTGCGTTTACAATTTCCCTTGCCATCTCTTTTAACACTCTGGGATTCATCCCATCAGGGCCAGGAGACTTGTCTACCTTTAGCCCCATTAGCTTGCCCAATACTGCCTCCTTAGTGATTACAATCATCTCAAGGTCCTCACCTATCATATCTTTATTTCCATCAGTCACTGGCATGTTATTTGTGTCTTCCACTGTGAAGACTGACCCCAAAAAACCTGTTCAGCTCCTCAGCCATTTCCCCGTCTCCTATTATTAAATCTCCCTTCTCATCTTCCAAAGGACCAATATTTACCTTAGCCACTCTTTTTTGTCTTATATATTTGTAGAAGCTTTTACTATCTGCTTTTATATTCTGAGCCAGTTTACTTTCATAGTCTACCTTACTCTTCTTTATAGCTTTTTTAGTACCTTTCTGTTGTCCCCTAAAGACTTCCCAGTCCTCTAGTCTCCCACTAATTTTTGCCACTTTGTATGTTTTTTCCTTCAATTTGATACTCTCCCTCACCTCCTTAGATATCCACGGTCGATTTTTCCCCTTTCTACCGTCTTTCTTTTCTGAACACTCGGAAGGTTCTCCACTGTTCCTCAACTGCTTCACCATGAAGTCTTTGCTCCCAGTCTACCTTACCTAGTTCTTCTCTCATCCCATTGTAATCGCCTTTGTTTAAGCACAAAGCACTAGTGTTTGATTTTACCTTGTCATCCTCCAACTGTATTTTAAATTCCACCATATTGTGGTCGCTCCTTCCAAGAGCATCCCGAACTATGAGATCATTAATCAATCCTGCCTCATTACACAGGACCAGATCTAGAACCGCTTGTTCCCTTGTCGGTTCCATTACATACTGTTCCAGGAAATTATCCCGGACACATTCTATAAACTCCTCCTCAAGGCTGCCTTTACCAACCTGGTTAAACCAATCGACATGCAGATTAAAATCTCCTATGATAACCGCTGTTCCATTTCTACATGCATCCGTTATTTCTTTGCTTGTTGCCTGCCCTACCATCCTGTTACTATTTGGTGGCCTATAGACTACTCCTATCAGTGACCTTTTCGCCTTACTATTCCTGATTGCCACCCAAATTGATTCAACCTTGTCCTCCATAGCACCAATATCATCCCTTACTATTGCCCGGATGCCATCCTTAAACAACAAAGCTACACCACCGCCCTTACCATCCATTCTATCCTTTCGTATAGTTTGATACCCTTGGATATTTAACTCCCAGTCGTGACCATCTTTTAACCATGTTTCAGTAATGGCCACTAAATCATAGTCATTCACGATGATTTGCGCCATCAACTCAGTTACCTTATTTTGTATACTACGAGCATTCAGGTAAAGTACACTTGTGCTGTTTTTTATGTCTTTGTTATGAATCCTAACACCTTGATCAGTAACTTTTCGCAAATTATTTTTCCTCTTACCCTTTCTCCTAATTTTCCTTGTCTTTGAACCCATATCTCTACATAACCTGTCACGTAACCTGCTGCCTTGCTCTCCATTAACCATTATACAGTCCATAGCTTTACCCTTCCCTTCCCCCCAACTTGCTAGTTTAAAGTCCTTGTGACCAACCTATTTATCCTATTCGCTAGAACACTGGTCCCAGAATGGTTCAGGTGAAGTCCCCTTGCCCCCAACTCAGGCCTCGGCGCCCCCCCCCCCCTTGGGGCCCCATCCCCCCTGCCGGCCATCAACCCCCCAAGCCGTTTACCTGCCCCCCCCTCCACGAGCCCACCCGGCGGACCCAACCGAAACAGTGCCCAACCAACCCTCGAAAAACAAAAAACCAACAATTAACAAAGAACCCCCCCCTCAAAATACAACACAACAATCCCCAACCATCCCTTCACCGTGGCCCCCTGACCCTCAGTCCGAGTCCAATTTTTCAGCCTGGACAAAGGCCCACGCCTCCTCCGGGACTCAAAATAATGATGTCGGTCCTTATAGGTGACCTACAGACGTGCCGGCTGCAGCATGCCGAACTTCACCCCCCTCCTGTGCAGCACCGCCTTCGCCCGATTGTACCCGACCCTCTTCTTCGCCACCTCCGCGCTCCAATCTTGGTAGATCCGGACCTCCGCGTTCTCCCACCTGCTGCTCCGCTCCTTCTTGGCCCACCTTAGCACGCACTCCCGATCAGCAAACTGGTGGAACCGCACCAGCACCGCCCGCGGCGACTCGTTGGGTTTGGGCCTCCTCGCCAGCACTCGGTGGGCCCCCTCCAGCTCCAGGGGCCCCTGGAAGGACCCCGCTCCCATCATCGAATTCAGCATAGTGACCACGTAGGCCCCCATGTCCGACCCCTCCAATCCCTCCGGGAGGCCCAGGATCTGCAGATTCTTCCGCCTCGACCGGTTTTCCATCCCCTCGAACCTCTCCTGCCATTTTTTATGGTGCGCCTCCACCTTCACCTCTAGGCCTAGGATCTCATCTTCGTTCTCAGAGACCTTTTGCCGGATCTCCCGGATCGCCGCCCCTTGTGCCGTCTCGGTGTCCAGCAGCTTATCGATTGACACCTTCATCGCCTCCAGCAGATCCGCTTTCAGCTCCCTAAAGCAGCGCTGAAGAAACTCCTGCTTCTCCTGTGCCCACTGCATCCACGCTGCCTGGTCTCCACCCACCGCCATCTTGGTCTTCCTCCCTCGCACCTTCTTTTGCTTCACTGCCACTTTTTAAATCGCCCCACACCTGGTTCAAGCCATACACTATTGGGGGAATGTTGCTGCCCCCTTCCCACACCGGGAAACGTCGAGCAAGCGCTGTTACGTGCTCTAAAAAGAGCCCAAAAGTCAGTTTCCAGTGGGATCTGCCGAATGTGCGACTTAGCTCTACATAGCCGCAACCGGAAGTCTAAATCGCGAGATTTGCAACACTCAGAACGCCTCACAAGATTTAACGAGATCTTGCGAGATGTCTAGATCTGGATCTCACCTTCGGCGAATTCTCCTATGGCCCGGGAACTAATGGCCTCGCCTAGGAGACGTTGCCATGGCACCGTTTAGCACTGGTCCACATAAACGTGGACATGGGGTAATGGCACAGGGGGAGGGCAGTTGGTCTTCCAGGCCATTAGAGGCCCCAAGCGGTTGGGCTTTGGGCAGGGTAGTACCTGGGCACCTTGGCACTGCCAGCCTGGCACCTAGGCAGTGTCACCTGGAATGCTTGGCAGGACCACCCTGGCAGTACTGGGTGCCTGGGTGGCACTGCCAGGCTGGTAGGAGTTGTGCCAGGCTGGCAGTGCCAAGGTGCCCACATGCCAGGTTGCCTGTGCCAGGGATCCAGCCGGGGGGTGTCTTTCTTTAAGAGGTGGGGTGAGGGTGGGCTCAAGGACCCCCTAAGAGCTAGGTTGGGGCGGGTGGGGGGGGTCCGGAGGCCACTGTTGAGGAGCAGAGAGGGAGTCGAAGGATCGGGGCAGCATTTAGAAAAGATGCACCGATTTGTGAGTTATCTTCCTGCATTGACGAGCTGAGGTTGTAAGCACAGGAAGTTCCGGAAGAGCGGCCTCAGCTGGGCATTCCTTACCAAGGCCCAAAAAACCCGGCAAAGTCCCATTTGATAATGAGGTCATTCTCAGCACTGCAGGCACATAGAAACATCCAGCTATACGTATCCAAAACGGGACTCTGTTTTTTTGCGCGTTAAATCAGAAGACAGAAACGAAAGAGACTTCCATTTGCTTGGTGCCTTACATGACCTAAGGATGTCTCAAAGCACTTTGCACCCAATCAAAGTACCTTTTTGAAATGAGGTTACTGTTGTGAATGTAGGAAATGCAACAACAAATTCACACCCAGCGCACAGATCCCAAAAACAGCAATATAAACCTGATATGCTACTTGTTAGTAAGATCGAAGCACATGGATTCCAGGGGCAGTGACTGCATATGATACAAAGGCGAGCAAGCAAGGAGTAGTGGTGAATGGATATTTTTCGACCTGGAGGGAAATATGCAGCTGGAGATCCAGCAACTCCCTATGGCCCCATCTATTCTCACTCCTTTCTGAAGCCTCTCCCCGGTTATATTCCTCACCCTCTGTGATTTCTCAGTTCACCTTGCCACCTCTTCACTGATTTCACTGCCTCCTTCTCTTCCTGCAGCCTTCGCTTCACATTGACAGCCATCCACAAACCTTGCCATCTCACATGACCTCAATACTCCTGTGATCGGCATACATAGAGCTCCAACCAGTGCCTTGTATCTGTTAGCTCGCGCATCCTAACCCCAGTTCCTGCATCTTCTGTCCACCATAAAGCACTCTTATCCTCATTTGGTTAACTCCACATTCACATCCATTTGTCACAATGCTTCAGCAGCCATTGATTTATCCAACCACTCCCTCTCCACTACCTTTTGATGCCTAAGTTAGCAGAAATGTCTTTAATCCTTCCATTCTGATCATTCCCTTTGTGTAGCTCCTATCTTCGCTCACTGGAGTCCATCGGGTGCAAAGAGAGTTCTCATGCAGCTGTGGCAGTGTTGCTAGTCATTAACATTGCTAATCCTCACATCCTGTTGAAGATCACTACATTGTGGTCAACATTCCTTGTTGGGGCAGAGGGGGACAGACCTCCGTCTCTCTGTGCACTGTCAGGCCTCTTGTGGTTTTGCTAAGACATTTGAGTAACAAAGCAGTCGCACATTCTGTTTAAATTATATGTGTCTTCCTAGTTGATAGTAGTTGTAATCTCCTGGCTGTCCTCCTACACTCCTTTACTCTCTATGTCCTCCCCAGCATTTGTTGCTACCTCTGCTTCTCGTCATCAAAACCTCCAGAGAACTTAGTTTATTAAATCCTTTTGAATGTTACAGGATCTATCTACTTAATCTCTCAGCTGACCCTAACATTTAGACGCTGTTCCACCTCTCTTCCTGTTCACCTTAACTTGCCTGAATATCCTTGGAAACTGAATTAAGACCATAAGAAATCGGAACAGCAGTAGGTCATTCGGTCCCATGAACCTGCTCCCCCATTCAATAGGATCATGGCTGATCCGACATTCCTCATGTCCACTTTCCTGCCCTTTCCCTGCAACTCTTGATTCCCTCACTGATCAAAGTTCTATTAATTTCAGCCCCCACAGCTCTCTGTGGCAAGGAGTTCCAAAGACTCTCAACCCCCTCCTCATCTTAGTTTTGAATGGGCACCAGAGATTATGCCCTCTGGTCCTAAACTCTTCCATGTGTCCTCTCAGCATTTACCCTGTCAAGCCCCTTAAGAATTCTGTATGTTTCAATGAGATCACCTCTCATTCTTCTAAATTCCAATGAGTACAGTTCCAACCTGTTTAACCTTTGCTCATAAGATAATCCCTCCATACCAGGGGTCACCCTAGTGAACCTTCTCTGAACTGCCTCCATGAAATAATATCTTTCCTTAAATAAGGGGACCAAAACTGCTCATAGTACTTCTGATGTGGTCTCACCAGTACCTTACAGTTGTAGCAAGACTTCCCGACCCTTATACCCCCTTGAAATAAGGGTCAACATTCTATTAGCCTTCCTGATTACCTGCTGGGCACCTGTGTCTAGCTTTCTGTGTTTCATGCACAAGTACCCCCAAGTCCCTTTGTGTTTCCGCTTTCTGCAGTTTTCCTCCATTTATCTCTATCTTCCGCAGTTCACCCTCTTTCAGATGTTCCTTTTGCTTCTTTCTTCATGAGGCTTAAACTGTGCTGACTTATTGAATGTGTTTTGCATTCATGTAAATGTACCTTTATTATCAAATTGCCCTCTCGATTATCCCTCCGTAGCTTGTGTGTTTCTGATGGGTGCAACCAGTATTTGAGTTGCCCTCTTGTCCACTTTCTGGTTTAACATCACACTCCATCAGCCTTGTGAGGGGTCCAATTTCCTTTCACTCACCTCGCCCATTTAATTCCCTCCCTGACCCTCACTCTCCCTTCCTTTAAGATACTCTTTTAAACCTGGCCCACAGCTTTTGTTCACCCCTCCTATAACATCTGGTGTGGTTCAGTAGCAAATGTTGTTTGATAACGCTCCTTAAAAGTGCCGTGTGACATTTTACTAACTTAAAGGAGCTAAATAAATGCTAGATGGTGTTCATACTTTTAATACACCGGAACCTGGATTGTTACAAGTCTCGGGGGAGGTGGGGGAAGTTTCTGCAACATTTAGTTGGTCAAGTTTCAGTGCAGATTTATATGTTAGAGAGAGGGACTGATTGCAGATCACACTGTGAACTGTTGTGTCAGCACCCTGTGTTTTATTCTCGGTCTGTTCCTATTCCTGTGATGGAAATGTTTGACCTTGTTTTATAACGGCAGCTCTGCCTTTAGGTGTTTTAGAGATTGACGCCCAAATGCAAAAGACTGACTCTGTTGTAACACTGCTAAATGGAAGAGATTTTATATTGAAGAGCAAGAGTCTGAATAATAACATAGGAGTGAAAAAGGTTCTAACACCGCTCCAATGTTAATTCCCTGAGCAGCTCTCTCCTGTTTTCACTGTTCCTAAGGCACCTTCTTATATCCTAGCAACCAGTAATTGGCCCCTTGTGAAAACCTGATCTGAAAACAGAAGGAACTGAACACTGAGGAAGTCTAATCTCGGCAAATGGAATATCCAAGATTTTAAACATTAATCTCATCAGCTCGGCACGCTTTAATTTATTTAACAGGCCAAACAATATAGAGAATAATGGCATTTGAAGTGTTCCTAGTCTCAAACCTGTCCATATGTCGCCAGTTTCACTCATTTACAATCCGCACCCTCAGGCATTCCGTACGTTTGAGTCTCTATTTGGGCAGTTTATGCTGTTAGAGGTTGGCGAGGGGTGAACAGGACAGTAATTCTGACAGGATATATGTTCCTTACATCAACTGGATACATGTTCCTCACATCAAGGTTCTGCAGGTGAAGGTACTTGATGCCACGTTATATGCATCTACTTTTTGAGTACCAGTCCAGTTCATTTTAATAATTATGTAAATGATGGGTCCTGTTAGCAGCCAGTCTATGTTTCCAATCTTGCTCTTTGAGACCATATGAATCATCCTTGGGCCTTAAAAGAAGTGTATGATGAGGTATGATGAGATCCATATGTATCATATGGATGATAATGGCATAGTGTAGGTTGGATGGCTTTTTGTTTTGGTGCAACATCGTGGGCCGAAGGGCCTGTACTGCGCTGTATCGTTCAATGTTCTATATTGATGCATTGGTTTTTATTTTCCTAAACTCCCTAGATTTGGGGAAGGTCCCAATAGATTGGAAGTCGACACATGTAACTCCATATGGAGGGAGACAGAAAGCGGTCAGTCGGCTTAAAATCTGTTATAGGGGAAATGGTAGAGGCTGTTATTAATGAAGTTATAGCAGGGCATTTGGATAAGTTCATGGTAATCAGGCAGAGGCACCATTGTTTTGTGAAAGAGAAATCATGTTTAACCAACTTGTTGGCTTTCTTTGAGGAAGTAAGATGTGCTATGGATAAAGGGGAACCAGTGGATGTACTGTACATAGATTTCAAGAAGGCATTCGATAAAGTGCCACATCAAAGGTTGTTGCGGAAAATAAAAGCTTGTGGTGTAGGGGTAACATATGGGCATGGATAGAAGATTGGCTAACTAACAAAACGCACAAAGTAGGCAGGATGTAATGAGTGGTGTGACACAAGGATTAGTGCTGGGACCTCAACTGTTTAGAGTTTATATAAATGACTTGGATGAAGGGATGGATGGGAAGGTTGCCAAATTTGCTAATGACACAAAGATAGGTAGGAAAGTAAGTCATGAAGGAGACATGAGCTATAGGTCTAGATAGGTTAAGTTATGAAGAGAGATTGGATAGACTGGGGTTGTTTTCCTTGGATCAGACGAGACTGAGGGGGGACATGATTGAGATGAATAAAATTATGTGGGGCATAGATAGAGTAGACAGGAAGAAACTTTTCCCCTTCGTGGAGGGATCAATGACCAGGGTGCATTGATTTAAGGTAAGGGGCAGGAGGTTTAGAGGGGATGTGAGGGAAAACTTTTTCACCCAGAGGGTGGTGGGAGTTTGGAACTTACTGCCTGAAAGGGTGGTGGAGGCAAAGACCCTTGTAACATTTAAGAAGAATTTAGATGCGCACTTGCGATGCTAAGGCATATAAGGCTATGGGCCAAGTGCTGGAAATGGGATTAGAATAGTTAGGTGTTTGTTTTTGACCAGCACAGATGCAAAGGGCCTTTTCTGTGCTATAGACCTCTGTGACTTCTGTGAGTGGGCAACAATCTGGCAAATGGCGTACAATGTGGAAAAATGTGAAATTGTCCATTTTGGCAGGAAGACTGAAAAATAAGCCCAGACAGTGACCCAAGCGGGAATCGAACCCGGGACCCTGGTGCTGTGAAGCAACATTGTTAACCACTGTGCTACATGCCGCTCATAATTAACTTTCCTAATTACTTGCCGTACCTGCAAACTTAGCCTTTTGTGATTCATGCACTAAAACGCACACATCACTCCAAATCTCTGAGCTCTGCAATGTCTCACCAATTAGATCTTATTTTTTAGTCTTGACAAGTTGGATGTGGAGAGGATGTTTCCTCTTATGGGAAAATCTAGAATTTAGGGGTCACCGTTTAAAATTAAGGGGTAGAATTCTCCGCCCCGCCTGCAGCGGAATTCTCCATCCCGCCAGCTGGCCAAAGGGGTTTCCCATTGTGGACAGCCCCACGCAGTCGGGAAATCCCTGGTCGTGGATGCACTACCTGTGCAACGGAGAATCCTGCCAGCGGAGAATCCAGCCCAAGTAGTCTCCCATTTAAAGTGGAGATGAGGAGAATTTCTTTCACACAGAGGGTTGTGAGTCTTTGGTACTCTCTGAAAAGACTGTGGAAGCAGACACTGAATATTTTTAAGGCACAGGTGGATAGATTCTTGGTAAACAAGGGGTTATTGGGGGAGGTAGGCGGGATGCAGATTTGAGGTTACTATCAGATCAGCCTTGATCGTGTTAAATGGCACTGCAGACACGAGGGGCCAAATGGCCTACTCCTGCTCCTTGTTCCTATGTTCAAATCCTTAAGGACCCATTTTAGCTGAGGGAGAGACACCTGACATGAGGCCTACAAGCAACAAGATCTGAACCATATTGAGGCCTGGGCTGACGAGTGGCAAATAGCATTCGCCCCATCGAATTGTCAGGCAATGGCCATCTCCAGCAAGAGAAGATCTAAACGTCATCCCTTGACATTCAATGGCATTACCATCGCTGAATCCTCTACTACCAGCATTCTGCGGGTTATCATTGGCCAGAAACTGAACTGGACCAGCCATATATCCGAGGTACACACCACCCTGTCCTGGACATGTACTCCTATTTGTTTACTGTCTCTGGGCCAAAATGCTGGAACTGCCTCCCTAACATCACTGTGGGTGCACCTACACCACATGGATTGCAGCGGTTCAAGAAGGCAGCTCACCATCTTGGAGGACAATAAATGCATATCTAGCCAGCGACACATTCCAAGAACAAATTAAAATGTCGACCAGGGGATGTACAGGTGCAATTTCAGGAAGCAAGGCTGAGGAATTGAGGGAAGTGTTCCAGCATGTGAATAAACAGTTGGCAGGTGGTTCTGGAGTTAGAGGAGTTTGCAAGTTCAGGCAGGCAGAGGCCCAAGTTTCCTTATGGAACCAAGAGCAGTACTGCTAATCTGTCTGGATAAATCATTCCTACCTGGCCTTTCAGGCCTCAGCTGCTCTGCACTCCAGGTTGGTGAAATCAACCTGGCTGACAGTATCTTTCACAACTTCAGGATGTCCCAAAGCGCTCAGCAGACAAGGAGGTGTTTTTGAAGTACAGTCCCTGTTGTAATGTAGGAAATGGAACAGCCAATTTAGCATAGCAACTTTATTTATCCAGCGCCTTTAATGTAATAAGGAAGCCCAAGATGCTTTGCACGAGCATTACGGGGGTGACGAACAAGGCATTGGAAGGATTTGGAAACAACACTCGAGTGTTTTAAAATCCAGGGGGGTTGCTTAACCAGGAGATAAATGCAGGTCAGCAAGCAGAGTGGGTGATGGGTGAACAGGATATGGTTCATGGTGGGACACTGGCAGCCGCATTTTGGATAACCGCAAGTTTGAAGGGTAGAATGTAGAAGACCAGCAGCAGTGGGTTGGAATAGGCAAGTTTAGAGCAAACTAAGATACACTGAGGCACAGGGTGGAATCGAGTGATGTTTCACATGGAATTATAAGTGGTCTTTGTGATAACTTGGATACGTGGTCACAAGTTCACTTCGGTCAAACATGATGATGATTGCAAACATTTTATTCAGTATGGACTTGGTGGCAGGTACCAAAGGCAATGGCTTTGGTTATCCCAGCATTTAGTTGGGGAAAATTTCTGCTCATTCACTGCTGGATGTCATACAAACAATTTTGAGACGGGTGGGGTTAGGGGAGGGGGTGTTCAGAGGATTTGATGGTGAGGTGGAACTGGTTGCCGTTCGCATACATGCTTTGTTTTTGGTTGCTGTCACTGAAGAGCAGTATGTAAATATGAAATAGGAGGGGGCCAAGTATACATCTTTGGACGTCACCAGGGCTAACAGTACAGGATTGGGATGAGCAGCCATTCAATCGATTAATTGGCTGTGAATAGTTAAGGCCGTAACCAGGCAAGTGTAATCCCAACTCGCTGGTTAAGAGAGGGAGAGGTGTTGGAGGAGGACAAGGGTGATCAACTTCATCAAAGGAAACAGACTGGTTTGAGAAGAGATGGTTTACTATGGTCAGATAGCAAAAATCACAAATGACATCCTAAGAAGTGTTTTAACACTGGCAAGGTAGAAACCTGATTGGGAGAAATTCAGCATGGAGATTCAAGAAGGATGGGCATAGACTTGGGATGCGGTGACATGTTTAGTGACTTTGCAGAGATTGGATATGGGGTGCTAATTTGCAAGGACGGAGAATTCAAGGGTTGTTTATTTTCCCCAAGGGGGTGATGACAGCAAAGTTGAAGCAGAGTGGACTGCACCTGAAGAGAGAGAACAATTAATAAACTAACCTGGGGGCCAGAAAGGCAAAATCAGTGGGCAACAGTTTAAGGTCTGGTGCAAGAGATGGATCTTGTGGACAAGATTAGCTTAGCGAGAGCATGAGGGAATTGAGGGAAAAAAAACTAGAGAGAAATGTTTGAGTTTCGGGCTCGGGTAGAGGGAACCTTTGAAGATGTTTAAAGAATAAGAGTCTTCAATAACTGGGCGGGTCGGAAGCTGTTGTCATGAACAAAGCAACACAAGATTAATCAGCAACCACGGTCCAAGTGCACTTTTACCTTACACTGAGTGAGTGCAGGAAAAATGCCTTTGTTACCAATAGTCTGTAATTACTGTTGTAGTTGATGCTCTGCATTTAATTAATTACTGCTTAATAAACCTGACTAACAGTGTGGAGCCCGAGCCACAGTGTGATGAGGAATACATCCAATTATACAGCACATAAACAGGGCATTTGACCCAACCAGTCCAAGCGAGTGTTTATGCTTCAGTCTCGTGGCTTTCTCCGTCATGTATCTACCCTTCAAAGCATCTATTCTATTCTTCACCTTGAGGTAAGGTGAATCGAGGGGGGGAGGTGGTGTAGTGGTAATGTCACTCGACTAGTAATCCAGAGGCCAGGCTAATGCTCTGGGGACTCGGGTTCAAATCCCACCATGGCAGCTGTGGAATTTAAATTCAATGAATAAATCTGGAATTAAAAGCTCGTTAATGATGACCATGAAATGATTGTAGTAAAACCCCATCTGGTTCACTGATGTCCTTCAGAGAAGGAAATTTGCCATCCATGCAGACCAGGTAATGGTCTGGCCTACATGTGACTCCAGACCCACAGCAATGTGGTCGCTCAGTTCAAGAGCAATTAGAATGGACAACAAGTGTCGGCCTTGCCAGCGATGCCCACATCCCATGTTTTTAAAACTCCATATAATCACAAGTTGTGCATTCTCACCACTGAGTTAAGCGGTTTTCCTGAATTCCTATCGTCAGCTTCTATTCATTTTTTAAAAAAAATTAAGAGTACCCAACTATTTTTCTTTTCAATTAAGGGGCAATTTAGCTTGGCCAATCCACCCACCCTGCACATCTTTGGGTTGTGGGGGTGAAACCCACGCAGACACTGGGAGAATGTGCAAACGCAACACAGATAGTGACCCAGGGCCAGGATTTGAACCCGGGTCCTCAGCGCCACAGTCCCAGTGTTAACCACTGCGCCACCGTGCTGCCCTCGCTTCTATTCATGGCCTTGAATATTAAACCCTCATTTTCTCAATAGCTGCCCTATTAAACTCTTCATCGTCTTAAACCTCTCTGTTAGGTCGCTCCTCAGACTTCACTTTTCTGGAGAACTAAACATTTGCCCTGGCACCGTTTGGAGTCGAGGGAAATATGTAGAAATATGTGACATATCCCTCTGACTGAAACCCAAATGACGAGGGTTCTCTGTTCAATCTCTGGGTCTGTTAAATTTCCAAGGTGCTCAGCAAGTGAAGACTCACTCCTGCTATGAAGCTTGCTCACTGAGTGGTCTGTGTTTGCTGAACCAGAGTAGCATATCGAGGTGGAAAGTCAGGATACAAGGTCTAATTTGCCAGTATCAGGAAGGGAAAGCATGTATCAGGATACCGAGGATGTTGTAACTAGTCCAAGAGGATGAGGGAATGGAGGCAGTATTGGAGCCAGGGAGATTGGTCTGGGAGGCACTGGCAACTTTCTGATTCTGCCAAACTATCATCCAGATGATAACAAGAGAAACAATTTGCAATAAACGTCTGACTTTACAAATTTACTTTTGTCCAATTTGCACTTCATTGGCTGCAAACTACTCTGCGATGTAATGGAAATCTCTCATTGTTTCTTTTACCCTTGTGCTGTAACTGAGGTGCCATGGACGGCAAAGGGTAGGATAGTGGTTAGCACTGTTGCTTCACAGAGCCAAGGTTCGAGGTTCGATTCCCGACTTGGGTCACTGTCTGTGTGGAGTCCGCCCATTCTCCCTGTGTCTGCCTGAGTTTCCTCCGGGTGCTCCGGTTTCCTCCCACAGGTCCCGAAAGACGTGCTTGTTAGGTAAATTGGATATTCTGAATTCTCCCTCAGTGTACCAAAACAGGCGCTGGAATGTGGCGACTAGGATTTTTTCACAGTAACTTCATTGCAGTGTTAATGTAAGCCTACTTGTGACAATAATAAAGATTATTATATGCCACCCTCCCACTGCTGATCGCTCTACATGACCCTTTCCAATGTACAATCTTCATGCTAGGAACCAATAACGTATACAGAATTGATTACTTGGCTTTCCATGCTGAGGAATGCTGCTCCTGCTTCTGATCTAGCTCCTTCTGAATGTATTGTCAGGCTGCTGGTCTTCACTGTGATTGTGCCATTGCTACTGGATTGGACAGTTGTGTAGTAACACAAGTCGAAGCTGGCACGACACTCCTCCAGTGATGAGTCCCTTCCGGACTTCTGTACAGGTTACTTTACAATCTGGCCGAGAGCTGTCTTTAGTATCTTGATGAGGAGTATAATAAGTACCTCTCCCTTTCCCTCTCTCACCCATGCCTGTCCTCTCTTTCATTCCCCCTTGCACTCTCCTCTTACTCCCTCTCTCTCACTCCACACTGTATGCCTTGTTCTCACTCTCATGTGCTCTCTTGGTCTCGCGATCTCACTCTTTTTCTCCTATTACCCATTGCTTCCTCCTTTTTCTCTCCACTTGCACCATTTTCCTCTCTCTCTCGTTCTCTCCCTCTTTCTTTCTCTCCCCCTCTCCCCCCACCCCCTCCGAGCTGTCCTCCTTCCTCTCTCGCTCCCCCTGCATTGCCCCTCCACTCTTCCCTGTGCCTTCACCCTCTTGCTGCCCTGTGCCGCCCTCCTAACTTTTTCTCCCCTGCTTCATCCCATCTCTCTCTCTCTCTCTCGTCCTGCTCCACTCTTGCTCGTTCTCATGCACTCTCTCTCGCACCCTCTTCTCCTCCCCACCAACACAGCCTTCCTCTATTCCCCCCGCCCTCCTCTCCTCTCCCTCCCGTGCCACTTGTCGGCGCAACATCGAGGGCCGAAGGGCCTGTACTGCGCTGTAATGTTCAATGTTCTCCTTTGGTTCGATGGGTTCCAAGAAGTCCATTGTATGATCTGCAGCTTCTGCCACACCAGCACGGGGTTGGTGATGTTTGAAGGGTTGGGTCGTTGAGTTTTTGTGTGCCGCCCAACCCCCCCGATGCCTCACTTCACCTCTGCAAATACCTAATGAAGTCTCAATGTGTTTGGTGGTGTCTTTCCAGGTGCTGCACCTCCATTTTGGTCAGGCACTCCCCATGAGTCGGCAGGATGGTTGACCTGTTCAGGGATTCTTTGCAGACATTCCTGAAGGGATTCCGTCAATACAAGGCAGATTGGCTTGGGACAAGACACCATCTTTCTTGCCATCGGATTTGCACGATCTTGTGAAGACACCACTGGTGATACTTTTCCAGTATTTTCAGCTGCCTGCTGTAGGTTGTCCAAGGCTCTGAAAGCAGATAGGAGTGCAGGGATCACTGCTGCCAATAAACCATGACCTTTGTCTCGCGTTTGGGATCCATGTCCTCAAATACTCTTTTTCTCAATTGGCTGAAGGCTGACCGGTACAGTGTAGGCAAGGAAAAATTTTGTCACCTATGTCTCCCTTTGTCAAGAGGAGGCTCACAAGACCCAGAAAATGGTACACTTTTTCCAGGATTTCACCGTGATCTCAACCGACATCCTTAGTTTTCTGGGTACTTGATGAAAGGCCCATATTCTCATATTCTTCAGAGAAGCAAACAAGCTGAAATTCAGTTTGAGTGAGCACAGGACCAGCATCATCTGCCTGCTGGAGCTCAATAACTGAAGTTGGAGTGACTTTGTTTTTGGACTGATGGCAGTATAGGTTGAAAGTTTATCATATTGCTTTTCATGGCCAGAGTAAGTACTTTTGAAATGGAGCATCTTTTGGAATATTGCCCCTGATCTGATGTGGAATGCTCCAATCATCAGCTTGTCTAGAATACTGATTCATAAGTGTCTCCTGTTGAGGTTATCTTGTACCAGAACAACATACACTGTGGGATGACTCTCTGCAAAGCCCAAGTGTCTGCTTGAACCTCTGGGCTGGTTTGTAGCTAGGAAATTTCCCCACCTGCCAATGTTCAGAAGATGACGTGGAGATGCCGGCATTGGACTGGGGTGAGCACAGTAAGAAGTCTTAGACTTCGTACAATGTTCAGAAACTCAGCGTTGAAGCTTGAGGGACAAGTTTCTCTCACCATGCGGCCAGTGTGCTACAGGCATTACCATCCACCACATTCACGCCCTGTCACTTTTAATCTCGGTTGTCTCTGGATCTAACTTGTTCTGCACCAGGCCTCTGAGTTAGGTGCAGAGGGAGCTTCATTCTGCACCTAACCACATGATACATGCTTAATGTCAGCTTTGGTCCAGTGGGTAGCACACATGCCTCTTGAGTCAGAATGCCGTGGGTTCAAGCGTCACTGGCAAAGAGTTGACTGCTTGATCCAGGCTGATGTTTTTGTGCATTGCTGCACTGTCTGTGGTATCTGTAGGAGAAACATTAAACCAAGGCCTGCCTTGTCAGGGTGAATGTGAAATGTCTAAGCAATATGTGAAGAACAGGAGAGATTCTGAGAAAATCTGAAACCTTGACCCTGAGTAAAACGTGAGAGAATCTTCCGTTGCAAAAGGCCCTTCGGCCAGTCGAATGCAGGTCACAGCTGTAGTGCTTGCTGAAAGAGTGCTGAGGTGAAGATGCTGTTGTATATTATGACTCCTGTCCTGTGAGTTAATGTTTCCCTGTTGGCTCCTTCCCCATGGGCTTCCGGACAGTGATATGTGGGGGAGAGGCTGGGGAAAGATTTTATCCTCTCCCCATTCTCATGTGAACACTTAACACTCACTGGATTCCTCTCTGTTCTATGCTAATACAATTGTTGGCTTCAGAATCTGTTCATGTCCTGCACCCGGGAGCCTATTATCTGGGCTGACAGTTCTGTGCAGTACTGAGGGAGTGCTGCACTGGCAGAGGTGCTGTCCTTGAAAGGAAATATTAAACCAAGTCTGTCTGTCCCCTCAGGCGGGTGTAAAGGTTTCTGTAGCACTATATGAAGAAGAGCAGGGGAAGTTCTCCCAGGTGCACTGGCCAATATTTATCCACTAACCAACATCACAAATGTACCATCTGGTGATTGATCACTGTGAGATCTTGCTGTGCGCAAACGTGGTTGTGTTTCTGACTGCACTTCACTAGTACTTAATTGGCTGTAAAGCACTTGAGGAAGTCTTGACATCATGAAAGGCACTAAATCAATGCAATCAATTCTTTTAGAATACCTAGAAAGGAGGCCATTCGGTCCATTATGTCTGCACCGACCCTTTGAAAGAGCACCCTACCTAGGACCACTCCCTCATCCTATTCCCTTAACCCCACCGCACCTGCACATTTTTGGACACTAAGGGGCAATTTTAGCATGGCCAATCCAACCTGCACATCTTTTTCTTTCAGCTCTTTGAGAAGTGTTGAACTGTTAAATAGCTGCAGATTATCCAACAAAATAGTTTCCATCCCTGCCCCCCCGGATAATCTGTAAAGTGGACTAATCCTCGTGCAGGAGTAAGTGTTGCCGAATTAACATCAGTTGCGTTTCCCTCTGAGTTTTACTGTATCTAAGTTACGTTGAGGAGCAGTATTTCTCATTACTCTGACTGCTGTGACATTGAGCTGTGGAGGGCCGCTCCTCTCTTTCTGCAGCTCATTAACCTGCCCTCAGGAACTGATGGACTGAAACAAGCCACTCCTTAAAAGAAAGCACGTGAATTGGTGAGGAATGCGGAGCATCTGAAAGCTTGCTTTTGATTGCTGCTGCTGCTTCCTGGTATCCACACTGGCTGTGAAAACTGCAACCAGCTTCGAGAGAGTGTGGGAGGGGAAACTGGCTCCAGCTCTTTGAGGAACAGGTGGCCCACATCATGAAAAATGGTGTGCGAATGTTCCAGAACCTCCTGACGTCCTGCTTCACCTGAAGAACCTGTTACTCTCTTTCTACAGGACCCGAGAGAGATTGTGAGACTAGTCAGATGGATCCATCGGGAAATCCTCAAACCTGGAATCTATAAGACACCTGCGATGGGAGAGATAGGCGCCAGGAAATAGTTAAGTCTGTTTTGAGGTAGCCCTGGGTCAGTTCCCACTGATTGCGCTGCTGTTTTTTTTTAAAGTAAAGGCTGCGAAGAGCCTCAGAGTTTGTGTGTAAGAGTTAAATGTGGATGCGTGTGGACTGAAACCTCAGTCTCCACAGCTGCTGCCCTCAAGCTTTTCAAAGGCTAATGCCCAGAGTGTCTCCTTCGACTGTCTAAGTGCTCTGCGAGCCTTGCCCTTTGAGGAAAGGCACACTGGAGAATCATGAGCTAGAACAGGCAGGCGGGCAATGCTAACACACGCCCCCCGCCCCCATCATCCCCACTTTTAAATTCTGGCAGAAAGCGAGCAGGAAGTGGTCAGCAAGCTGCAGTCGAGGATCTCCTTCAGTGGGCGTGCTCAACTCGAGGGATGAGACAGCATACCATTGACTTTGGCTCCCCGTCCCTCAACCTCTTTTCGTCTTCTGAATTCTGACTGGCAACCGGAGAATCGGGCTTCGGCACAAATGTGGAGAGAGAGAGAGAGCGAGCAGCTCGTTAAATCAAACTCTGACTCTTCGACAATTTGGTTTCTATCGATGGGGAGACGGTGTGCGTTCAACTGGTGATGGAGTCTCTGATGCATAACCCATGATTCAAGTAGAAAGGAGGAAGATCTTAATCAGCTCTTTCACCACCACTAGTTTCTGTGCCCAGAGTGGATGCAGCACAGACTCGTGAGCCTCGTGATACTTTTCCCTATATTTTTTTAATTTATTTTTATTCAACACTTTTCTGTCAAAATGATGGAAGAGGTTTCAATAACGGTAGCCTACGACGCTCATGTCTTCAGTCAAATGGATGAAGAGGACACTTTGGCCAATATGGTCGCAACCACGAAGCCCAAGTCAATGGTAGGTCATTGCAAATGTAGGTTTGGTCGATAATGCAGGGTGAGACCCAGACAAAATATGGATTACAAGTGCAGTTTTCTAATGCCGTCTTTCAGACAACACATTCAAGGTGCTGTCTGCCCCCCTGGGTTGGAAGTGAGAAGATCCCATGCCACTGTTTTGATGAAAGGTAGGGGAGTTCTCGCCAGTGCCCTGACTGATATTTATCCCTCAGTCTGTGCAGATCATCAGGTTGTTATATCACATTGCTGTTTGTGGGATCCTGCTGTGCACAAACTGGTTACCGTGATTCCTACATCCCAACAGTAGCTACACTTCCAAATGATTTAACTGGGAAGGCAATTTGGGCTATCTTCTATTCCCTCCTTAAACCCACTTAGCTCTCTTACCCCCCCCCCCCCCCCAACCCCTCTCCAATGCCTTTCTTTCACAATTGATGATTGTGTTACTGGACCTGTGAATTGTAGGCACAGTGGTTAGCACTGCTGCCTCACAGCACCAGGGACCGGAGTTTAGTTCCGGCCTTGGCTGACTGTGTGGAGTATGCTCTTTTTCCTCATGTCTGTATAGGTTTCCTCTGGGTGCTCCGGTTTCCACCAGTCCAGAGATGTGCAGGTTAGATAGATTGGCCATGCTTAAATTGTCCCTATTGTCCATGGGCTGCGGAGCACGGTAGCACAAGTGGATAGCTCTGTGGCTTCACAGCTCCAGGGTCCCAGGTTAGATTCCCAGCTTGGGTCACTGTCTGTGTGGAGTCTGCACGTTCTCCCGTGTCTGCGTGGGTTTCCTCCGGGTGCTCCGGTTTCCTCCCACAGTCCAAAGACGTGCAGGTTAGGTGGATTGGCCATGATAAATTGCCCTTAGTGACCAAAAAAGGTTAGCTGGGGTTATTGGGTTACGGGGATAGCGTGGACGTGAGGGCTTAAATGGGTTGGTGCAGACTCGATGGGCCGAATGGCATCCTTCTGCACTGTAGGAATTCTATGATTCTTCTGTGATACTAATGAGAGTTCAAATCCCCACCCTCTGGCAGTTTTCGAATTTGGATTCAGGAATAAAAAGCTGGTATCATTAAAAGTGACCGTGAAGTTGTCAGATGGAAATTCAACTGGTTTGCTGATGTCCTTTAAGAGGGTGAAACTGGCTGTCACCATCCAGTCTGGCCTATTTGTGATTCCAGGGCCACACCATGTGGTTGACTCTTAACTGCCCTCTGAAGTGGCCCTTAAGTCAATTCATCTATAGGTGAGCAGTAAATGTCATCCTTGAGTGATGACTGCAACCCAAGGAAGAATTTTTAAACTAAACCCCGGTATTGTTTCTATCATAAATAGAATCTCCTAAAGTATTGCAAGGTTCCCCTTTAACTGAGTTAGAGTGTGATATCCTGAGGTTTCTGAGGTTACCAACAAGTCTTGTGAAAGAGCGGGTGCTTATTTTATCTCATACAATGCAGAGTGCAGGCTCTAATTATAACAGTTTAAACTTCAGTAGTAAACAGGTGACTTAATTCCTGCTACAATCTCCACACACACTCCCAATACCACACCTGCCAGTCTCTGATTGCATTTTGAAAGGAAAAACAACTGAATACATTGGGGGATTAATTTTTATTAACTTTCATGCTCCCTTCATAGAAAATACAGCACAGAACAGGCCCTTCGGCCCACGATGTTGTGCCGAACCTTTGTCCTAGATTAATCCTAGATTATCATTGAATTTACAGTGCAGAAGGAGGCCATTCGGCCCTTTGAGTCTGCACCGGCTCTTGGAAAGAGCACCCTACCCAAACTCAACACCTCCACCCAACACCAAGGGCAATTTGGACATTAAGGGCAATTTATCATTGGCCAATTCACCTAACCCGCACACCTTTGGACTGTGGGAGGAAACCGGAGCACCCGGAGGAAACCCACGCAGACACGGGGAGGACGTGCAGACTCCGCACAGACAGTGACCCAAGCCGGAATCGAATTTGGGACCCTGGAGCTGTGAAGCAATTGTGCTATCCACAATGCTACCGTGCTGCCCTTAAGAACAAATAAATCTACACTATATCATTTTACCGTAATCCATGTACCTATCCAATAGCTGCTTGAAGGTCCCTAATGTTTCCGACTCAACTACTTCCACAGGCAGTGCATTCCATGCCCCCACTACTCTCTGGGTAAAGAACCTACCTCTGATATCCCTCCTATATCTTCCACCTTTCACCTTAAATTTATGTCCCCTTGTAATGGTGTGTTCCACCCGGGGAAAAAGTCTCTGACTGTCTACTCTATCTATTCCCCTGATCATCTTATAAACCTCTATCAAGTCGCCCCTCATCCTTCTCCGTTCTAATGAGAAAAGGCTTAGCACCCTCAACCTTTCCTCGTAAGACCTACTCTCCATTCCAGGCAACATCCTGGTAAATCTTCTTTGCACCTTTTCCAGAGCTTCCACATCCTTCCTAAAATGAGGCGACCAGAACTGTACACAGTACTCCAAATGTGGCCTTACCAAAGTTTTGTACAGCTGCATCATCACCTCACGGCTCTTAAATTCAATCCCTCTGTAAATGAACGCGAGCACACCATAGGCCTTCTTCACAACTCTATCCACTTGAGTGGCAACTTTCAAAGATGTATGAACATAGACCCCAAGATCTCTCTGCTCCTCCACATTGCCAAGAACTCTACCATTAACCCTGTATTCCGTATTCATATTTGTCCTTCCAAAATGGACAACCTCACACTTTTCAGGGTTAAACTCCATCTGCCACTTCTCAGCCCAGCTCTGCATCCTATCTATGTCTCTTTGCAGCCGACAACAGCCCTCCTTACTATCCACAGCTCCACCAATCTTCGTATTGTCTGCAAATTTACTGACCCACCCTTCAACTCCCTCATCCAAGTCATTAATGAAAATCACAAACAGCAGAGGACCCAGAACTGATCCCTGCGGTACGCCACTGGTAACTGGGATCCAGGCTGAATATTTGCCACCCACCACCACTCTCTGACTTCTATCGGTTAGCCAGTTCGTTATCCAACTGGCCAAATTTCCCACTATCCCATGCCTCCTTACTTTCTGCATATGCCTACCATGGGGAACTTTATCAAATGCCTTACTAAAATCCATGTACACTACATCCACTGCTTTACCTTCATCCACATGCTTGGTCACCTCCTCAAAGAATTCAATAAGACTTGTAAGGCAAGACCTACCCCTCACAAATCCGTGCTGACTATCCCTAATCAAGCAGTGTCTTTCCAGATACTCAGAAATCCTATCCTTCAGTACCCTTTCCATTACTTTGCCTACCACCGAAGTAAGACTAACTGGCCTATAATTCCCAGGGTTATCCCTAACTGGCCTATAATTCCCAGGGTTATCCCTAGTTCCTTTTTTGAACAGGGGCACGACATTCGCCACTCTCCAATCCCCTGGTACCACCCCTGTTGACAGTGAGGATGAAAAGATCATTGCCAACGGCTCTGCAATTTCATCTCTTGCTTCCCATAGAATCCTTGGATATATCCCGTCAGGCCCGGGGGACTTGTCTATCCTCAAGTTTTTCAAAATGCCCAACATATCTTCCTTCCTAACAAGTATCTCCTCGAGCTTACCAATCTGTTTCACACTGTCCTCTCCAACAATATCGCCCCTCTCATTTGTAAATACAGAAGAAAAGTACTCGTTCAAGACCTCTCCTATCTCTTCAGACTCAATACACAATCTCCCGCTACTGTCCTTGATCGGACCTACCCTCGCTCTAGTCATTCTCATATTTCTCACATATGTGTAAAAGGCCTTGGGGTTTTCCTTGGTCCTACCCGCCAAAGATTGTTCATGCCCTCTCTTAGCTCTCCTAATCCCTTTCTTCAGTTCCCTCCTGGCTATCTTGTATCCCTCCAATGCCCTGTCTGAACCTTGTTTCCTCAGCCTTACATAAGTCACCTTTTTCCTCTTAACAAGACATTCAACCTCTCTTGTCAACCATGGTTCCCTCACTCGACCATCTCTTCCCTGCCTGACAGGGACATACATATCAAGGACACGTAGCACCTGTTCATTGAACAAGTTCCACATTTCACTTGTGTCCTTCCCTGCCAGCCTATGTTCCCAACTTATGCACTTCAATTCTTGTCTGACAACATCGTATTTACCCTTCCCCCAATTGTAAACCTTGCCCTGTTGCACGTACCTATCCCTCTCCATTACTAAAGTGAAAGTCACAGAATTGTGGTCACTATCTCCAAAATGCTCCCCCACTAACAAATCTATCACTTGCCCTGGTTCATGACCCAGTACTAAATCCAATATTGCCCCTCCTCTGGTCGGACAATCTACATACTGTGTTAGAAAAGCTTCCTGGACACACTGCACAAACACCACCCCATCCAAACTATTTGATCTAAAGAGTTTCCACTCAATATTTGGGAAGTTAAAGTCGCCCATGACTACTACCCTATGACTTCTGCACCTTTCCAAAATCTGTTTCCCAATCTGTTCCTCCACATCTCTGCTACTATTGGGGGGCCTATAGAAAACTCCTAACAAGGTGACTGCGCCTTTCCTATTTCTGACTTCAACCCATACTACCTCAATAGGGTGATACTCCTCGAACTGCCTTTCTGCAGCTGTTATACTATCTCTAATTAATAATGCCACTCCCCACCTCTTTCACCACCCTCCCTAATCTTATTGAAACATCTATAACCAGGGACCTTCAACAACCATTTCTGCCCCTCTTCTATCCAAGTTTCCGTGATGGCCACCACATCGTAGTCCGAAGTACCGATCCATGCCTTAAGTTCACCCACCTTATTCCTGATGCTTCTTGCGTTGAAGTATACACACTTCAACCCATCTCCGTGCCTGCAAGTACTCTCCTTTGTCAGTGTTCCCTTCCCCACTGCCTCATTACACGCTGAATATCGGCTACCTTAGTTGCTGGACTACAAATCCGGTTCCCATTCCCCTGCCAAATTAGTTTAAACCCTCCCAAAGAGTACTAGAAAACCTCCCTCCCAGGATATTGGTGCCCCTCTGGTTCAGATGCAACCCGTCCTGCTTGTACAGGTCCCACCTTCCCCAGAATGCGCTTCTTAACTTGAAGACGCTGGCAGGATCTAAGATACAGTTCCACAGACCCCACTGCCCTCCTCTGAAGGTGCTGACTCTCTCTGGGGTATGTTCCATGGATCCCACTCCCCTCCTCTCCTGAAGGTGCTGACTTTCACAGGGGTACAGTTTCATGGACCTCACTCTCCTCCTCTCCTGAAGGTGCTGACTCTCACTGGGGTACAGTTCCATGGACCACACTCCCCTCCCCTCCTCAAGGTGCTGACTCTCACTATGTTACAGTTCCATGGACCTCACTCCTGTCCTCCTTTGACCAAGATTTTTGTCACCTGCTGAGAAATCTTTTGCCCTTTGAAATCTTCTGGCTTAAGTAGACAACCTCCTGTTGGGCAATTTGTCCTCTCTGACGGAGATGGTCCAGAAGAACACGTAAGTCTCATGATCCTCTTCTTCAATAGTGGCCAACAGAATGTCATCCACATACTGGATAATGGTGGAGGGCAACTCAGGAAGTTCCCTCAAATGGTTCTGTGAGGCCATTATGAAAACCCTGTGGTAGTCTTGCCCAGGTGTACTGTGCTGTTGAATGGTAAAGGCAAACCATGGTTGCACCTCCTATGCTAGTCGTACCGACCAAAAGCCATTGGCCATGTCTAGAACTGAAAACCACTCAAGTTCTGGTGTTAGGGCATTAAAAATGGTGGAAGGGTCAGCCCCCAAAAGTGGCTTTCTTATCAATATACAGGTTTGCCTTTCTGTAGTCAACGGTCAGGCGCCATGTACCATTTGCCTTTTTTACAGGCCAAACTGGGCTATTCGATGAGCTGTGTGTTTTAATCAATACACCCCTTTCCTCCAGTTGCTTTGCTACAGGTACTATTCCTTCACCTTCTAAAATCTCCTTATCTGGCTTGATGCCAAATTTGTATGATTACATTCCTGTGAACCGTTGGGATGTTTTATTGCATTAATGGTGCTATGTAAATGCAGGTTGCTGTTGACGTGATGGTGCTGACTCCATTGAAGTTGGCTAGTCTCCAGTAGTTTAGGAAAACAATCCTTCGACATTAAATCAAAGGGCTTTGACCTGCATGCATAGGCACGGTGCACTGGATTATCAACTTCTTGCATAGCTTCAGGTGACATGCAGAACTGACTTGCGTTTCGCTCTCAATATTGTGTGGCAGAGCTTTCAACCTTCCAAAAACTTGTGAAATCATGGAGCGTGAAGAATTTTGCTAATGCTATTTTTAAATGCAGCCCCAATCTTTCGACCCCCTCTCTCACTGTGGTCTTCAAACCCCCCATTTGAGCACCCCCTTCAACCCACCTATTATGGGTAAGGCACACCTGGACCTGACCCATGGCATGGGCAACCTGGCACCTGGGCTCTTTGGCACTGCCAGGCTGGCAGCGTGAAGATGTCTGGGTAGCAGTGGGAGTGCCAGGTTACGACCCTGCCCTGTCCCCAACCACTCAGGGTCTCTTAAGGGCCTGAGAGCCCCTCCCCCTGGTGCCGTTACGACTGGTCCATGTTTGTGGAAACCAGTGCTAAATGGCGTCTTGGCGATGTCTCCTGGTGCGGCCATTGGGTCCCGGGCGGCGGGAGAATCCGGCTGATGCATATTTAAATGAGCTTAATGGCGCTTTTAAATAGGCTGATCCGGACCACGCCCAGTGAGGGTGAGATCCAAATCGCGACGTCTCGCAAGGTTCGGTTGAATCTCGAGCATCGCGAATCTCGTGATATCGAACGGCCTTGCCATGACATCAAACCAGGCGCGACGAGGCCGGTAAATCGCGCCCACAATTAGTCAATCTGCTTTATTTTATAAACAGGACACTAAGCAGAGTAACAGACTATAAGGAAATCTTGTCTCCTTCATCTAACTTCACTCCAAAAATAGGTTTCCTGCCCTTTTCTTGCATTGACTGACATGATTTTAGCATTATCCTTCTTTCTCCATACCTTCTAATTGCTAAAATACTGACCTCCCACATTTTAACTTGAGTGCTGTCCCTCACAGGCCATCATTCCAAGCCTGGCAGTATGTCCACTCCCTGTTTTATTTTCTCTGTTGGCGACTAGCGGGCAGATTGTTCCTGTCCCTTCTAATGATTCTGCTCTAATCCTTGCCCTTTTGATTGTGTGGGTCTGAAGCGATCATCTGCTAATCTCACTTCTTGCTCTCACTGTGCAGTCTATAACGCCAAACAGGAAAATAAGCTGTCACAAAGTTAGATGGGGATTGTGGGGGTGGGGTGGATACAGAATCTATAAAGATGCATAGATAGGTTAAGTGAGTGTGTACAAGGTTGACTGAAGGAGTACATTATAGAAAAATGTGAGGTTATTCACTTTGGTAGGAATAAGAGAAACATTGGGTGCAATCTAACGGAAACGTTTCTTTTTTTTTAATAAACATTTTATTGAGATATTTTTTGGTATTATAACAACAACACAATAAACAATGTACATGAAACTATAAACATAATGCAAAAGCCGTCGCCCTTGTTAAGTAATGGGTAAAGAGACATTGCAATTAGTTGTCTCATTTATGTTAAGTATCCATTAATTGACACTGATATGTAAAGGGGCTTCAGGTGGCCTCTGTCAGGTGGTGTGTTGTTAAGAGTTTTGTCCAGAGGCTGTGGAAGTGAAATAAATGGTGTTTGGTGAAAAGGAGCAAGAACTTTAGACTCTTCATTTCACAGCAACTAAAACGTATAACATCCCTCCCTTACAGGTCCCACCTTTATTAACCCCCTACTCTAAGCTAAACTAAACCCCCCTTCCCCCCCCCTTCTGCTGACGATTAATTTTCCGCGAAGAAGTTGACGAACAGTTGCCACCTTTGGGCGAACCCTAACAGTGACCCTCTCAAGGCGAACTTGATTTTCTCCAAACAGAGAAAGCTAGCTATGTCCGATAGCCAGGTCTCCGACTTTGGGGGCTTTGAGTCCCTCCAAGCTAATAGTATCCGTCTCTTGGCTACCAGGGAAGCAAAGGCCAAAACGTCTGCCTCTTTCTCCTCCTGGATCCCTGGGTCATCCGACACCTCGAAAATCGCCACCTCTGGACTCAGTGTCACCCTTGTTTTTAACACCGTGGACATGACATCTGCAAACCCCTGCCAAAATCCCCTAAGCTTCGGACATGCCCAGAGCATGTGGACATGGTTCGCTGGTCCCCCCGCACATTTTACACACCTGTCTTCCACCCCAAAGAATCTGCTCATCCGGGCCACTGTCATGTGAGCCCAGTGAACGACCTTAAATTGTATCAGGCTGAGCCCGGCACATGTTGTGGACGCATTGACTCTACTCAACGCGTCTGCCCACAGACCATCCTCTATCTCCCCTCCCAGCTCCTCCTGCCACTTGCACTTCAGCTCCTCGGTCTGCGTCTCCTCTGACCCCATAAGTTTCTTGTAAATGTCCGAGACGCTCCCTTCTCCTACCCACCCTCTGGAAACTACCCTGTCCTGAATCCCCCTTAGCGGTAGGAGCGGGAAGGTTGACACCTCCTTACGTAGGAAGTCCCGCACCTGCAGATACCTGAATTTGTTTCCCCTCCCCAACCCAAACTTCTCCAGCGCCTTCATACTCGGAAAGCTCCCCTCTGTAAACATATCCCCCATTCTCTCAATCCCTGCTCTCCGCCATATCCGGAACCCCTCTCCATACTTCCCTGGGCAAACCGGTGATTATTGCAGATTGGGCACCAGACCGATGCTCCCTCTGCTCCCACATGTCTCCTCCAGTGCCCCCAGACTCTCAGGGCCGCCACCACTACTGGTGGAGTACCGTGCCGGCGTGAACGGCAGAGGCACAGTTACCAACGCCCCCAAGCTGGTGCCCTTGCATGAAGCCGTCTCCATATGCTCCCATGCCGACCCCTCCCCCACCACCCCCTTCCTGATCATGGCTATATTCACTGCCCAGTAATAGTTACTAAAATTTGGCAGCGCCAGCCCGCCCTCTCCCCAAATCCACTCGAGCATTACCTTCCTTACCACCGGGGTCATGTCCGCACAAAGAAAGCCAGAGATCACTTTGTTGACCCGTTTAAAAACCGATCGCGGAATAAAGATGGGGTGACATTGAAACACGAACAGGAATCGCGGGAGGACGGTCATCTTCACCGTCTGCACCCTCCCAGCTAATGACAACGGGAGTGCATCCCATCTCCGAAAATCGTCCTTCGTTTGGTCTACTTGCCGGGCCAGATTTAATTTATGCAGCCGGTCCCATTCCCGCGCCACTTGAATGCCTAGATACCGAAAGCTTCCCCCTACTAATCTAAACGGCAGCTCCCCCAATCGCCTCTGCTGTCCCCTTGCCTGGATCGCAGACATCTCACTCTTCCCCATATTTAGCTTATACCCCGAAAACCGGCCAAATTCCCCTCGAATCCTCATGATTTCTTCCATCCCCTCTAATGGGTCCAATACATACAGAAGCAGGTCGTCTGCATAGAGCGAGACCAGCCCCTTCCAGCCCCTTGAGGCTCTCAGAGCAATTGCCAACGGCTCCAGAACTCGCGCGAACAACAATGGGGAGAGGGGGCATCCCTGCCTCGTCCCCCGGTGCAGTCTAAAATAGTCCGATGTTGTCCTATTCGTCCGTACACTTGCCACAGGAGCATGATACAGCAACCTGACCCCGTCAATAAAGCCCCGTCCAAATCCAAATCTTCCCAGTACCTCCCACAGATAATCCCATTCTACCCGCTCAAAAGCCTTTTCTGCATCCATTGCGATCACGACCTCCACCTCCCTACCTTCCGGGGGCACCATGATTGACAACATTTTGGCCAGCAGTTTGGCGCCACATTAACAGGGATATCGGACTGTCGGACCGACACAGCTCCGGGTTCTTGTCCCGCTTCAGAATCAGTGAAATCGTAGCCTGTGACATCGTCGGGGGCAGCACCCCTCTTTCCCTTGCCTCATTGAACATCCTCATCAACACCGGCCCCAATATCCCAGAGAACGTTTTATAAAACTCCACTGGGTACCCGTCCGGCCCGGGGGCTTTACCCGCCTGCATGGCCTTCAGAACCTCCACTATCTCTTCCAATCTGATCGGGGCCCCCAGCCCTTCTGCCCGCTCCCCGTCCACCTTTGGGAAATTCAGTCCCCCAAGAAGTGCCTCATCCCATCCGGTCCCGTAGGGGGTTCCAACCTACTGTAGAAATCCCTAAACGCCTTATTCACCCCTGCTGAATCTCCAACCAGGTTCCCATCTCTGTCATTTACTTTCCCTATCAACCTGGCTGCCTCCCTCTTTCTAAGCTGCTGTGCAAGCATACTCCATACTCTCCATACTCATAAGATCGCCCCCTCGCCTTTCTCAGCTGCTCCACCGCCCTCCCTGTGGTTAACAAGCCGAACTCCGCTGTTCCCTGAAAGGCCCTGCCTCTGGGGTCTCCGCATACCTCCTATCGATCTGTAATATCTCCTTAACCAGTCGGTCCATCTCTGCCCTGTCCACCTTCTCCCTATTGGCCCGTATCGAGATCAGCTCCCCTCTGACCACCGCCTTCAGTGCTTCCCAGACCATCGCTGCCGAAATTTCCCCCGTGTCGTTGACCTGCAGGTAATTCTGAATAAATTTCCTCAGCCGCTCGCACACCCCTTCGTCAGCCAAAAGTCCCACATCTAACCTCCAGTGCGGGCGCTGGTTACTGTCTTTACTAACCTGCAGGTCAACCCAGTGCGGAGCATGGTCTCAGATTGTGATCGCCGAGTACCCCGTGTCCACCACCCCTGCCAGTAAGGCCCTGCTCAAAATGAAGAAATCGATCCGGGAGTACACTTTATGCACGTGTGAGTAGAAGGAGATCTCCTTCACCCTCGGCCGTCCAAATCTCCATGGATCCACCCTCCCCCCATCTACTCCATGAACCCCCCTCGTTCCCTCGCCATTGCTGGCACCCTGCCCGTTTTCGAGTTTGACAGTCTAAGCCAGGGTCAATAACTGTGTTGAAGTCCCCTCCCATGACCAACCTGTGCGAGTCCAGGTCCGGTATCTTCCCCAGCATCCTCTTTATAAACTCCCCATCATCCTAATTTGGCGCATACACATTTACTAATACCACCTGCACCCCCTCCAGTTTCCCACTGACCACAATGTACTGACCTCCCACATCCGAAACTATTCTACCCGCCTCAAACACCTCCCACTTATTGATCAGGATCGTGACCCCTCTAGTCTTTGAATCCAGTCCCGAGTGAAATACCTGACTGACCCAGCCTTTCCTCAATCTAATCTGTCAGTTACTCTAAGGTGCGTCTCCTGCAACATTACCACATCCGCCTTCAGTCCCCTAAGATGTTGCAAACACACGTGCCCTCTTGACCGGCCCATTTAACCCTCGAACATTCCAGGTGAGCAGCCTAGTTGGGGGGCTCATTGCCATTCGCCGATCAGCTTTCCCCTTTTTTGGACCCGCCTCCAGCCCATGCTCCTCGCCTCCACTGACGCGCCCCCAGGCAGCCACCGCCCCCAACTCCTCTCTGTCCCTTGGCCCAAGTCCCTCCTTCATCAGCAGAACATTTTCTCTCCCCCCCCCCCCCCCCCAGTAACAACATTCTGTAACCCAATCCCCTTGATAAACCGAACATATACACACCCCCCACTGTGCGTTTTGTGAGCTAGCCCGCCCAGCTAGCTTGGTGGCCCCCATCCCTGGTGCCGGATAGTCTCCCACCTATTGTCGTCGTCCCCCCCCCCCCCCCCCCGCTCATACAAACATACTCCAACATCAAACAATTGCCAGACAGAAAAACACCAAAATCTAAACAAGCACACCTCTACCCCCCAACAGTGCAAATGAAAACCTTAACTGACTCAGTTCTGCCATTGGTCCCAAATCAAGGGGCAGCACGGTAGCCTTGTGGATAGTACAATTGCTTCACAGCTCCAGGGTCCCAGGTTCGATTCCCGGCTTGGGGCACTGTCTGTGTGGAGTCTGCACGTTCTCCCCGTGTCTGCGTTAGTTTCCTCCGGGTGCTCCGGTTTCCTCCCACAGTCCCGAAAGACATGCTGTTAGGTAACTTGGACATTCTGAATTCTCCCTCAGTGTACCTGAACAGGCACCGGAATGTTGCGACTAGGGGACTTTCACAGTAACTTAATTGCAGTATTAATGTAAGCCTACTTGTGACACAATAAAGATGATTATTATTATGTTTGAAGTCTGTAGGATCTACAGATTGACGATAGGCCAGAGAGTGTAGTTGAGGTCGAAGATCGGCCCTAATAGTATTGAATGGCAGAGCAGGCTTGAGTATGGCCTACTATTCTTTTTTTCTTATTGTCCAATTTATCCATTATGGAGCGGCACAGTGGTTATCATTGTTGCTTCACAGCACCACGGACATGGGTTCGATTCCGGCCTTGGGTGACTGACTGTGAGGAGTTTGCGCGTTCTCCCTATGTCTGCATAGGTTTCCTCCAGGTGCCCCGGTTTCCCCCCACCGTCCCAAATTGTGCAGGTTAGGTGGATTGGCCATGCTAACTTGCCTCCTGGTGTCCAAAGGTTTGGTGGGGTTACGGGGATAGGTGGGGGAGTGGGCTTGGGTAGGGTGCTCTTACAGAGGGTTGGTGCAGACTCAATGGGCCGAATGGCCACACTCTGCACTGTAGGAATTCTATTGATTCTAACACCTGGGATAAGGTAACCCCATGCTAAATTGTGAAATCCCACATTCTGGTTCCTCTAGATTTAATGCACAACTTTAAGCACCCTGACTCTCTCTATTAGGAACATGTGCAAATTAAAAACGCTTAAATGTGATTGATAGAAAGCTTCAATGTTTCAAATAAAAAGGAGAAATGCCTGAAAAGGATTTTGATTTGATTTATTATTGTCACATAATTAGTATACAGTGAAAAGTATTGTTTCTTGCATGCTATACAGACCACGCATACCGTACATAGGGAAGGAAGGAGAGACTACAGAATGTAATGTTACAGTCATAGCTAGGATGTAGAGAAAAGATCAACTTAATGTGAGGTAGGTCCAGTCAAAAGTTTGATGGCAACAGGGAAGAAGCTGTTCTTGAGTTGATTGGCATGTGATCTCAAACTTTTGTATCTTTTTCCGACTGCCAAAGGTGGAAAAGAATATGTCCAGGGTGCGTGGGATTATTAAGGCATAATTAAGGAATTATGCTGGTTGCCTTTCCGAGGCAGCGGGAATTATAGACAGAGTCGATGGATGGGAGGCTGCTTTGCGTGATGGACTGGGCTACATTCACGACCTTTTGTAGTTTCCTGCGGCCTTGGGCAGAGCAGGCTCCATACCAAGCTGTGATACAACCAGAAAGAATGCTTTCTATGGTGCATCTGTAGAAGCTGGTGAGAGTCGTAGCTGACATGCCAAATTTCCTTCGTCTTCTGAGAAGTTGGTAGGCTGTCTTAATTATACCGTCAGCATGGGGAGCCCAGGACAGGTTGTTGGTAATTTGGACACCTAAAAACTTGAAACTCTCGACCCTTCTTACGCTTCCTGAAGTCAATGGCAATCTCCTTTGTTATGTTGACATTGAGGGAGAGATTATTGTTGTTGCACCAGTTCACCAGATTCTCCATCTCATTCCTGTATTCTGTGTCGTCATTGTTTGAAATCTGTCATCAGCAAATTTGAAAATCGAGTTGGAGGGGAATTTAGCCACACAGTCATAGGTGTATAAGGAGTATCGTAGGGGGCTGAGGACACAGCCTTGTGGGGCACGGGTGTTGAAGATGTTTGTGGAGGAAGTATCATTACTGATTATGGTCTGTGGGTTAGGAAGTTCAGAATCCAGTCACAGAGGGAGGAACCAAGGCCCAGGCCACGGAGTTTGGAGATGAGTTTTGTAGGAATAATGGTGTTGAAGGCTGAGCTGTAGTCAATAAATAGGAGTCTGACATAGGTGTATTTGTTATCTAGGTGTTCCAGTGTTGAGTGCAGGGCCAGGGAGATGGCGTCTGCTGTGGACCTGTTGCAGCGGTAGGCGAACTGTAGTGGATCAAGGCAATCCGGGAGGCTGGAGTTGATTCGTGGCATGACTAACCTTTCAAAGCACTTCATAATGATGGATGTTAGAACACTGGACGATAGTCATTAAGGCACACTGCTTGGCTTTTCTTTGGTACAGGGATGATGGTCGTCTTCTTGAAGCAGATAGGGACCTCAGATTGTTGTAAAGTGAGGTTGAAATTGTCTGCGAATACCCCTGCCAGAGGATCCGCACAAGACCTGAGTGCTCGTCCGGGTACCTCATCCAGGCCAGTGGCTTTCCATAGGTTGACCTTCGAGAAGGCTGCTCTGACATCTGCAATGGTGACCTCAGATACAAGTTCATCCAAGGCTTCCAGGGTGGAGGGTGTTCTCTCGCTGACCTCTTGCTCAAAGTGGGCATAGAATGCATTGAGCTCATCAGGATGGGGTGCGTTGGAGCCGGCGATTTTACATGCCTTCATATTGTAGCCCGTTATGTCTTTCAGACCTTGCCATAGACGGCGGGTGTCCGTGTGGCTAGCCTGGGACTCGTGCTTGGCCCGGTACTGTCTTTTGGCATCTTTGATGGATTTCCTTTGATCATATCTGGCTTTCTTGTATAAGTCAGGGTCGCCTGACTTAAACACCTCAGACCTAGACTTCAGCAAGCAGTGGATATCCCTGTTCATCCAGGGCTTCCGGTTGGGAAACATGCGGATTTGCTTCTTTGGCACAGTCTTACACAGGATTACCATGGAGTTGGATTTAATTGAAGAAAAGAAGAGAGTTCAAGGTTGGACCTTTGGGTAATTGTGGAATTGAGGGGAAGAGGAAGCACTGTTAGAAATGCTCTGGCCTAGAATAGAAAACAGTGAGAGCAGTCTTGGGGAGCTGAGCAGAGAGAGAGGATGGTGTGGCTAACTGCATCGATGGCTGCAGAGAAAAAGAGGAGGGACGGTGCATCGCAGTCCTGTACTGCTTGTTCAGCATTGATTAAGGATGTCTCTTTGCATGACACTGAAAGGGATTCAAACCACAGAGACTGGCCTAGATCAAAGACTTTGAATGGCCTTCATATGACCACCTCACATGTGCTGGACCTCGGCCTCATAAATCTATTGCGTCCAACTACAATCTCTGCTGGTGGCAGAGCGCCATCAGGCGTGTCTCTGTGGATCTTCTGCCCTCCATTGTCTTACTGAGGCGGAAGGTTGAATTTGAGCATATAATCCAGGGTGGCGCTGCAGTGCGGGGGGTGCTGCAGTGTTGGATGTGATGTCCCTGTAAATGGATGTAAAAGATCTCAACACTATTCGAAGAAGAGCTGGGGTGATCTCCCTGGAGTCCTGGCAAATACTTACCCTTCAAAAAACATCTCAAATATTTTATCATCTAAAATAAAATTAAAATATTAAATACATTACAGATGTAAACTGGTCATTATCACATGGGGGAACTAGCTGCATGAACATTGGTTGCCATATTTCCAACAATACAGCAGTGACTACACTTCAAAAGTACTTCATTAACTGAAGTATTTTGGGACACCATAAGATTACGAAAGATGCCATATAAATGCAGTCACTTGCCCTGTTTCATTACAAAGAAGGAGCAGACTTGCATACATTGCTCTATAGGATTCAGATGGATTATGCTGTTGCGAAGTGTAAGGGCGAATTTAAGAAATTGCAGAAGATACAATGGAAAAAAGGTTTTTCAAGTGACTCCCTGTGGAGTTGCTGAGTCATGCAGACCAGGATCTGTGTTGACTAAATCCCAGCCAGTGAGATTACTAGAGTAAGCTTCAGTGGCCCTTGGGTTAAAGTGCAGAAAATCTGCTGAATGTTTGTGACTCTAGTGCACCTGGCGCAGCCAATACAGGTACTGTGTGCGTGTGTGCCTTGGGCGGGGTGAGGCCAGGCTAGGCAGGGCACTCTGAAGGCTCACAAATTAGTGATTATTTGGGCAAAACAATGGCAGCCGAGCACTGCCAGGGGCTTGCATGTGAGGGCAGACTAAGATGGGGAGGTGTGCCCAGGACGGTGCAGAGGGAGATGAGGATGGGGTTGTCTTGGACAGTGTAGGGGGAGATGGGTATGGGGGTGCCTGGGACAGTGTCGGGGGGTGGGGGGGGGGGGGTGCCTGGGACAGTGTCAGGGGGTGTGGGGGTGCCTGAGACAGTGTCAGGGGGGTGTGGGGGTGCCCGGGACAGTGGCAGATGGAGATGGGGGTGGGGGTGCCTGGGACAGTGGCAGAGGGAGATGGGGGTGGGGGTGCCTGGGATAGTGGCAGATGGGGGTGGGGGTGCCTGGTACAGTGGGAGGTGGGGGTGGGGGTGGGGGTGCCTGGGACAGGTGGGGGTGCCTGGGACAGTGGCAGATGGGGTGGGGCTGCCTGGGACAGTGGCAGATGGGGGTGGGGGTGCCTGGGACAGTGGCAGGGGGAGATGGGGGTGGGGGTACCTGGGACAGTGGCAGGGGGATGTGGGGGGCCTGGTACAGTGGCAAAGGGAGAGGGAATGGCGTCCTGGGACAATGGCAGATGGGGATGGGGGGCCGTGACAGTGTTAGAGGGAGAAGGAATGGGGGGGCCTGGGACAGTGGCAGAGGGAGAGGGAATGGGGGGGCCTCGGACCGTGGCGGAGAGGGAATGGGGGGCCTGGGACAGTGGCAGAGGGAAAGGGAATGGGGGGGGTCTGGGACAGTGGCAGATGGGGATGGAGGGGCCTGCGACAGTGGCAGAGAGGGATGGGGATGGGGGGCCGGGACAGTGTTAGAGGGAGAGGGAATGGGTGGGCCTGGGACAATGGCAGAGGGAGAGGGAATGGGGGCGGGGGGTCTGGGACAGTGGCAGATGGGGATGGGGGGGGCCTGGGACAGTGGCAGAGGGAGAGGGGATGGGGGGGTGGGCCTGGGACAGTGGCAGAGGGAGAGGGAATGGGGGGGTCTGGGACAGTGGCAGAGGGAGAGGGGATGGGAGTGCCTGGGAGAGTGGCAGAGGGAGAGGGGATGGGGGTGCCTGGGAGAGTGGCAGAGGGGGATGGGGATGGAGGGGGGCCTGGGACAGTGGCAGAGGGAGAGGGAATGGGGGGGTCTGGGAGAGTGGCAGAGGGAGAGGGAATGGGGGGCCTGGGACAGTGGCAGAGGGAGAGGGAATGGGGGGGTCTGGGACAGTGACAGAGGGAGAGGGAATGGGGGGGCCTGGGACAGTGGCAGATGGCGAGGGAATGGAGGTGTCTGGGACAGTGGCAGAGGGAGAGGGGTTGGGGGCCTGGGACAGTGGCAGAGGGAGAGGGGTTGGGGGCCTGGGACAGTGGCAGAGGGAGAGGGGTTGGGGGGCCTGGGACAGTGGCAGAGGGAGAGGGAATGGGGGGGGGTCTGGGACAGTGGCAGACGGGGATGGGGGGGCCTGGGACAGTGGCAGAGGGAGAGGGAATGGGGGGGCCTGAGACAGTGGCAGAGGGAGAGGGAATGGGGGGGGTGGGGTCTGGGACAGTGGCAGAGGGAGAGGGGATGGGGATTCCTGGGAGAGTGGCAGAGGGGGATGGGGATGGGGGGGCCTGGGACAGTGGCCGAGGGAGAGGGAATGGGGGTGTCTGGGACAGTGGCAGAGGGAGAGGGAATGGGGGGTCTGGGACAGTGGCAGAGGGAGAGGGAATGGGGGGCCTGGGACAGTGGCAGAGGGAGAGGGAATGGGGGGGTCTGGGAGAGTGGCAGAGGGGGATGGGGGGCCTGGGACAGTAGCAGAGGGAGAGGGAATGGGGGTGTCTTTGAGAGTGGCAGAGGGAGAGGGAATGGGGGGTCTGGGACAGTGGCAGAGGGGGATGGGGATGGGGGGGCCGGGACAGTGTTGGAGGGAGAGGGAATGGGGGGGGCTGGACCGTGGCAGAGGGAGATGGGGATGGGGGCCTGGGACTGCGGGAAATGGGGATGGGGGGGCTGGGAGAGTGGCAGAGGTAGAGGGAATGGGGGGGGGGGGGGGGTCTGGGACAGCGGCAGAAGGAGAGGGGGATGGGGGGCCTGGGAGAGTGGCAGAGGGAGAGGGAATGGGGGGGCCTGGGACAGTGGCAGAGGGAGAGGGAATGGGGGGGCCTGGGACAGTGGCAGAGGGAGAGGGGATGGGGGGCCTGGGACAGTGGCAGAGGGAGAGGGAATGGGGGGTCTGGGACAGTGGCAGAGGGGGAGGGAATGGGGGGAGTCTGGGACAGTGGCAGAGGGGGATGGGGATGGGGGCCTGGGACAGCGGGAGAGGGGGATGGGGGGGCTGGGAGAGTGGCAGAGGTAGAGGGAATGGGGGGGGGGGTCTGGGACAGCGGCAGAAGGAGAGGGGGATGGGGGTGCCTGGGAGAGTGGCAGAGGGAGAGGGAATGGGGGGGCCTGGGACAGTGGCAGAGGGAGAGGGAATGGGGGGGCCTGGGAGAGAGGGAGAGGGAATGGGGGGGCCTGGGACAGTGGCAGAGGGAGAGGGAATGGGGGGCTCTGGGACAGTGGCAGAGGGAGAGGGAATGGGGGGGCCTGGGACAGTGGCAGAGGGAGAGGGAATGGGGCGTCTGGGACAGTGGCAGATGGGGATGGGGGGGGGGTCTGGGACAGTGGCAGAGGGAGAGGGAATGGGGGGGCCTGGGGGAGAGGGAGAGGGGTTGGGGAGCCTGGGACAGTGGCAGAGGGAATGGGGGGGGGGGACGTCTGGGACAGTGGCAGAGGGAGAGGGAATGGGTGGGCCTGGGACAGTGGCAGAGGGAGAGGGAATGGGGGGCCTGGGACAGCGGCAGAGGGGGATGGGGGGGCCGGGACAGTGTTAGAGGGAGAGGGAATGGGGAGGCTGGACCGTGGCAGAGGGAGATGGGGATGGGGGGCCTGGGACAGTGGCAGATGGGGATGGGGGCCTGGGACAGAGGGAGAGGGAATGGGGGGGGGGGTCTGGGACAGCGGCAGAGGGAGAGGGAATGGGGGTGCCTGGGGGAGTGGCAGAGGGGGATGGGGATCGGGGTGCCTGGGAGAGTGGCAGATAGGGATGGGGGGCGGGGGGGGGGGGGGGGAGAGGACACCAGGGTAATGGCTGAGGTGCGGATAGCGTCTGGACAGTGGCGGTGGGCGGGCAGCATGCGGGACAGTGGCTAAAGTGGGTTGGGGAGGCCTGGTGCTGTGGCTGTCAAAGGCAGTATATTATTACAAATTGGTCTTGAATCCCACCATTTGAGTCTAACTGGAGATCATAAACAGACCATCCCACCATGGTCGATATTGTACATGCCTTTATTCCTTTCCTCTTAAAATGTGTTGAAGCTCACTTGGTAACAGGGACCTGCTGATTTATTGCCCCCTCGTATCCCCTCAACTGAGATTTAGCTAATTTGACACTAAAGAGGGCTAGAAACAGGAAAGTAAGCCTGAATCTGAAACCCAGTCACTCAATGCTGTAACTAGCCAGCCAGAACAGCACCTAATGGCAATGTTTTGCGGAGATGGAGCCACTCGGCTTCTGCCCTGAATAGCTCAGTAGTGAGTCTTTAATCAGCGGCAGCAATGTAACTTCCCCTGGTTAGTATGGTCCACTATCTCTGCACCTGAACTTGTGAAATGTCTTGCAGTGAACAGCTTGTTGAATCATCTAAATTGGTTCTCTGTTTCAGACCAGGTGCTGGGTACGTGAATTTTGTGAGCTGCATCAAGGCATTGGCTTTGTCAGCTGTTTACAGAGCATTACAAACGCAGGGGGAAATGTGATCCATCTGTAAGAATTGATTTCTTAAATCCCCGATGGATTTGATTGCGAGTGCAGGTGTTGATGTGATCGTAGTCACAACTTTTGTTTTCAACCATGTGTATATGCAGACTCCTGTGTTTTTCAGTTAGGGGCTTAAGGAAAAAGTGCTAATCAGACACCGTGTTAAACCAGTAAGATTGAGTGAGGCATTAGTGATAATAACACCGAGTGACAGGCTGGATATTTCCCATCAGGAAATATTGTTTATATTGTGCATTGCAGGATGGCCCAAAGTGGTTTACAGCCAATGAAAATTGTTGCTTTGTTTTGTAGGCAAACATGATAGCCAGTTTGTACATAGTAAGACCCCACAAACAGCAACGTGATGAAGATCAGATGGAAGTGTCGTGTTGGGTGTTCTGATGCACAAATGATCCAACATGGCTGTAGATGGTACAACTCTGTTTTATTGCCTTAAACAATGACAACTACTAACTGCTGGCTGAGGTTCATGCTTCACCAGCTAACCTGTGGACCCAGCCCTATCACTATCTTGGTGAGGCTGTGAGCTCTGTGCTCTGAGCTATCCCCTGGTAGAATGAGCGGGAACTGTGGTGTTCCCTGTTTTATAGTGCGTGTGCTCTCACTGGTGATTGGCTGCAATGTTGTGTGTGTGTTGGTTGGTCCAACTACCTGTCCATCAGTGTGTGTGTGATTGCACCATGATATGCTGATGTGGATATCATGACAGGAAGCTTAATCCCAATGTTAGCTCCCAACTAAGAACCCTGCATGAAGCTGTAGTGGGACAGAAATTACTGCATTTTCCGAGAATATAAGAACCAGGAGTAGGCAATTCAGGGCTTCGAGCTTGCTCCACCATTCAATACAATCATGGCTGTTCTCATCTCAACCTCAACTCCACTTTCCTTTTTTTAAAGTGTATTCGCAGACATTAGTTCAGCCCACTTCCCCACCCTATCCCCATAACCCCACCTAACCTGCACGCCTTTGGACTGTGGGAGGAAACCAGAGCACCCAGATGAAACTCACACAAACATGGTGAGAAATTGGACTGTGGGAGGAAACCGGAGCACCCGGAGGAAACTCACGCAAACACTGGGAGAAAGTGCAAACTCCACACAGACAGTCAACCGAGGCTGGAATTGATCCCGGATCCTTGGCGCTGTGAGACAGCAGTGCGAACTGTGCCACCCCGCAACTCCACTTTCCTGCCCGTTCTCCATAACCATTCAACCCATTACTAATTAAAAATCTGTCTTTCTCCTCAAATTTACTCTATGTCCCAGCATCCATTGCACTCTGGAATAGTGAATTCCACAGATTCACGACCCTTTGAGAAGTAATTTCTCCTCATCTGGTTTTAAATTTGCTACCCCTTATCCTGAGACTATGACCTCTTGTTCTAGACTGGCCCACAAGAGGAAACATCCGCTCCACATCTGCTTTGTCACAATACCTTTTATCATGTACACTCAAATCAATCTCCTCTCATTCTTCTACACTCGAGAATATAGGTTTAAACTGCTCGATCTCTCTTCATGAGACAAATCCCTCATCTCTGGAATCAATCTAGTGAACCTCCTCTGAACTGCCTCTAATGCAACTACATCTTTCCTCAAATAAGGGGACCAAAACTACACCGTATTCAGATTGCGGTCTCACCAATGCCTTGTATAATTGCAGGAACGCGTCACAACTTTTGAACTCTATTCCTTTAGTCATAAATGCCGAAATTCCATTTGCCTTCCTTATTACCTGCTGTATCTGCATGCCAATTTTCTGCGATTCATGAACGAGGGCCCCCAGTTCCATCTGCAACAAAGCACTCTGAAGTTTCTCTCCATTGAGATAACAAGTTGCCTTTCCATACTTCCGCCCAAAATGGATAACCTCACCCTTATCCACTTAAGAGAAAGTGATATCTTTATAGTTTTCCTCTCAAAACCACCTGCATTAACCATCTTCTCATCCTTGGTGATTTCAACCTTAACTCTGGGGGTGGGGGGATAGAAAAATATTGAGCAGAGGAGCCAGGGTGGGGTGGGGAGGGAGAGGGTCAGGGTAAAGTGTGGGGGGCCTGCCCCCTCAAAGGCTCACACTGCTCCCAAGCAACCCTTGCTGCTCCTGAGCATACACACATGCAGCCGTGCACATCTGCTCGCGTGCACTCAGTCCCCCACCTGGACATAATCCTCTCCCCCTGGTGAGCTTCACAAGCATTTCAGAGGACTAATTTAAAATTAAGGAAACAGCAACTCATTGTTCGGTTATCCACAATCGAGGTTTCATGTCCACTATTTCTCCACAATTGAACTGATGAAGCTGCTATCTTTCTGCTATTACAGCTGAATATTACAGTTCAAATCTCTTAAGTCCAAAGGTCTTTTCCTGAAATAGTTAGTCATACGTGTTTCGTTTTCAATATTTCTAACAAAGCCAGGTCCAGCCAGAGACTGCAGCAATAACTGGATGCATTTGCATATTACCAGTGGGAACACAAAGACTTGTGACATAAAGCATGGCTGTTGGTAACAAATGGGCTCACCCCTTTCTTCGAGATCAGCCCCACTTGCCTCACTCCTTATCAGGGCAGCACGGTATCATTGTGGATAGCACAATTGCTTCACAGCTCCAGGGTCCCAGGTTCAATTCCGGCTTGGGCCACTGTCTGTGCGGAGTCTGCACATCCTCCCCGTGTGTGCGTGGGTTTCCTCCGGGTGCTCCGGTTTCCTCCCACAGTCCAAAGATGTGCGGGTTAGGTGGATTGGCCATGATAAATTGCCCTTCGTGTCCAAAATTGCCCTTAGTGTTGGGTGGGGTTACTGGGTTATGGGGATAGGGTGCAGGTGTTGAACATGGGTAGGGTGCTCTTTCCAAGAGCTGGTGCAGACTCGATGGGCCGGATGGCCTCCTTCTGCACTGTAAATTCTATGATATCCCTCCATCTTATCCCTGTCAAAACTGTGGCTCAGATGGTAGCATTTGTGTCGGAAGACCATGGGTTTCAGTCCCCATTCTGAAAACAGGAAAAATAAAATCGAGGCTGACACTTCCAGTGCAGTTCTGAGGGAGGGAGTGGTGCACTCTTGGAGGTGCTGGGTCTCAGATGAGACATTGAACCAGGCTTATCCAACCTTTTCACATTTTCAATTTTTTGCTCATTCAAGGAGCGGGTGAACAAAGTTTGGAAATATATGGTTTGGTGCAACGTTTGACATAAGCATTTTAAAAACATTTGAGGTAGGAAGAAAGGCAACGAGGGGCGTGCACGGTGGCGCAGTGGTTAGCACTGCTACCTCAGCACTGAGGACCCAAGTTCTATCCCGGCCCCGGGTCACTGTCCATGTGGAGTTTGCACATTCTCCCCGTGTTTGCATGGGTCTCGCCCCCACAACCCAAAGATGTGCAGGCTAGGTGGATTGGCTTTGCTAAATTGCCTGTTAATTGGAAAAAAACAGAATTGGGTACTCTAAATTTATATTTAAAAAGAGGAAGCAAGGCAACAATTTGCTGAGCAAAAAATGGTCAGAGCAACAAATTGATAATTTAAAAAAAATTATTAATTAATAAATATGACCATTAGTGTGCGTGTGTGTGTCTGGCTCACTCCTCATCCTGAGTGCTCACTCTCCCTCACGGCACACAACTCCTTCAGAATCTTACTGTATTTTGAACGCTTGCTCTGTGGGCTGGATATGGAGTCATGGTGGGATTGTAACCCGCGGGCTGTGGATTATCGTGCATTAAGCCATGCTGCCTTGAATGAATGGAAAGGATCCAACAACGAAGAAGAGCAGGGGAGTTCTCCCCTGTGTCCTGACCAGCATTTATCCCTCAATCCATTTCACAAAAATCAAATTATCTGCTCATTAACACATTGCAGTTTGTGGGATTTCACTTTGCACAAATTAGCCACTTGGTGTCCACTGAGTTATAACAGTGAGTAACTTCCAAACGAACTTCATTGTTGCAAAGTGCTTCAATGCCATCTGCTGGTCATGACGGCCGCTGTAGAATGTCTGCTCATCTGTCTTTCCCTTCACAGTCTGCATCTTAGACTTACCATGCATTCACCACTTCCCAGATAATTTATCACACAATTTTGTCATACCTTAAAAAGTTTCCACCTGACTCGTGTTATAATTTTGAAATCTAAAACAGAGTAGAGGAAACACTCAGCAACTCAATCCGTCTGTTACAGGAATCTGATAGTTATCATGTCAAAAAGACCACCCCAAAGGGGTGAATTGCTCTCTTTGGGGAGTTGAATGGCTTGAAGAGTGCGTAAGTGGAAAGCAGGGATTGGTCAAATGGCTGAGGGCATATTTCTCGTAAGACAATAAAAGGCTCAATGAGAGGAATTTGAGACATTTGCAAAACATAAGGGGGTTTGTTAGTGGTGTAGTTTGTGAGGTAGGTAGAAAAGCTTGGAGTCCTCTGTTGGACATCCTGATATGCTAACTTCCCTCTTCTTTCCATCGATAGACTGATCTGCTGAGTACTTCCAGAATTTTCTGCCATTTCATGCTTTTGTTTCTCTTTGTATTTGTTTGTTTATTGTCACATGTACCGAGGTACAGTGAAAAGTATTTTTCTGCGCGCAGTGTACATTCAGTACATGAAAAGAAAATACATAATAGGGCAACACAAGGTACACAATGTAAATACTTAGACACCGGCATCGGGTGGACCATACAGGAGTGTAGTATTAATCAGGTCAGTCCATAAGAGGGACGTTTACGAGTCTGGTAACAGTGGGGAAGAAGCTGTTTTTTAATCTATTTGTGCGTGTTCTCAGACTTTTGTATCTCCTGCCCAATGGAAGATGTTGGAAGAGTGAGTGAGCCGGGTGGGAGGGGTCATTGATTATGCTGCCCGCTTTCCCAAGGCAGCGGGAGGTGTAGATAGTCAATGAATGCGAGGCGGGTTTGTGTGATGGACTAGGTTGTGTTCACGAAGTTTCTTACGGTCTTGGGCCAAGAAGTTGCCATACCAGGCTGTGATGCAGCCAGATAGGATGCCTTTCTATGGTGCAGCTGTAAAAGTTGGTAAGTGTCAGTGTGGACATGCTGAATTTCCTTTGTTTCCTGAGGAAATATAGGCGCTGTTGTGATTTCTTGGTGGTAGCGTTCACGTGGGTGGACCAGGACAGATTTTTGGTGATGTACACAACTAGGAACTTGAAGCTGCCAACCATCTCCATCTCGGTTCCGTTGATGCAGACGGGGGTGTGTACAATACTTTGCTTCTTGAAGTCAATTACCAGCTTTTTAGTTTTGCTGGCATTGAAGGATAGATTGTTGTTGTTACACCGCTCCAGTAGGTTCTCTATCTCCCTCCAGTATTCTGAGTTTGAGATCCGACCCACTATGGTCGTGTCATCAGCAAACTTGTAGATGGAGTTGGAACCAAATTTTGCCGCGCAGTCGTGTGTGTACAGGGAGTACAGTAGGCGGCTAAGTACGCAGCCTTGCGGGGCCCCGGTATTGAGGACTATCGTGAAGGAGGTGTTGTTGTTTATTCTTACGGATTGTGGTCTATGGGTCAGGAAGTCGGGGATCCAGTTGCAGAGGGAGGAGGCAAGACCCAGATTTTGGAGCTTTTTCTCTCTAGTGTTCCCTAGTGTTTGGATCATTTACCTCTATCAGTTACCTCAATGTTCTTCAAAATTTCTGTTTGCTCATGCCAAAATCCCTTCTCTACCAAAGGAAACTATCCCTTCCTAAACCTTTCTTCGTAACCTACTTGTGACAATAAAAGATTATTATTATTAAAATCCTGTCTGCCAGAAATATCTTTCTCTACTCCTGTCCACTCTGAAAGGCAATAACAATTTTCTAATGACCATTGCTGCACATGATACACCAGATGGTGCCTTGCATAGAGAAAATAAAGTCCCCATTTCTTTTCATACCCAATCTAAATGGGTTAGCTTAAGAGGGTAGGTTACACAAACCTATCTTGATTACTAGAAGATTCAGTTGCGAACTAATTTAGATGTTTAAAATTATTGGAAGAGTTGCTAAGAAAGATAGAAACTATTTTTTCTTGAGGGGGAATGTTCAGAACAGCCTTAAAATTAGAGCTAGGCCATTAGTGGTGATGTCAGAAGGGCAGTAAGGGTTCTTCAGAACTAAGATGGGTACATGGAATTAAAATGCAGAGCAGCCACAATCTAATTGAATTTAGGAACAGAGGGGCTGAATGGCCTGTAGCTATTCCAATATTTGGTTTACTACTCACAACAGACCCTCACTGTAAGTAAGAAAGCTCCTTCACCCCTCATGGTTTTTGCTGCCTGTGGCCTGTGTAACAATACATAAATCTTTGATGAATGAGACTGACCAATTCAGGCTACCAGCATGCTGCAGCAACACTGACACCTGCAGGCTGAGCTTGGCATTGACATTCTCCAGACGTGGGAGACGGTGAGCGCTGTACAATTTCCACTAACACCCCTTTCTCTTTCAATCTCTCCAGGTGCCGACAAAAAAACTGAAAAAATACGAGAAGGAGTACCTAACAATGAGAGAGCAGCAAGCTCAGCAGGAAGATCCAATCGACAGATTTAAGGTAGGGGAAGAACGCTACCGGAATGAGGCTTCGCAAAGCTGTCTGGTAAAGATAACAGTGTTGTCAGTGCACTGATGCAAGGGGCTTGGAATTCCAAACACCAGTGATTGCGATTACAAAGTCTATGCGTCGAGAGTCTGTGTAATACAGATCACACCCTTCTCTCAGGTGAAGATATGTGAGGCTGTGGGGAAGGAGCTGAGTGGGAACATGATGAAGAGCAGAGTGCTGTTCTGCCAAATCTGGTGCAGCCCTTTGAGCTGGGCGCAACCTGCAGCCCATGAACAACAGAGGGAAAATAAATAGCTCTGGACTAGTTTCATTCACAATAGGGAGGTTGGAGAGGAATTTCCCAGACTTTTATTTCCCCTCACATTGGGCTTGGCATCTCTCCCAGGAGATCACATGGCCAGTCGATATATTGTGGTACACAAGGCACTTCACAATGTCAGAGATTGTGATGCACACGACACCCCATTAACATCCTGTATCCTCATCCCCTTTGAGTAGGTGAAAAAGGGAGTTTTGGCTAGCACTGCTGCCTCACACCACCAGGGACCTGGGTTTGATTCCGACCTTGGGTGACTGTCTGTGTGGAGTTTGCACATTCGCCCTGTGTCTGCGTGGGCTTCCTTCGGGTGCTCTGGTTTCCTCCCACAGTCCAAAGGTGTGCAGGTTAGGTGGGGTTACGAGGATAGGGCGGGGTGAGTGGACCTTGGGTACTGTGCTGTTTCGAAGGGTTGGTGCAGAGCCGATAGGCCAAATGGCTGCCTCTCGCACCATAGGGATTCTATGGATAGTTGTTACAGTCGAGGATATTTTTTAATTTGTTCGTCGTTGGCTAGGCTAACATTTGTTGCCCATCTCTAATTATGCACTTCCGATCACCATGACACAGGGTGTGCAGAAAGCCCAGGGACTAGATCACATCAATAGTAACAGTCTGTTTTATCTGATCCTGAGCACTGAGTGTAAATTCAATCTAAATCTGAGGAAGGACCTATAACACGTGGGTGGCCAGTCTATGGAACAGGCTTCCTGGAGAAAGTAGGCAATATTGATTTATTCAAATGTAAGTGAGTTTTCTTTTGGAAGGTAATTTGAGACTTGATGTGATAGAGTCATTGGATGTTTACATTTTCCCCAAAAAACACATGATGAGTGTGTTATGTAACACTGGCATAAAGGAAAAAAGAAAGGACTGTATTCCTAAAACACCTTTTTATAGTCACCACGTGTCCTGGACCGCTTACAACCGGTTAAGCACTTTCCAAAGCGCAGCCACTGCATTTTGGGAAACACAGCAGTGAATTTGTCAGAAGATAAGTCTATTTGTATATTTAGAATCAGCAAGGCAGGCAGCATCTAACAATAATCTCAGTGTCACAAGTAGGCTTACATTAACACTGCAATGAAGTTACTGTGAAAAGCCCCTAGTCACCACATTCCGGCCCCTGTTCGGGTACACTGAGGGAGAATTCAGAATATCCAATTCACCTAACAAGCACGTCTTTCGGGACTTGGGGGAGGAAACCCACGTAGATACGGGAGAATGTACTGTGGAGGGAGAAACAGAGTTCAACTTTTGTTGAAACGTCATTGGGCTAAAACTTTAACTCTATTTTTCTCTCCACAGATGCTGTCTGATCTGGCAAATAGTTGCAGCATTCCCTGCTCTTATTTCAGATTTGCAGTATTTTGCTTTTGTATCTGTTTAAACAACATTTGTCATTGGCCAGGACACTGGGGCAAACTTCCCTATTCTTAAACAATCACAGAACACTATTTCTTTTTTAAAAATAAATTTAAAGTACCCAATTCATTATTTTCCAATTAAGGGGCAATTTAACGTGATCAATCCATCTACACTGCACATATTTGGGTTGTGGGGGTGAAACCCATGCAAACACGGGGACAATGTGCAAACTCCACACGGACAGTGACCCAGAGCCGGGATAGAACCTGGGACACAGCGCGTGATGCAGCAGTGCTAACCACTGCGCCACCGTGTTGCCCCAGAGCACTATTTCTACCTCTGTCTGAGAGGGCGGATGGTTCTATATTTCATCCAGCACCTTTGACTGTGTCAGCCTAGATGTAGTGCTCAAGTCTCTGGAGTGGGTTTGATGCCTTCTGGCTCTGTGGAAGCTGCTGCCCACTAAGACAATGCTATCTGTGCTGCATCTTGTATGATTAGAACAGTGGTTCCCATCTTCTAAACATCCCCCCCCCCCCCCCCCCCCCGTCCAGTGTGCCACGATGAAAGATTCAAAATTCATGTAATTAAACTAAAACTCATCTTCGTCTTTAGCTCAGTGGTTGGCATCTCCAAAACCCAACAAATCTTGGGGATCCTGCGCATGCGCAGGCTGGGAAAGAGCCGCACGTGCATGGTTTGGATTTTTTTTTGTTGGTCAGGCCCATGCGTGGAGCTGAAGGCAAAGGTCCCATTGTTCCTGCACCAAAAGCAAAAACTCAAAAAGGGGGCAAAAATCCTGGAAGAAGGGAGAGAGAGACAGGAAGAAGTAAAAAAAAATGAGAGGACAGAGAGCAGTTAAAATTAAAGTTCCCAGTTAGGGAGGAAGACAGAGAAAACAGGAGGTGTGTTCAGTTTTCTTTGTGTATAGAGACGTGACACAACAAAAGTTGGAAACCACCAGGTTAGAAATTGGAGGGAATGAATATGTTTTAATTTGTTCTTCGATGTGAGCATCACCGGCAAGATCAGCATGTATTGCCTATCTGTTATTGTCCTTCCCAAAAATGAATAATCATTGAAGGATTTATTCCCTCTCATGTACCCAATCATCTTCAGTGCAGTTCTATTTGTGATTTCTAAACTCACTGTGGAAGTGTTGAGCATGGCACAATCCTTGTAGTCAATGTAGGTTTCTTCATGAAAACCAGTTGGGATTTGTTTTAATGGGACTGATTCTTCCACACTTTCCCACCTCTCATCCTGATCTGGTTAATCCTTCCCATTTCCTTCTCTTCTTTCAGTTCATTTCATTTCAGTAAAGCCTCTGACACTTCACGGATGTGTACTTGAAACTCGCCTTCCACTCAAAGAAATAGAGAAGCTCCCATCGGTTAAGTAGGAGGAAGACTACTATTGGCTGCAATCCTGGACTATAAGCACCTGTTTCTTGTTCAAAGGATTCCTTGTAATCTGTCAGCATGCATCCTGGCCTGAGCCATTGGAAGGAAGTACCCAGGGCGCGGGTTAACATGATGCGAACAGCCGCAAAGTTGAAGCTAGTGTTGTGTTGAATGTACATTTTGACCTGCTCATTGCTGTCCTTTACATGGTAATGATGAAAGACTCTTGTTTGGACAGCCTTTATCACCTGATGATATTCAAAAATATTTTGTTGGAGTTCGACAGTACTAGTTTGTAGGTCCTACAAACAGCAGATGAATGATTGGACCCCATCAGTTTCCTTTTTAATATGACATTGGTTGAATGTTGGCCAGGATATGGGGAAACCTCCCCTGCTTTATTTTGAATGGAATCTTTCATATCCACCTGAGAAAGCAGGTGGCGCCTCAGTTTATCAATGCGGAAAATAGTGCCTAACAATCCAAGTCCATCCAATCTCTCTTTATAACAAAAACTCTCCAGCCCAGGCAACATCCTGGTAAATCTCCTCTGCATCCTTTCCAGTGCTATCACATCCCTCCTACTAGAGTACCCAATTCATTTTTTTCAATTAAGGGGCAATTTAGCGTGGCCAATCCACCTACCCTGCACATCTTTGGGTTGTGGGGGCGAAGCCCACGCAAACACGGGGAGAATGTGCAAACTCCACACGGACTGTAACCCAGAGCCGGGATTGAACCTGGGACCTCGGTGCCCTGAGGCTGCAGGGCTAACCCACTGCGCCACCGAGCGGCCCCTTCACAACCCTCCTATAATGTGGATTCCAAAACTGCACACAATAATCTAGCTGTGGCCAAACCAACATTTTATACAGTTCCAGCATAACCTCCCTGCTCCTAAACTCTGTGCCTCGGCTAATAAAATAAAGTATACAATCGGCCTTTTTTTACCTGTTGTAAAAAATGTTTTTAAGCACCCAATTCATTTTCTTTCCCATAAAAGGGCAATTTAGCGTGGCCAATCCACCTACCCTACACATCTTTGGGTTGTGAGTGTTCTACGTTTTAGTTACCGTTGTATGAAGTTCTGTTCCTTTTCACCAAAACACCATTTATTTCACTTCCACAGCCTCTGCTCAAAACTCTAACACACCACCTGACACAAGGGCCACCTGAAGCCCCTTTACATATCAGTGTCAATCATTGGATACTTAACATAAATGAGACAACTAATTGCCCTGTCTCTTAATGCATTACTTAACTCTTAACCCATTACTTAACAGTCTCCCCTTCCTTGGAGAAAAAAATAATTAGGTGAAAACAAAATTTAAAGAAACTCAAAAACACACACGCAATTTCCCCCCCTTTAAAAAATTTTTTAAAAAAAATAAATAAATCTCAGAAACAGGCATTAACATTAACAATATCCAAAAGTTAAATTTCTGTCAAAATCTGAGATATATAAAAGGCCATATCCACTGCCTCTACAAAGCTTAACGTCTCAGCAATGTTGCTAACTTTTGGTTGGTTCTTAATTTGGCTCTATTTAATCACGTTTGCTCAAGAGTCGTCAGGTATCTTTCGACACCGCCACAAGGTTCAGAACCGAATACTGATCAATGACTCGATACACCAGTTAGTAAGTTCAAAAGCAATGCTCATTTATTTACACACAGTCAAATCTACTCGTGCATAAACTCTACAAACTAAACTACCACTATTACTAAAGCTTTGGGCGCCCACTCAGTCAGAGGAACAATGGCCGTTGCTCGGCTCTGAGGCTGCTGGGTTGAGCTGTTTACAGGGTAGCAATTAGGAGCGTCTATCTCGTACGGTGCGTTGACTTTGTAACTTACTTGGTCTGCTGTAGCTGCTAGGCTGCTCTCTCTCTTCGTTGAGAGCCAAAGCCAAAGGAGGGCATTCTCCCTTGGGGGATACCATTTATACCCAAAAGGGCTTTGCGCTCTTTTGGGCGGGCCTTGAACTTGGCCTCAACTAATTGGGTCTTTCCCAATCATCGGTATTGATTTTCCTCCAATAGAGGGGTGGTTCCCTGATCACTGGGCGTGTCCTGGTGACTGTCAGTCTGCTTTGTCTTAGCTTCTTCTGGCGCCGGGGAGTCTGTCCTAACATTACGTATCTAAATGTTTCCCTTTTGTCCCCGGAGATGGCTCATTAGTATGTAAATTGTTTGGTAGTTTCTGTCCTGTCTGAGCGTTTAAGGTTCTAATCAACAGGCAGGGCTTGCACCTGCTTGTTTCTTAGCATTGTCCAATTTTCCCTGCAGTCTTTGCAAGTGTCCATTTTGTAATTGGGACGTGGCCATCCCAGATGGCTACAGCAGCCAAAGTGCTTTCGACCACTTTCCTTATTTTCTTTGTTTCCCACACAAGAGGACAACATTTACCATTGTTCCCCAAGAGGAAAATTATAAAACCTCCTGTGCTTGATTTGCACAGGACGCATCACTATAAACTATGAATTTCAAGTGCCTACGGTCACCTAAAACCAGGAACCTCAAAACACACTCCTGCATTTTTAGTTTGGCCAAACGCTTTATTTGCTCTTATTATGTCTTCCACTTTGGGATCATTCATTTTTGTACTCAACTCTAAGACATCAAAACTCACGTCCGGTCTAGTCTGTCTACCTAACCAATTCAGTTGCCCAATTAAACTTTGCTCTTTTTCCATCTTTGAAACGTTATATCTTTTTGTGAAAACCCGGCCACAACTAATTGCTATTGGGGTGATGCTTTCCAAATAAGATTGCTGATGTAAAGTTGCCCTAACTTAGTCTGTCCGATTTCCAGTCCAATATATTTAAATGCACCGGAAGCCTGACTTCCGACCCTGAATTCTTTCCTCAAACCAGAGGTTACAATAGCTTCAAAATCACTAGTCCCACCCCACAAAAATTATTTGACATGCATCATAAAGATGCCAGAAAGGTTCCCTTTATAGTGTCAGTAAATCACTACCGGATCTACTTTCAACTGGTAACAGCCTAACTTTAACAAAACTGACTTTACCGAAAAATACCAGACTCTAGACGCATCATTTAATCCATATACACATTTGTTCAACTTCCAGAATACCCCGTCTGTGCTAGCTGCTTCTTTAGGAGGACAGAGAAAAATGTCTCTCTGAAGCTGATGCCCCTGCAAGAAGGCAGCTTTCATATCTTTAGATTTGCATTCCCATGTCTTTGTGGCTAAAAGAAGATCTTTAAAATTAACCTTTCCTGCTGTAGGTGAATCTACCCTTAAATCCTGATCTTCTAAGCTTTCTTCAAATCCCCTTGCCACAAGCCTGGCCTTTGCCTTATAAGTTCCATCCGGAAGAACCTTTTCCGTGCAAATCCATCTGTGGGACAGAGCTCTTTGTCCCCTATCCGGTACTTCCGTGTATACCCCAAATTCACTCCAACTGTGCAGTTCTTGCTGTTTAGCATCTTTGATAACATTTCATATAATTTATTGGAAGCTACCAAAATCTCACGTGCATGTGGGCTTCTACTCCTATTAGTATTCGTAGTCTTACTCGTGTTCCGAGACCTTGATAAACTACGTCCCCTCTCCCGCCTGGTAACTTGTTCTATACTGCTACTGCTTGATCTTTCCTATCTGCTGTGGGATTTCCTTTCAAAATTTTCGACATTTTCCTGCGGACCTGTTCACTAACCAATGTACTATCTGAACTGGCATTGCGTTTCTGTGACCTCCATTTTTGAACTTCGTGTTCCCAATCGCTTGTCTTAACTCCCTCCCCTGAATTCTGTACATTCAACCAATGTTTATACTTTCCAGTGGCCTTCCCTGCTCTAATAACAGTTGCATCCTTCCATTGACTAGATCCTTCAGGCAAGTATTTTGGTAGTTGTCCTTTTGGAAAAATGGCCTTATCCAAGATCTTAAGGTCCACAGCCACAATGTCGTTGAAATCCCTGGCCAAAGGTAGGGATACTATCGGTCGTGCTGGTGTCCTTCTGTACTTCCTACAAACTTCACAGCAAACACTAACCTGTTCTATCAGTTTAGTATAGTCTTCATCCCTTACCCCTGCATCCTTCAATACATTTTTCAGCCTTCGAGGAAACGGATGTGCAAATTGCTTATGCAGTTTTAATACAACAAGCTTTTTTTTTATCAGCTAAAGTCCCATTTTCAACTGCCATCAACACATCCTGAACCATTCTACTTGAAATATTATTTTTCAGTAATGGAATACAATAGTGTCCCGACTGTGTAAATTGTAAGTCCACCGTCTTTCAAAAAACTGTTGCCTTATTCTGTTCCATATCCAGTTGCATGTGTGCTTTCTTCATCGACGGTCTGTTCAGAAGCAAAGGTATCTCACTTGATACAACATCCGTGCTAATGAAATGATTCACTCCGGCAATATTGCAAGGGATCACCACTCTTTTCAGCGACTTCAAAGTATTATCATCCCCAACCCTGAAACTTGTGGAACTTTCAAATTCCTTAACCTGGTTACGACTTTCAGCATTCAAGGAGTCCAGGTAACATTTTAACCAGTCAATTCCACACACAGTAGATGTGCAGCCACTGTCCAATACAGCACAATTGAAGGATTCTGCAACCAACACCCTCATTACTGGCGTGAAACTGCTTGTTAATAGGACAATGTCTTCTCTCTGAACACTCTTTTTCCTCTTCTGACTCTTCCCTGTCATGTGTCGCTTCAAACACTCTATTACAACGTTTTGGACAGTTGAAGACATAATGGTTTTGAGAGTCACATCGAAAACATCGATTTATCATACCCCGGGCATTTCTGGGGTTCATCTTCCCACTGTTAAGTTCTAACTGGCTTTCTGTCTTCATAATTTCCTTGTCTCGATCTCCTTCTATAGCCTTGGGCCCTGATCGTAGCCGTACAATTTTGCCATCCTGTTAGTAGTGTATCTTCCATATTCTGCTTTATAGCAGACTGTCCTATTTGAGTCTTCAGAGCCATCGGAATCGAATGTTTCCCCAGAAGTTTCTATAAAGCTTTTGTCATCTGATCGAATAAAGTATCCTCATCCGTAAACTGAACTCCTGTCAAAACCAGGAGCCTATCCATGTTGCTCACTCTAACACAGTCAAGTAATTTAAAGGCCAACATAGACTGTGGAAATTCCAGGTTGTGTTTCGGCAGCCTTTTATATAGTCTGTCAAATTCTACTATATAGTCTTCCATGGAGAATTCCTCTATTTTCCGGAACTTATCAAATTCCGACCATGCTTCATATGCACTTTAAAAAAATAAAAAAAATTTTTTTTATTAAAGTTTTCATAAAATATCAATAACAAAATGAAAAAAGAACCCAACAGGGTTAAGTATAAAACACAGTCTAGAAAAGCAACCCTCCATACCCCCCCTCGCCCCGTACATAAATAATAAATTAACATTAACACCCCGACTTAACACAACAGGTATATACACCCCCTCAGACCCTTCAGTGTAAATAACAAAAACAAAAATAAAGTAAACCCCCCCCCCCGAGTTGCTGCTGCCATTGACCAATGTCTACCGTTCTGCCAGGAAGTCTAAGAACGGTTGCCATCGCCCAATGAACCCTTGTACCGACCCTCTCAAGGCGTATTTCACCCTCTCCAATTTACTAAACCCTGCCATACTGCTGATCCAGGATTCCACGCTTGGGGGCCTCGCATCCTTCCACTGAAGAAGAATCCTTCGCCGGGCTACCAGGGACGCAAAGGCCAGAATTCCGGCCTCTTTCGCCTCCTGCACTCCCGGCTCCTCTGCCACCCCAAATATTGCGAGCCCCCAGCCCGGTTTAACCCTGGATCCTACCACCCTCGACACTGTCCTCGCTACGCCCTTCCAAAATTCCTCCAGCGCTGGGCATACCCAGAACATATGGGTGTGATTTGCTGGGCTCCCTGAACACCTAACACCTGTCCTCACCCCCAAAAAACCGGCTCATCCTTGTCCCGGTCATGTGTGCCCTGTGCAGCACCTTAAACTGTATGAGGCTGAACGTCGTGCACGATGAGGAAGAGTTCACCCTCCCTAGGGCATCTGCCCAAGTCCCTTCCTCAATTTCCTCTCCCAACTCCTCCTCCCACTTACCTTTCACCTCCACCACCAAGGCCTCCTCATCCTCCTGCATCACCTGGTAAGTTTCCGAGATCTTCCCCACTCCCACCCACCCCCCCCGAGAGCACCCTGTCCTGTACTGTGTGCGGCAGTAGCCTCGGGAATTCCACCACCTGCCGTCTGGCAAACGCCCTTACCTGTAAGTACCTGAAGGTGTTCCCGGGGGGAGCCCGTACTTCTCCTCCAGCTTGCCCAGGCTCGCGAACTTCCCGTCCACAAACAGGTCCCCCAACTTTCGTATCCCTGCCCTGTGCCACCCCAAAAACCCTCCACCTGTTCTCCCTGGGGCGAACCGGTGGTTCCCCCGTATTGGGGTCCACGCCGAGGCCCCAACTTCCCCCCCATGCCGCCTCCACTGCCCCCAAATTTTGAGGGCAGCCGCCACCACCGGACTCGTGGTATACCTCCTTGGAGGGAGCGGCAGTGACGCCGCTGCCAGCGCCCCCAGACTCGTACCCACACAAGACGCCATCTCCAACCTCTTCCATGCAGCCCCCTCCCCCTCCATCACCCACATGCGCACCATCGTCGCATTGGCAGCCCAGTAGTACCCAGAGAGGTTGGGCAGCGCCAGTCCCCCCCATATCTCTACAGGAACACCCTTCTCCCCTTCTCACCCTCGGAGTCCCTCGCGCCCATACAAACCCCATTATACTCCTGTTAACCCGCCTAAAAACAACTAATTGCAATGTCTCTTAATGCATTACTTAATTCTTAACCCATTACTTAACAGTGGGGGTGAGACTCACACAGACATGGGGAGAATGTGCAAACTCCACATGGACAGTGACCCGGGATTGAACCCTGGTCCTCAGGCCGTGAGGCAGCAGTGCTAACCACTGCATCACTGTGCCACCCCACAATAAGCGTTCTTAACTACTGTACCTGCTCTGCTACCTTAAGGGACCGGTGTACATGCATACCAAGATCCCTCTGATCCTCGGTGCTTCCCAGATTCCTGCCGTTTATCATGTATTCCCGAGCCTTGTTTGTCCTGCCCAAGTGCATCACCTCACTCTTATCCAGATTGAACTCGATTTGCCGCCAATCAACCCATCTGACCAGCCTGTCTATATCCTCCGGTCATCGAAGGCTATTGTCCTCATTGTTTACCACCCCACCAATTTTCATATCATCCGCAAACTTACTGATCAACACTCGTACATTCATATCTAAATCATTTATACAAACCACAAACTCTCCCCAAACAGCCTTGATGTATTGTTAACTCGACGAGAATCAAACTGGCTCAGTCTATAAAAGAGAGAATCGGTATATCAGTCATATATGATGCTCCAGAGCACAGAATGAAAACTTCTCCACGTTTATGTGGGCAGTGCACCTAAAATAGATATTTTATAAAATAATAATCTTTATTGTCACAAGTAGGCTTACATTAATACTGCAATGAAGTTACTGTGAAACGCCCCTAGTCGCCACATTCCGGCGCCTGTTCGGGTCACAGAGGGAGAATTCAGAATGTCGAAATTACCGAACAGCACGTATTTCGGGACTTGTGGGAGGAACCAGAGCACCCGGATGAAACCTACACCGACACGGGGAGAACGTGCAGATTCCGCACAGACAGTGACTCACGCCGAGAATTGAACCTGGGACCCTGGCACTGTGAAGCAACAGTGCTAACCACTGTGTTAACGTGCCGTTTTAGCTTCACTCTTGCTTGTCTTTGCCGACTGCATTCATCATGTGACATTTCAATCCGATATGATCCACACAGACTAAACCAGTGCCTCAAATTTCTGTGAAACCTTTTCAGAATGCTCTTTTTTGTACTCCTCATTTTCCTCCTCCTATGATTGCCTCTGTTCTTTCACTCCATCCCAGTTCCACAGGAATCAACAGTCCAGCCGAATAACTGGACTTCAATATCACACAGTGTGTAAAGTGAGAATACTTTGTTGTATCTTGGGTCCTACCTCCGGACCAGATATAACTACAATCAACACAAGAGGGTGCATGTCTTCTAATCAGAACATCATTTTTTTTGGATAATCAATATTGCAGCTTGAAAAGCTGTCATTAACTGCTGGTTAATGTTGAATGGCATTTGATGCAATGACACAAATGCATCAATGTCTTTCTTGTTGTGTTCCTTGTTTCAAATGAAGCCACGGCATGCCCCTTGCTGCTGATAGCACAGCTCTTCAATGTTTCTTTCCACGTGCCTTTTGAAATTAAGCAGTTTTGCAAGCACGTTTTGATGTGGACTGTGCACCTTGAGCAGTTTGCCCCAGCAGTGGGTAAATGCGCTCTCGTACAGCTACCAGCTTTCTTTAAAAACAATGCAATATTTTTGTAGCTATGTTGAAATTGGTCTGGAGCCGGGTTCTTATAAGTACTGTCTTTGGAAGTTTTTTTTAATGGAATGCTAATTTGTAATAAAATTAATCCGTGACATTTTGTAGGTCATTCGCTGTGTTTATCAGTGAGATATTGATAGTTAATGCAACCTGGCATTCACATGTGGCCCACTTGTGAATGAGCCTTCAGATTGTTTGGGTGGATCTAAGCTACTGTAATGCACTCTCTGCATTATAGGCCGGTAAGCTTAACTTCGGTTGTAGGGAAAATGCTGGAATCTATCATTAAGGAGGAAATAGCGGGGCACCTGGAGGGAAATTGTCCCATTGGGCAGACGCAGCATGGGTTCACAAAGGGTAGGTCGTGTCTGACTAATTTGGTAGAATTTTTTGAGGACGTTACCAGTGCAGTAGATAACGGGGAGCCAATGGATGTGGTATATCTGGATTTCCAGAAAGCTTTTGACAAGGTGCCACACAAAAGGTTGCTGCATAAACTAAAGATGCATGGCATTGAGGGTAAAGTGGTAGCATGGGTAGAGGATTGGTTAACTAGCAGAGAGTGGGGATAAATGGGTGTTTCTCTGGTTGGCAACCTGTAACTAGTGGGGTCCCTCAAGGATCAGTGTTGGGCCCGCAGTTGTTCACAATTTACATAGATGATTTGGAGTTGGGGACCAAGTGCAATGTGTCAAAGTTTGCAGACGACACTAATATGAGTGGTAAAGCAAAAAGTGCAGAGGATACCGGAAGTCTGCAGAAGGATTTGGATAGGTTAGGTGAATGGGCTAGGGTCTGGCAGATGGAATTCAATGTTGCCAAGTGTGAGGCTATCCATTTTGGGAGGAATAACAGCAGAATGGATTATTATTTAAACGGTAAGATGTTAAAACATGCTGCTGTGCAGAGGGACCTGGGTGTGCTGGTGCACGAGTCGCAAAAGGTTGGTGTGCAGGTGCAACAGGTGATTAAGAAGGCTAATCGAGTTTTGTCTTTCATTGCGAGAGAGATGGAGTTCAAGACTAGGGAGGTTATGCTGCAATTGTATAGGGTGTTGGTGAGGCCGCATCTGGAATATTATGTTCAGTTTTGGTCTCCTTACCTGAGAAAGGACATATTGGCACTGGAGGGAGTGCAGAGGAGATTCACTAGGTTGATCCCAGAGTTGAGGGGATTAGATTATGACGAGAGGTTGAGTAGACTGGGACTGTACTCATTGGAGTTTAGAAGGATGCGGGGGGATCTTATTTAAACATATAAAATTATGAAGGGAATAGATAGGATAGATGCGGGCAGGTTGTTTCCACTGGTCGGGGAAAGCAGAACTAGGGGGCATAGCCTCAAAATAAGGGGAAGTAGATTTAGGACGGAGTGTAGGAGGAACATCTTCACCCAAAGGGTTGTGAATCTCTGGAATTCCTTGTCCAGTGAAACAGTTGAGGCTCCTTCTTTAAACGTTTTTAAGAAAAAGATAGGTACCTTTCTAAAGATTAAAGGGATTCGGGGATATGGTGTATGGGCCGGAGAGTGGAGCTGAGTCCACAAGGATCAGCCATGATCTCATTAAATGGCAGAGCAGGCTCGAGGGGCCAGATGGCCTACTCCTGTTCCTTGTTCTTATGTTCTTACTCCAGTTAACTTAGTTTCTCCGCGTAATCCAAGAGACTGCTGCCAGGTTGCTTAACTCTCGTTCTACTGGCAGAGGGCGGTGTTGAGGCTAAATCTATCATAAATATCAAAACATCGCTCTTCAGGCACAATCATCTCCATTGACTAATCATTTGGACCATCATTGAACTAAAAGCAAACTTCAGCCTTCTCCAGCATAAGGAGAACTATCCAGAGCAAATTCCCAAATGTGTGATAGTTCAGCAGCACTACCAGATCACAAACCCAGCCTGACCAGCAACCTGGGCATCTCAAAATGAAATGATGATCCATATTGGATGTCTGTTCACAGGGAAAGTGACCCTGCATCAGCAAGACATCTGAAACCAGCTACAACTGACAAACAAAACAACAATCTCCACAATCAATTAAATCATAACACAGCAAAGAAATGAAAAAGAAACCTGTTAATCTCCTTCTACACCACATATAGACTCCACCAAATGATGGAACTTACTGCCATGAATGTTCCTCAGTCTCAAAATTGCAATGCTCTTAATGTCCCCGCTCCCTGAGAAAGGGGTGGTCTCTGCAGTTAATGTCCCCTAACTCTCTGAGGGAGTCGCTGCTCTTAATGTCCCCTAACTCTCTGAGGGAGTCGCTGCTCTTAATGTCTCCTAACTCTCTGAGGGAGTCGCTGCTCTTAATGTCTCCTAACTCTCTGAGGGAGTCGCCGCTCTTAATGTCTCCTAACTCTCTGAGGGAGTCGCTGCTCTTAATGTCTCCTAACTCTCTGAGGGAGTCGCCGCTCTTAATGTCCCATCATTCTCGGTGGGAGTAGCTCCTATTAAGGTCCACTCACTCTCTGAGGGGGGTGAGTGCTCTTAATGTCCCCTCGCTCTGAGGGAGCCGCTGCTGTTAATGTCCTCTTTGTTGCTTTCACTTAGTTTCTGGAAGGTTTGTAACATTGCCCATTCTTGGCTGTACTGACAAGCATGGTGAGGCCTGGCATGTCTCACACTTCACCACCATTAGGCTTAGGGCTTTGGTCTTCTCAATAGTGTTTGGGACACAGTACAATTACCCTGACAGGTGACAACCTGTGTGAGGTACATACGAATTAGGAGCCTGCACCACTATTCAATAAGATTATGGCTGATCTGATTATAACCTCAACCCCACATTCCTGCCTCCCCCCAGTAACCTTTCACCCCCTTGTTAATCAAGAATTTATCTTGCTCTGCCTTAAAAATATTGTAAGACTCTGCTTCCACGGCCTTTTGAGGAAGAGAGTTCCGAAGGATCACAACCCTCCTCATCTCTGTGTTAAATGAGCGGCTCCTTATTTTTAAGCAGTGACTCCTCGTTCTAGATTCTCCCATAAGATGAAGCATTCTCTCCACATACCCCACAGGATTTTAAAGATTTCAATTAAGTCGCCTCTTGCTCTTCAAAACTCCCGTGAATACAAGCCTAACCTTTCCAACCTTTCCTAATAAGACAGCCCGCATTCATGGTATTAATCTGGTGAACCCTCTCTGAGCTGTTTCCAATGCATTTACATCTTTATTTAAATACGGAGACCAATACTGTACACAGTACTCCAGATGCGGTCTCACTAGTGCCCTGGAGAACTGAAGCATAATCTCTCTGCTTTTGTAATCAATTCCCCTCACAATAAACAATAACATTCTATTAACTTTCCTAATTACTTGCTGTACCTGCATACTGGCCTTTTGTGATTCATGCACTAGGACACATAAATTGTAAAATGATGACACCCCAGCTCTGATTCCTATGACACACCACTCGTAACACCCTGCCATCCAGAAAAAGACCCATTTATGGCAACTCTGTTTCCTGTTAGCTACCCAATAGTCTATCCATGGTAATAATGTCACCCCATACACCATTAGCTTTTATTTTACTTTTTTTGAAATTTAGAGTACCCAATTATTTTTTTCCAATTCAGGGGCAATTTAACGTGGCTAATCCACCTACTCGGTACATCTTTGGGTTGTGGGCTGAGACCCACTCAGTCACGGAGAGAATGTGCAAACTCCACATGGACAGTGACCCGGGGCCAGGATCGAACCCGTGTCCTCAGCGCCATGCAGCAGCAGTGCGCCATCGTGCTGCCCTGAGCTTTTATGGAGCACCTTATCAAATGCCTTTTGGAAATCTACAGGACATCTTATCGGTTCTCCTTTACCCACAGCACATGTGACACCTTCAAAGAAACCCAATAAATTGATTAAACATGATTTTTCTTTCACAAAACCATGTTGACGGTGCCTGATTTCCTAAAATTTTCTAAGTGCCCTGGCACAACATCTTTAATGATAGCTTCTAACATTTTCCTATGACCGATGTTAAGCTGAATTGCCTGTAGTTTCCTGCTTTTTGTCTCCCTCCCTCCCATTTTGAATAATGGAACCTTTCCTAAATCTGGGGATATTTGGAAAACTAAAACCAGCACATCAACTATCTCTAACCACTTCTTTCAAGATCCTAGGATGAAGCCCATCCGGATCCAAGGATTTGTCATCCTGCAGACCAATAATTTACTAATTTTCTGAGTTTCTCCCTCCCTTCCATTTCCTGATGTTACTGGTTTCCCCTATAGTGAAGATCGATGCAAAATATATCCGCCATCACCCGACTTTCTATTATCAATTCCCCAGACACCCTTTGTATCGGACCAATGCTCACTTT